>NC_133541.1:76979562-77282592 GCF_048773025.1 Camelus bactrianus
TTGTCTCAAAGTCATTTTTAACTGAGCAAGGCATTTAGAGGTCAAGAGCCAGGAGCTAAGGTATGCTCGTTGGTACTGAGGTGTTGCTGCATCTAGGCCTCCCCTAGTGCACTGAGCAAGGCAATGTGTGTGTATATGTTTATATATGTATTGTTTGTTTAAATATATATATATATGTATTTATTCATAAGTTAGTACTACTATCTCCTATTTCAATTCAGTATCATAAACTACATTCTACTCTCTCACATTTACTTATTTTGTTGTTCCTTTTCTTAACAGTGTGAAACTTGGCTCTCTTATCCTAATTTGCTCAGTCCTGGAATACATGAGGGAGAGAATTTCAGAATTGCTATATCTGTACCACCACAAAAAAACAAAATTACTAGACAGAGTTTGAGATTTCTTTACAATTCTTGGAGGTAAATTATGTATGTGAAATGCACAAATTTTATATGGTCAGTTCTTTGAGTTCTGACACATAGTCTTGGTCCTCCAAGAGTCTGACTTTTCCTCCTCAGTCTCCTTTCCTGGCTTCCCATCTCTGTGTTAATCTTCAGTATTTTCTGCAGAGTTCTTCTCTCTGCTCTCTTTTCTGTTATTCTGTGTTATACCTATTTGCATGATAATCTCTGCAACTGGAATCAGGATCAAGATTAACTCATTTTTGTAATCCTAGGGCCTCTCCTAGTCTTAGGTGTATGGAAGGTGAGAAACAGGTGTTTGAGTGAAAAAAAAAAAGTATGCACAGTAATGTTACTTAAGTCGATTTATAGGTTGTATGTAGAAGCCTTCTTTGAGAATCCTGAATAAACAGAAGATCAGATTTGTATAATGCCCAGTGAACAATCTTATTTCATTAATTCTAATCTGTACGTTTATAATCTGTACTTTTTTTTTCATTTTATCCTCTTTGAAATTGAGATATATATATCATTAGTCCCTTGTTCCTATAATTGTTTTGAGTCAGGTGTGAAAAATTCTGTTGACCTCTTCAAGATAGAAAGCACCAGCATCAAAATGTCTTAAGATTTAATGAAGTATCCATTTACTTTGACCAGTTCTGCTACTTTATAATAAGATGATTTGGGGCTATTGTAGGATATATAAAAGATAGCCTACAGATCCTATTGTTGGGGTTGGGGAATAAAAGGTGAAATGAGCTAGGTTACTTTTCTGTGTTGTATGACAGCGAGTAGCTGGGTTATGCAGCTCTGCAGGAGACAGGACTGCTAGATTCTAGAGAGCAGTGACTTGGTCCTGTTTGAGTGCACTAGCTTTCTGATATCTATAAGATGACATAGTGCTTATGTCAGCTCCAACTGAATAACTTCCAGTGTGAGTCACCCTGTCCAGGAGGACGTGGTAGTGGTAGACTCCTCCTTTCAGGGTGTCCTGCTGGGAGTGCTCACCAAGAGTGATGCTGGACAGACAGCCCCTGTATCTTAGAATCCAGGAGACCAAGGAACTCTGATGGGTCTGAATGTGTGTGATTTCTGTTTCATTTATCTGTTTTACAAAAATAACATTTATTTTCTTTATCAACAGGAGTGAAACCTCGGTCTGGTTGGGCTATTGATCCTTTTGGACATTCACCAACAATGGCTTATCTTCTAAAACGTGCTGGATTTTCTCACATGCTTATCCAGAGGGTTCATTATGCAGTTAAAAAACATTTTGCATTGCATAAAACGCTGGAGTTTTTTTGGAGACAGAATTGGGGTATGTAGGATTTGATGAAAGTTGAAGATCTTACTTAGATGTTATTTCACAGGGGTTATGAACTCATGTGGTGATGGATTTTATTCAGGGTGTCAGTCTTGAAAATCAGGTTAACTAAAGATACAGATGATTATTTTTCCAATATATTTGTGTCAAGATTCTTTTAAGCAGTGGTGAAGATATCTATAGAACATTGTAGATTCTTTTTTAAGCCAAAAGGAAGTAAATAAATATAAGAAATTAGTCTTTGCAAATAATGCTTTCCCTTGCTTCTGTTTTTAAAAGTACCTGTTTTGTCACCAAGTTCAACATGCATTAGAACTGATGTCCAGTCATATACTCATATTTAGCCAGTGTTTCTTTCTTCTGTCTCTCCTGTTTCTGCATCTAGTAAGAACTGCCTTTTAAAACCTTAATTCTGTCCTCCTAGAACAGCCCTCCTGTTACCTTTGTTGCTCGTTTTCACACTGTTCTGTGGTCACCCAGGCATTCCAAGGACATACTTCTGCTGCTCTTTGCTGGGGGAGACTTGAACACAGTTAGGCCTCCTGAGAGGCGTCTGCCTTTTTCAACCCCCATATAATTCACAACACCTTGTTTTCTTACTAATTTTTATTTGTTGAGTCCTTATTTTGGGCCGTGCATTGTGTATTATGCTTTATACCCACTCTTTCACTGAATCTTTATAATTGTCCTTTAAATTAGGTTCTATTATTATCCCCTTAAATGGTGAAGAAATGGAGGCTTAAGTATGTGAAGCCATTTGTCAAAAATCATACAGGTAGTAGGTACAGAACCAAGATTTGGATCCAGTTCTGTGTAGTTCTGAAGCCCAGGTGCCTAACCCTAATACACTGCCATCCCAGAATTGAGTTCTCAGTAAGATTTCATCTGAAAAAAGGATTTAATTTAATTGCTAAAGCAATGTTCAGAAATTACTGCATTACATCATACTTTTTTCCCTGTGTAATCTAGACCCTCCTGAAGTGTTTTGGAAAAATCATTTGTAAACCTAAACAGTATCTTTCTTATGTGTACTGTTGTTTTTTCAATAAGGAAACAAATTAGCTATGTAACTTTTTATCCCAGAAAATTAAACCTGTAGGGAAAACAAGACCTTGTAGGGGGTTGTATTCTGTATAATTTGATCGACTGCAAAGGAGCATATTAATTTTTAAAACAAGGATTATTAGTTTGAAGAAGCCCTACTTAAACTATTGCTTACATTCAAATTGCCCGTAAATATCAGTTAGCAAGAAATTACTGGGTACTTTTATGTACTTAATACCATGCTAAAAAGAAATAGAGAAAGCATCCTTGCCTATAAGTCAATTATAATCTATTTTGATAAAAGATAGACACCACCAAATGCAGTAGATGACCTGAAATGTGTAAATGAGCTGCTGAGTAGTAGGGTGAAGGGAGAGATAGTCCTTGATCCATAGGAGGAACAAGTGGGGAGTTGCCAGCAGTTCTCGGACTGTGACAACCTCTATGCAGACAGCAAGCATTAGTGACCTGCATCCGTGGTGTCACAGTTGTGAATGTGATTCAGTGAAACAACTTACAGCACAGAAATATACAGATTATAATAGCTTTAGAATTTGGAAAAGAACTGGTGATTATTTTAATGAAATGGAATATGAGATAAAACTGGAACATTTTAGGACTCACCCAATAGATTTGGACATGTTGCTTTAAAACTATGTTTTGGAATTAAGTTGAGCTTCTTTATGTGTTCTGGTTCTTAGTGAAGCAGTTGTTTTCAGTTCTTAAAAGATACATGTTGCTTTTTTGTTTTTTCTTATTGTCTGTCTTTATTATAAAAGTAATACATACCCATTGCTGAGAACTCAAAATCCGTATGTAAAGGGGAAGAGTTATCTACAGGTCAGGATCGTAAAAAGATAGCCACTTGTAACTCCTAGTGAAATTGTCCAGTCTCACTTGGTGGTAGGCTCCTGACCTCTCAAGAACAGTGGTATCACACATAACTGGCATTGAGTTTTCAATTCAAAACAATTCTGCATCAGGAACTGCTGCTTGATTTATTTCTATTGTTTGCTTGGTTTTTATTCTTGTTTTTGCTTTTGAAAATTACTTCTACTTTCCCTCTAATGAAGTCATACTGGCTTTTATTGGTGAACATCAGGAAGGCTTCACAAACTCTCCTGGGTGCACTTCCTTCTTGTCACTGCGAGACAAGTATTTTCTCAGTATTTCACAACTCCCTCCCCTTCTTCCTTTATTCTTTCCCTTCCCCCTTTTACTCCCTTCCTCTCTTTTTCTAACTCAGCCTCTGCAGCTAATGGTCTCTCTCAGGGTGTCCTCTTACCTGAGGTAGGAACAGATGTGACAGGAGCTGGCAGCCAGGGATAGACATGGCCATAATTTTGGATGAACCAGTTATAACTTTTGTGTCTGCTCAGTTTATATCCTTCCAGGTAAGCAGATGCTGCTTTATGATGGGGCTTTTCTGTCTCAGCCTAGTTAGATAGAAGAGGTAGATAGAGGCTGAGATGTGAGTATCTTCCTTCTGGCTGGTCGTCATTAAATGCTGCTGGGCTGTATGTACTAGTAGTTAAAGGGGTTGTTGGTTTAGGGTAGAGCTTGCATTGTATATGTATAAAGTACTGGCATTTTGAACAGTTTTGGGAAAAGAAAATGTATAAATGCAGGTTTGTCTGTTGGCTCTTTATTTTAGATCTGGGATCTGTCACAGATATTTTTTGCCACATGATGCCCTTCTACAGCTATGACATCCCTCATACTTGCGGACCTGATCCTAAAATATGCTGCCAGTTTGATTTTAAACGGCTTCCCGGAGGCAGATACGGTTGTCCCTGGGGAGTCCCCCCAGAAACAATATATCCTGGAAATGTCCAGAACAGGTATGAAAATAATGCATTTTGTAAAACAACAAGCAGTACTTGCTTGTTGCTGAAGGGTTGAGTAAATGGGTTTTAGCAGCCAACATGATCCTTATTCAAGGTATTCATTCAAACTAGATCAAAATCTTAAAAATGCTGGAACTTTGACTGTGTGTCTTGTGTGTTATAACTTAATGGAATGTGAACAATAGTAGATCAATATACAATGGATAACCTATAATACACTGTTATTACCATCTCCTTTGCCCTCATTATAAAAGCCTTCTACTGTGTTTGATTGATTTCATGTACTTTTGTTGATAATAAAACTTATGGTCTCTATTGTATAAATTGGTGAGAAAAGCAACCCAACTGCAAAGACTCATTTATTGAAATGGAACACATAAAGAGTGTAATTATCTGTTCCCTTAATAACAATGTCAATAATAGTGAATGCTGCCCATTTCTGATGAATACACATCTTTGCATCTTTCTGATGTTTTTGATTTAGGAAAACTTTAATTAGGAATATTTATATTGAAAGATTTTTAAATAAAAATCAAAAGAATGAATTTTATTTCTTAGAGTAAAATTATTCTAATGATGGAAGCATCTCATTAAACCAAGCTACCCATACTTCTAATTTTGGTGCTTTTAAAGTTTAATTTCTTCACTTAAAAGTTAGTAGCATGTAATGCATTAAAATAAAACATTGTGTTGTAATATAAACTACTCAGCTCTGCTAGAAAAATAATATAGCCTTTTAAATAAAGGAAGGTTATTACTCTGTGCTCAATCAAATCTATTTATTTTTTAAAAATTGCTTTTAGAATAGTATATGTGAGGGTGAAAATGAGATTGGGTCTCTTTTCCTTGAGTGGATCTTGTGGCCGTTAGGAAGATATTCCAGTGTGAGCCTCTCACTGTGACAGACACAGAAGTCTTTTAGCATAGTAGCCTTTTTGAAGCCATGAATCCTTTGTATCAAAATCTGGCTTTTGTAATTTCCCAAGGTTAGGGATCAACCCAGTTTCATTTTTTTGACTCCTAGAGAGACCCTGAACAGCCTGCTTTCTAGGGTCGGGCTAGTTAGGCATAAGAGAATAATCAAGTATATTACGTGGCAAAAGGTGTAGTGTAAAGGAAGTGGTGGTGGGGTTGGAGGGAGAGAGGTCCACGCCTGTCTACTTGGGAAAACAGCTGTTTGTCCCTGAATAGTATTTACACTCCTTTCAGCTCAGATGTCTGGGGATAAGAGACTTCTTGAAGAGTAGCCAGATGACTTGGATGGGGAATCCCAGTGCACCCACAGATACTGTGAGGCCCCTCTTTTTCTTGTTTGAGTGCTGCTGAGAGTACCTGAGAACCATTCTGTATAATCCTTCTGTGGTGTCATGTAACTCTTCCAAAAATACCCGCCAAGAACATACCTTGTGTTCAGTCAGTGCCAGTGATTCTCAGAGTGGTTTCCAGGCACCAGGGATACAGATGAATGAATCTATATAATACTTACAAAGTTTTTTTTAAGTTGTTATAAGTCTTGAGGTCTTAACTCCACCGATTACTTCCCATGCAATTATCACCTTCCTTTTGATGTTGTGATAAGTGGAGATCAAACATGAGCATTCCAGCTTAATGACACTTGGTTTTTTAATACCTTAAGGGACGTGAAATTTAATTATATTGTGTAAATGATATCTTCAGTATGTTCAGTTCAGCAGGTTCCTCTACTTTGCAGATAAAGAAATACCATTCTTCATCAAGTTCAGTTTTTGGTTTAGTACTGTATATTTTACATATGATGATGTTTTACATGTCAGATGATACAATGTTTAGGGAATTCTTTTTTCTTGGTTCTAGTTAAGTTGCCCTTTCTTACCTGGTAGTGTAAGTGAAGAGCAAATTGCAGCTGCACATCTTTAAATGTGATGTTGGTCAATGCATTTGTCATTAGTTTACCAAATACTTAGTGAGTGTCCACTACCTGCCAAGCAGTGTTGGTTGGTCCCTTGGCTTCCCCAGTGTTGACACTTTCTGAGCAGGAGCTTGGGAGTTAGGATAGATGCTGAATGAAAAGGCACGTCTTTAATGTTTGTGATTTCTTTCCTTTTATGTGTTTTACATGTATACATGAAAGATATGGTGTGTCTAATACTACACCTTGGGATGCATTTAAATGATCACATATCCCTTTTTTTTGCTGGTTATCTGGGAGATCTAGTTGGATATTCAATCATAGTATATCATATCTGTGGTTTATATGTGTATATATATTTTTTCTCTTATTTCTTTTGGTCTTATATATCTTTCTGTGTGATTATCTCATTGTGTGTGTGTTTTTTAATTGTAAGTAATAATCTAAAATTTTTTTTTGGAAAATGTGGAATATTAGTAAATTACTAGTAAAAATTAAGTACTGTATTGAATGCTAATCTCAGGAAACTAAGCATTATATGTTATATAAGAATATTATAGTTATATTTTACTCACCATGTTATTAAATTTTTGCTATTTTAATATTTGCAAAGCAGTTTCAAAGATTATCAATATAAAAAGATCATATAAGATTCTAAATTTAGTTAAATGCTCTTCTCATAATTTCTGTTAAATGCCTCTTTCCATCATTGATGTCCTTTGAGTTTTTGGTCATAAATTTTTATACTGTGAATTTGAGTTTGCTTCTGGATAATCCTTGCAGTGAAAGCTGGAATACTGCGTAAAAAGCGTATTTGTCGTTTATCACTGTTTTTTTAAGTTCTGGCGTTACACACATGGGGAACTACTCTGGGTTCATCTGCTTGTTTAATTTCACTTTCGGAAGTCCTTCACCTTAGTTTGTGTTCCCAGACTTCCTCAAATTTTGCCCCAATTCGGCATCTCACAAAGTGTTTTCTGCAGAATACGAGAATATGAAATATAAAAGCACTTCACCACATTGTGTTTAGCTGACCTTTTGAGTCATGGGTTAGAAACCAAAATAACTCATTCAGCTCCTAAGCTTTATCTGTTGATCGGTATTAAGAAGGACATTATGACAAATACTGAGATTATTGATGAAAACTAGTAAGTGAATTGATTTTCTTCCTTTGGGAAAGGAAATAAGGTTCTATAATTGATTTCATTCAAAATACCTTTTTATGTTTAGGCAATTTTAGATGAAATTAGAGAAAGGAATATTAAGTCAAAGCAAACTTCAAAGTTCAAACAGATGAGAAATCTTCACTGTCTTCCTGGACTAAATTATTTCACAACACAGGCTCTTTGGGAGCCATCCTCTGTGGCTGGCCTTTAGGAGGGCATTGACGCCCCAGTAATTATCTGCCCAAGCTGGCTTGTGACTTTATTTCTCTAAGGAAAACCCATTGGAAAACTATGCGTTTTCCCCTCTGATAAGAATTTATGAATATTTTAAATGGATGATGAGTATTAGTATGGTAGTTTAAAAAAATCTGCCTCATAAATTATGCTAAGCTAGAATATAGGTAATGTATACAATCCTTTATTTTAATGTAATACAATACACTTTTTAATGAGTTGTCCCATTTTTCTGTTCTTAGTAATGTTCCTAGTTTCCCATTTTCTTCGGCAGGGCTGAGATGCTTCTAGATCAGTACCGAAAGAAGTCGAAGCTTTTCCGTACAACAGTTGTCCTGGCCCCGCTAGGAGATGATTTCCGCTACTGTGAGCGCACAGAATGGGACCATCAGTTCAAGAATTACCAACTGCTCTTTGATTATTTGAATTCTCATTCTCACTATAATGTTAAGGTAATGAGAAAATATTTTATTTTAATACTGTATTTGAAGTTGATCCTTCATTATTAAACAGGCCTAAAACACAATAGCCTTAGTTTCTTTGTCCCACAACCCAGTATTTCTTAGAATATGTCATTCTTCTGTAAAAGTATAATTCATGAAGAGGAAAATTGTATTGGAAATCTTATATTGCTGTCCCATTTCTGAAGTTGTCCTTTACTTCCCACTTGTTGAGGATTGAAGAGGTATTACTTTTATGTGGTTGAAAACATGCACCTGCTAAATTGTGATGTTCGTTTTCCACTGATGCCCTGTTTTCACACCAGCTTTGAAAGTTTGTTGTTTCTTCTCTCTTTCAATTGCATCCTGTGATTTAGTGGTGTGACTGGCAGATGCAGATGAACATGTCAAGTATTTTGCAAACAAATGTCTTGGATCCAGAGACGACACTAGCATTTTTCTTAGATGAGAAGCCTTCTAAAATTAATCATTTGTCTCTAGTTCTCACTCTTTTTTTTCTCCCTTGTGAAAAATTTAAAATGTACCCTAAAGTTTTGGAATAACATAAATTGCCCCCACAGCCCAGGCCCACTTCCCATATCTGTGACTCAGCAACAGCATGAACTCAAGGTCACTCTTGTCTCAGCTGTGCCCCGCTGTCATCTTGCTCCTCTCTCTGAAATTATTTTGGAGCAAATCTCAGAGGTCATGTATTTTTGTTTATAACCATTTTAGTATGTTTCTGTAAATGATAATGATTCTTGATACAAATACGGTCATAATAACATTATCACATCTAAAAAATGAACAGTAATTTAATGATATCATGTATCAGATAGATGCATATTTTCCTGATCGCATAAAAGCATTTTTTTTTAACAGATGCTTTGTGTGAGTCAGGATTCAACCAAGAGTCATATATTGGACCCTACATGAGAAAATTATCCAACATCTTTATTATATTCGCATGTGAACCTTTAAGACAGTAAAAGATCTATGAAAATACTATAGAAAGGAAGTGATATTACTGTTTAGGAAATAAGAAAGCTAATGATGTACCAATTTTTAGATAGTGAGAGTTCAAGTTTATTAAGTAAACTTAAATAATATGAAATAAGTAAACTAATAAAATACTGAGTTTATTCAGGATACTTACAATTGAATTTCTACCATATTAAGAACTATCCCATCAAGCCTATGTTTAAATCATTTCTGTAATCTCCTAAAAGATGAAGCGTATGCATGAACATTTGATTAGAGGAGTGCCTGTGTATGTGGGTATTTTATCTCTAAATATATCTTGATATTAGTATTTTAGTTATTTCCTCCTTTGTTTGCCCACTGGAACAATTTTGAAAGTGATTTTTAAAATTGATGTATCATACACATAGAAGTGCACAAGCCGTAACTATATTAAGTTTTAAAATCCACATGCAACCACCACCCAGATCAAGATGTAGAACATTTATAGTCCCTGGAAGGGTCCGTCAGCTGTCCTCCAAGTCATTACCAATTCCTGCAAAAGTAACCACTATCGTCATTTCTATCACTGCGATTAGTATTGTTTGCTTTTGAATTTTATAAGCAGGGAATCTTAAATATATGTTATTTTGTGTCTGGCTTTTTTTGCTCCACATTATGTTTTTGAGATCCATCCACCTCCTGTTACATGTAGCATGTCACAGTAGTTCATTGATTTGTTAATGCAGTATAGTATTTCTGGTATCCTTTTAATAAATATACCACAGTTTATCCATTCTGTTGTTGATGGACATTTGGGTTGTTTCCAGTTTTTGTCTGTTGCAAGTAACACGGCTTTGAACATTTTGTGCATTTTTTGGCCCACATGTATATTATGAGTTTTTATGGGTATAAAATGGGATGGAATTTTAGGATCATTGGGATACATGTTTAACTTCAGTAGATATTGCCAAATGGGGTTCCAGAATAGATGCACTGGCTGTTGTATTGTAGGACAGTGTCAAATGCTCCACTTCCTTACTCAGAGTTTATTGTCAGGATTTTTTGTTTTTCAATCCTTTATGACAGATGTGATGGTTTTACTTTGTATTTCTAGTAGTTAACAAGGTTGAGCCTCTTTTTATAAGTTTTTTGCCACTTGGGCATCCTCTTTTGTGAAGCGCCTATTTAGGTCTTTTAATAATTTTTTTAAATTAAATTGGGTTGTATATCTTTTTCTTAACCATTTACATTATGTATTTTGGATTGAACCTTTTTTTTTTTCAGATAAAAGTTAAGCAAATGTTGTCTCCTTTATGTAGCTTATGTTTTATCTTAGTGCTGTCCTTTGATGAACAGAAATTCTTAATTTTCATTAAATCTAATACAGCAGTATTTTCCTTTATGGTTAGTGCTTGTTATATTTTGCTTAAGAAATTTTTGTTTACCCGATGTTCATGAAAATATATTTCTTATGAAGCTATCCTCTAGAAGCCTTATTTTTTACCTTTAACATTTAGATCTGTAGTCTGTTTGGAATTGATTGTTGTGAATCATGTGAGGGGAGGGATTAAGATACTTTTTTGCCCATATGAATAGCCAGCACCATTTATTGAAAAGCTCATAATTTGCCCACTGCACTGCAGTGTCATCTTTGTCATTAATCATGAGTGAAATAAATGTTTGTGTGGGTCTGTGTCTGGATTGTCTATTCAGTTCTGTCTGTTTGATTTACCTCATACTGTCTTAATTATTACAGCTTTATAATAAATCTTAGTATCAGATAGTATGTCTTCTAATTTTGTTCTCTTCAAGATTGCATTGGCTATTCTCAGTCCTCTTTAGTTCTACATAAGCTTAACATCAACTATGAAATGTCTACGCCAAAAAACAAACCAACCCACGTTGGGATTTTGATTGGGATTGCATTAAAGTAATGGGTCAATTTGAGTACAGTTAAATTCTGTACAAGTATTAGGCCATCTAATCCACGAACATGGCTTATTCCTTGTATAAAAATACAGTCAACCTTTGCATTTTAGCCTTATGTCCAGTAACCTTGGTGCATTTCTAGTCTTTCCAGAATTTTTTGTCCTTTCAGTCCTGCTTGCTTTGAGTGCCCTTAGATATCTTCAAACATTTTTTTCCTCTGTAGAGTTTATCAAGTTATATCTATTCTCTGTAGGATTTTAAAAAATTATTTTATCTAAGCTGAAAGAATAAGTTTATTATTGTTTTCTTTCAATGAAAGGAAAAAATGAAGGTAAGTAATTGGATTTAGATGGCTGAAAAAATTGACATTGGACTAGCCAAGACAGCCAGTTTGTCATTGATTATCACTTACATAACAATTTATATAATTTTTCCTATATATTGTCCTGATAGAAGAGTTTAAGAGTATGTTTAAAATTATGTTTAGGATTTAATTTTTTGCCTTTTAATGTAAAAATCATTTAAATATTTTAATTTTATTTTTCAGGTGTCCCAGATATTTACTTTATTTGTGCTACTGAGAGACTGTAGAATAGTTTGTTTTAAGTAATTGTTTTGAAACTGGTCTAGCATGGATAGAGGATTGTATCTCAAGCCTTTAAGTTTGAATTAAGTTTGTGAGAAAGTCCACTAGATCACTTACATGAACTCTGCTCTACAAAATTGCCAAGAATAAAATATTTTCATCCTGGCTAATACTGAAAATATTTATTATATCACAACTAGATTATAATAACTTCTACTTGTCTTACTAAAATCATTGTTTGTTTCCCGCTGATATTTTGCCTTTGCATTGGAGAAATAATAGCTAAAACTTACACCATTATTTGCCAGTCATGTTTTGAAGCATTTTACTTGGAACCCTGTTAGCTATAACACAGAGAGAGACCTACAGACATTATATAATATGCTCAAAACCACATGTTAGCTACGTGGTAGAGACAGAATGCAAACCCACCTCATCTGGATCCAGGTTCTGTGCTGCTAGAATGCTACTAACTGTTTCTGACAACTTTAATTATTTTTCTGCCACACTGAATCTAAATGGCTTTCAATATGTGTGTGTATGTATATGTATGCATGTGTAAGGTCAGAAACGACAAAATTAGCATCTTACTAAAAGGAACACATTCCCTGTCAAAATTTTCTGTTTATTTCTAGCAACACTGTCTTTTAATATCTGCTTCTGAGGTCTGGTGTAATGTTTTGATTTATAGGATAGTGTGGGTTCATAAAAATGGATTTATATACTAGTAATTTAAGTCATTAGTCAGAAAGACCTTTTCATTTGAGCAGTCAACCTTGCAGTTCTTGTCCTCTTTGTGTTTTACTTCTATTCAGTGTTAGCTGCTGGTCGAGAAGGTCCTTTTTTTTTTTTTTTTTTTTTATGACCTGCTGTTCTTAAAGACTGTCTCTTCTCCATTTTAAGAACATGAACTGGGGAGAAGGGGAGGCTGGGGAGGGTATGGGCATATGATATATGAAATACTTAATGGCTAACAAAACTGATTCTTCCAGGATTCTGAAACGTTTTACTCAAAATATGTGTCTTTTGGTTTTGTTGCTCCCCCCATCTTTCGTTCATCTCTGGATTATTCCATATCCTAGTCCTTGCACACTTGGAGATTCCAGAGATATAAGGAGTTTCCAGATCCACAAACTTGTAGCTCTGAATAGCTCTTCTTCTAACTGCTTAGGTGTACAAGTTTTCTCTTAGTTTAATTTGGGACTTGATGCATGTAAAAGAAAGTCACTGAGTGTTGTTCCCCCTGTGTTTGAGTTTTTTAAAGTCAGAGCTGTTTATTCATCTTAACTTGGAAGCGTGTCTTAAACTTTTCCTTTCAGTGCTGGAAGTAACTTTAAGGTAGTCATGAATAAGTCAAGTGAAACTGTTCTTAATTTTTTAATTAGATACAGTTTGGGACTATATCAGATTATTTTGATGCACTGGATAAAGAAGATGAAACAAATAGAAAGAATAGCCAATCAATGTTCCCTGTTCTAAGTGGAGATTTTTTCACTTATGCTGACCGAGACGATCATTACTGGAGTGGCTACTTTACATCCAGACCCTTTTACAAACGAATGGATAGGATATTGGAATCCCATTTAAGGTACATTTACCTTTAGACAGCTACATATATTCCCTTCTTTTATGTTTTCATAACCTATTTGTAGAATTTTGAATAAGCATTTATACAATGTTAGGATGTGTTTAATATCATTGTGAAATTTTAATGCAATCAGATATGTCTCCAAACCATAATCAAATTATTACGTGGTAGTAATGTTCTGGAAGTACAGAATGTTCTGGAAGTACTAATCTTCTGGAAGGATAAGCAGCTTATGTACTTGATTTTCTGGGAGTTGTATTCTATGTTTTACATTTTTCTGATTAACTACCTATATTTTTTGCAAACCATGATAATATTCAGCAACATCATCGTGTGTCTGCAGGTCGGTAATCTAAATTGATGGAACAGGGATGAGGGTCAAAAGTAGCAAAAAGGATCTCTCAGCGGCCAAAGTGTGGGCGTCAAAGTACATACTCTAAAACTAATGTATTTTATATGTGGGAGAACTTCAGAGACTCCATCTCAGTTCATATTTATTTATTTGAAACACATTTGTACAGGTGTGATGTTCTACTTAGAAGAAGAAAATTTGAAAGAGATGTGAATTGACAGAGACAGAGTGATTGGTTGAAAAAGTACAGTGATATGGAGAAGGCAGAATAGTCAATAGAAAAACAGAAAACACTCTGAACCCACATTATTCAGTAGACTTTTCCATCACTGTCTGATAGAACTTTCTGCAGCGATGGAAATACTCTATTTCTGCACTGTTTAGTGTGGTAGCCACTAGCCACAGGTTACTATAGAGTACTTGAAATCTGACCAGTGTAACTGAGGAACTGAATGCTTAATTTTATTTACTTTTAATTAATTTTAATGTGCATAGCCACATGTGGCTAATGGCTATCATAGTGGAGAGTACAGTTCTAAGTAACTGAGTCTTATGTTTTTGGTAAAGAAGCCACCTCAGGGGAATCTTAAGGCTTTTTCTATGTGTGTGTGTAGCCCAGGAGAGTAGTTTATTTTCATGACGAATTCATTTTCAGTTCAGTTCAAATCATGAATTCATGATGATTAATTTTCATGATGAATCTCAGTATTAAGAATAAAAAGTTGTATCGTATCTGTTCTCTTCTGTGTACTGGTGGAAACAATATATTTTGGAAAGCCTTTTATAAAAATTATTAATTTTTTTAACAGTTGTACTTTGGTATAGTAGCATGTGTTTTTATTATTTTTACTGTCATTGTGTTGCTTGTTATCACAAACTAATAGTAACTTTTATTTTAAAAGCCTAACTTTTGACTCTTTTTTTGGGATATTCACAAATGTGCCAGATGTATGCATATTATTGTATTTATAACAAAATAGTTTTTATATATTATAGAGATTTCTGCATTCTTACCCAATAGAATATTAATTAGATATCTGTTAAATTATTTAAACTATCTTTCATAAAAAAAATAGAGCAAGTACTAAGTAACAGAAATTCTTTTGGACCACTGCATGATTTTTTAGTGTCATGTGTTTTTTAGTGACAAAGAGTTATGAACATTGGTTCAGTCTTAATTTATTGGACATAATTAAGGTATTACTTGAATATATTATTGCTGGTAATATATTTTGAAAATTCTGCTGCTTTAAAATAAGACAATAAGCCTTATGTTAACATGAATTTCAAAGAATAATTAATTTATTTGAAATGTTTATTATCTGATTATGATGGCATTTCATCCTAAACTCATTTGTTATAAAAAGTGTATAAAGTAGAAAAGTATAAAGAATAAAATAGTCTTAAAATACACTTTTTACATTTTGGAATATCTGTATGTATATGTACTCTTTCCAAAACCAGGAATACTTGTAATGGGTGTACATGCATATATATACACATACAGTTTTCTTATTTCCAATATAGTGATTCTCATGCCATGAATTTAAGAAGGCTTATAGTTTAAAAGTGGAGATTATCTAGTATCTTTTAATTATTTCAATAATTCAAAGGAATTCTTTTTTTTTAAAGCACTTTGAGTCTCTTCTTTTTCTCAGATGTCTTGATACATTTTCATGCTGCCTTGATTTTTCTTTTCATTGTCTTAACATGTTTGTCATAAAGAACTTTCTTGTATTTTTTTACTCCATCAAGCCATGTCTCTTTTCAAAGAACTTTTTAGAAACCTGTCTTGAACCATGTCCTTGGATAAAAAAATGTAAAGGTGAAAATTGTAAACCCCCATATTCTTGCTCAAAATCTGTTCTTATGCTAAAGTGTTTTATTCTTTAAAATAAATCAGACAGTATGTGATTTATCATTTTTTTTTTAGATTTATCATCTTTCAGTTTACATTGTTAAATTGTCCATACTTGTTATATGTTATCATTCAGGCTTAGACTAACCCTTGTATCTGAACTATTGGGCCATCATTTTCTGCCTCTCCTTTGCTTGTTAGTCTCCCACTCATGTGACCATGCGTTTCACCACCACCTCTGCTCTTAATGTACATATGTGAGAATAAATGGATTTCTGGTATAGTTCATGATATATGTCTACACTGCTGAGAAGTGACAGAAACACTTAACCAGTTCTATACTGCTTTGAGATGTTTTTTCACTCTGTTCTACATAAACATATCTTGGTGCCAATGGGTATTGGCATCTCTCCCTTAAATCACTGACATGTGTTCTTTGATGACTGAGAATTTAGATGTATTAGGTGGATACCTTGGTGGTTTTATAGAAATGTTTATTGTCAATATCTCTCTTAATTTGATCATACTGAGATTGTGGATTTTTTAAAAACCACATTTGAAATTGTGTCAGTGCCACATATTTTAGGTAGTAAACGAAAATGTTTTGAAGTGAAAATTAATGACTGTTTTATGCTATTAGGGCTGCTGAAATTCTTTACTATTTCGCCCTGAAGCAAGCTCAGCAATACAAGATAAATAAATTTCTTTCATCATCCCATTACGTGGCACTGACAGAAGCCAGAAGGAATTTGGGACTATTTCAACATCATGATGCCATCACAGGAACTGCAAAAGATTGGGTGGTTGTGGATTATGGTACCAGGTAATATAATTATTGAAAAGTGAACTTAAAACAAAATCTTCAAAAATTTTGATTCATAAGCTTTTATCTTTTGATAAATTTTTTAATGTATATCTGACCACATTAATGATATTCCTTGTAAGTATTGCTATGGAACAACCACAAGTTTTTAGAGCCACTAATTTTACAAGAAATCTGTTGGCAAAGTAGTAGCTATCTCAACTTTTTACTGTAGTGCATTTCTGTAAATGGAGTAGTAAGACATTATTATGAAGCAGATCCCATTTTTTCCCAAGTACAGTGAGGTGATTGGGGTTATCTTCTTGACCAAGGAATGAGTATCATATAAATCATAGTTACAATCCAGGAAGGTAAAGAGCTCTACTTCATTATATAGCCATTTAATTTCGTCCTATTTCATATACATTTGTTCTTGCATACCTCATATTTTTAGAGGGACATTGACAAAAAAAGAGTAGGCCTAGAAGCATAGGCAGGAGGTAGAGGAACCTAGAAACTTTGTCGTATGTGGATGGTATAATGAACTGGGATGAAAAGGGATAGCCTGGGTATTGATGTCAAAGGCATCTTCAACTCCTAGACGGTCTATCAGATGAATGAGGGAGTGGAAGCTCAGTTTTCATATTGCAGATCAGAAATAGTGAGGACAGGCTTTGGCTCATAGTAGCTGAGGGCTTTGTAAACAGTGCTTCCCAATGATGGAAAGCCTTACCTTTTGTGATAGTGAGATTTCCCTCATCATGCCAGAGTCGAGGCTACCATTCATTCAAATGAGTGCAGAGGAGATTCCGGCATTGCAGGAGGAGTTTTGCCTATTGTTTCACTGTAGGTTAGATTAGTATTTCTTCCAAATCATGCTTTGATAATATTTTAAAATCATTAAAAATGTGCTACAATTTTCTTATAGATTTAAAAAATGAATCTTTTTTTTCTCGTATGTGAAAAGTGTTATGTAGTACATATAGTCAACATTTAAAAAATTGTTCCACAACTGGTATTGCTAATTGTAATAGGTATTAAATTTTTAGTTACAATATTTTGACTGCCTTTAGAAACTTGGAAAAAATTATTGAAATTTCATTAGTTGAATTTGAGTCCTTAGAAAATATATTCAAGGTAGTATCTTGAATATCTTCTCAGTTTTCTTGTAGCAAATGTATTTGGCATCTGTCTTTTGAGGTTGAGTCAGGCTTAAAATGGAAAACACTCATTAGATGATAATGATGTTATTTCTCTCACAGAAAGCATTTTTGAAAGTAAGGTCAGATACTCCATTTTTCTTTTTCACCTGCTCCTGTCTTCTTGGTATATTAAGAGTTTAAAAGTGAGGCTGCTGAGAATCAGAGTAGAACATAGCTCTTGAGAGGAAATAGAGAAGTCACGCTCCTACCCTGCCTACTTGTTCTCTCTCTGGCTGCCATATTGAAAGAGATTTGGGTACAGGTCACTGAGTTTTTGTTACAGAACATTTTCTGTCTCATAACCTCTCCAGAAGCCTGTCATTAGTTCCTCCATTTGTATGGTATTGCTTTTAGCTTTTAAAAAGCGTCCCCACACAAAACTGCATCTTCGAGAAAAAAGACGCTAATTCTCAAATTGTCCTTGACATTTGTAAATTTGCCTTGTGAGCAGTTCACAGTTCATTGAAAAGTCATAAACAATTATCAAGTCATTAGCACAGACATTTTCAACAGGAAATTTCAAAGCACAAGTTAGAGAAGAGGCAGCTAGTATTGGGTGTTCTCTTGTTCTTGGATTGTTGACTACTTTTTATTCAGATGTTGGCAGAAATGTTTCTATGAACAGGTGAATGAGTTAGTGGTTGCATTTGACTGCTAATAATAGCAAATCTAAACAAAATAAATCCTGTCTTGCTTATTTTTACACCATGTGAAAGAAGTCTGCAGGTCACTGGTTCAGCTATGACAGCTCCATGATGCCATCAGGGCTCCAGACCCTTTTAGCTTCTCTTCTGCCATCTAAGAGGGACTCTTGGAGTCATGCTCTCAACAGTAGATTTTATCATTATAAACTGGAGAGCAAGCATTCATCATGGCATATTTGGAGGTTAATTCTAATCATGGTATCAAAAATGAATTAGACAGGGCAGTACATTTATCTGGATGTTCAGCTTAAAAGTGAATGATGTGACTGTGTCAAGAAGGAATGGTAATGAAATCAGTTACAGGAAGAGTAAAGTCTGCCGGTTCCTAAGTTATAGTAAAGGTAGGTAGGAGATAAAAATGAACAAAGGGTAAGCATTAGTCTCTTAACATGTAAATGAAACTGTTGACTGACAAACATGATGACATCTCCTTTAAACAGAAGCAATGGCAATGAACTAGAGAGCTGTGATTCCTAGAGAGCTAACGTTTCCTGAACTGCTTCATAATATGATAAGGGCATGTTAGGAAGTTAGAGGCTCTGAGAAATCCCACATTGACAAAATGTTGAAACAGAAAATTTTCCTTTCCTGGTTTTCCCAAGCTTGTGTACTGTTTAGCTTTGTTTTATTTTCAACAAAAAAACTGTATACATCTTGTAAAAGCATTTGGGGAATGCTGTACCTGTCTTTAGTGGTCATCTCATAAGAAGACTGCATGTGTTCCTTTAGGACACGAACACCAATTTGTGGCGTTCACTCAGTTTAAATATAATGCAGTATAATACATATAAGGTTTTAGCTGATGGAGAACATGACTTTTATTCTACAGGTTCAGACTGCTTCGTGAAGCTCCATGTAGAGAATAAAAGTAATCTTAGATTGAGGGACTTGTTTTCATAACTAAATTGTATTCATTCATTTATATGGTCTTTTAGTCTGGTGAGAACACTTATTACTATCATGTTAAACATTTGAATAGACTGAGAAATTTAGCTGGATTATGGTCGGAACTCAAATCTGTAAGATTTTAATCCTATGGTTACAGATTTACTGTGTAAATATATTTAATTACTAATTATGATTGCTTACATCTTTGAAGTTAATTTTAATGCTCTGCAAAAAGAAGTTATTTCTGATTCTTTCACAAATTTTTTTTGTTGTTGCATGCCAACAAAAATGTTTTTAACACATAGATCCAGAATTGCTTCCTGTTTTGGGGAAAATAATATAATCACTCTGCAAACATAACAGATTTATTCTAATGGTTGATTGAAAACATGAATAGCAAAGTTCACTACAGATTTCGCCAATATAAGTTTACTTAGAGATTCCTGCTTTATAAACCTTTAAAGAAGCAAGATTGAACTTGGAAATAAAAGGCAGGTTCTTTTGCCGTATGTAATGCTTCAGCAGTAGCTGGTAATGTGCTGAGATTATATTCCAGAATTGATCTGGAATCAGTTGATTCATAAGCATCCCTTTGGTTCCTCGAACATAAATAAATGATTTGAATACAATTAGCGACTTCAATGACAAAGAAAAATAACAAAGACAAAGACAGTTTCATTATATCCAGATCTGTGAAAAACTTCTTTTTTTCTAGTTCTTTTGAACAAGAACATGAAATTAAATTCAGCAAAATATCTATTTGAATTCTATAGGAATTTAAATTCTTTAAATTGTGTAGACTGAATTTTCTTGTGAATGAGAGTTAATCTCTTGTCTTCTTTTATCATTATTTCAATGCTTGTTAATGATTTTTCTAAAGTAAAGTATCAAGTTATTACTTTTTGGTAAAATGCCTTAGAGCTTTTGGGGAGCTCATGCTGGCTAGTCATTATTTGGTATGGTATTCATGGAAAGTATAAGTAGTTTGAATAAGTATGTGTTTCAAGTGTGTTCAGAAAGTTTTCTATTTTAAATGAATCCTTGTCAGTGATAACTTCTGATTAACATTTTTTCTAAGTACTCCATTCTAGGTTGAAAAAAAAAAGAACCAATTTGTTGTAGGTTTATTTCACTTTGATTACAGGATGAAGGTAATGGTGGTTTGGCCATAATTAAAGAAACTGAAAATATTGTATACAGATATTTAAATTACTTCTCAGACTAGTAAAATTTTTGGTTCACAGACTCTTTCATTCATTAATGAATTTAAGGAAGATAATTGGACATTCTGCACTGCTGCTTATTTTGAAGGATAAACGCTTCTACGACTCTTATTCGTTTGATACCTTCCTAGAAATGGTTAGTTGATGTCTTCTGTTTTAATAATAAAAGTGTATGATTCTTTTACTCTTAGATTGGAAAATGGAGTGAGAAGCATAATGCAAAGAGACATTGAAATATAATTATTCCTTTGTACATTATTTGAAAGAAATTATTTGTTACCTGTCACTTTATATAAATTACCTGTGTATTGTTCTTTCTCATAAGTGTGTCTGTATTTGATTTATGGTGTGTATTTTATTCTGACTAAATCTAAGCATGAAAAACAATGAATTTATTTCAAGGTCTGGGAAACGTATAGGCTTTTAGAACGCATAAGATGATATCGTAAGGTAACTGAACATCATGATTAGTTATTTTCTTAAGTTTCATTAGAAGACCCTTGATATTTGAACTTCTGTAACTTGTTAATCTATTGTTGCTGAAATTCAATTTGAATGATCCTAAGTTGTCTTCTTGTTTTAGGATGAGTGCAAGGAGTGCTCTGGTCAGTGTGATAGTAGAGTAGTGACTGAGGAATTGAGAGACTAGCTTTTAGTCTCAAACTCTGCACCTAATTGCAGGGCATTAAAAAAAATTACTTAGCATCTGTGAGCCCTCATTCATTTATCTGTAAAATGGGATGATAATATCTGTCTTGGCGTGTTAGGATAAGATAAGCTAAGAAAAACAGATCTTGCTCTGAAACAAAGAACAGGCTAGGAAGAACAGCTGAAAAATGGTTGATTGCAACCCTCTTTACACTTCCACTCAGCAACTCAGATATTTTGAATTATTTATTTATCATTAGAATCAATTGGGAATGACAGGCTTTGAAATTTTACATTTAATTTGAATTTGCACATCTGGAATTGGAGCTATAGCTTCAGTATTTCATGTACTGATGCCTGTAATCAAATAATAATTACATTTTCATATTAAAGTAAAAAATACAATAAATAGACATACATTTCTTAAGGTTATAAAACATATGACATAGAAGTAAAGTAGTAAAACTTTTTATGGATTTGTCTCTAGAACTCTGATTTATTTGGTTCCTAGATGGAACTACCCATTATGGACTCTAGTCCCTGTAATATACGATATACTTGAAATCAAAATACTTAATACATGCACATACACAAGATGTTGTGTTGAACTTTGAACTTTGAAGGACTTTATGTTGACCTTTGGTAGACTTCATGTAGCTGGAAGGAGGATTTTTTTTTTTCCTATTGTATACTTTTCATGGTTTCTTCAAGGTATTATTACATAGCTAATTCTGAAACTTAAAGTTTTAAAAGTAAAATAAAAATTTCTGTTCATTTTTACAGGATTTGAAACAAAGAGCACAAAGTTCTCTGCCACAGAAAAATGTGATAAGTCTGAGTGCAGAGCCAAGGTAAATACATAATTTCTCCTAAACTTTGATTACCTTTCTGACTTGACTTTTTTGATTTTTATGATTTTATTCTGGACCCAGCATATATTTTAAGGTAGTATTTCATTTAATCAACTTACTAATTTAAAAAATTGGTTTGAAGAAATGGATTTTCTCCCAGGACTGTGTCATGTTCAGTGCTAATAGCTAACACAGTGCTTGATGCATTGATAGCTAAATAAACTATTATAACAGTATTTCTAACAGATACTTCATATGAGATGGTAAATATGTATTATTATAAAAATTACCTTGTATGTATAATATTGATTTTTTTTAAAGTATGCTCTTTCTTGATTAACTTTTTGTTTACTTACCTTGGTTTCATTAATCTATGATCCTACATTTTTAAATGAAAGCAGAAACTTAATTACTATTAGGAGATAAGGGTTCTTACAGTAATTGTCACTGTGCTTGTCAAACTGCCTCATTTTCACACTGTTGATTTACGTTAAAGTAGATGGGAAACATGTTCAATTGACCTAGAAATGGGGCATTTAATTGATGGCTGCCTCTGACTTACAAAGAAATGTATCACCTCTTGCAAGTTGTAGGATAGAAGAGTAATTGTAAAGTGTAATCCTGACTAAACTTCTTCAGTAAGTAGAGACTTAAAGCATGTAGAGCTTACACCTTAGAACAAGAAGTTCAGTATATTTTAATAATACTAAAGTATCACTAAAGTGATACTAAAGAAACTCTACCTCTCTTGCGGCTAGAAAAAAAGAAGGGATTAATTTGAAAAGAAAGTTTAAGTCTTAAGGTTTAAGTCTTAAAAGCTTGCATATTGCCAGGCCATATTTAGGATGAAAGAATAATGATACTGAAAAAAAAATCAGTTATAAAGTTACAAAACATTCTCTTTTTCTTAAAATAAGTAATGTTTCAATGCATTTTGGGTTATATGGTTGTTCTTTATATATTGTGTCCCTAAGAAACTGTGGTGTCAGTAAATCTATTCGGCTTTAGAAGTAATCTTCTTATCTATTTTTTTTCTTTTTCTATTTTGGTGGGGGAGGATCTTCTTTTTTTGCTGACTGTTGGAATGACTTAAGCTTGCTATAAGTAATTCTTGCTCTGCCTCCACCCCATGAGTCTCCTGTGGGTACATGTTAGGGTGGGCGGGATGCGGTGGGGATGGGGCCCTAGTGAGTCAAAGGAAAAGATACGCTGTCCTTGCCTTGTCCAGCAGTAAGTGATAATTCGCCTTACGTATGCTGGAGGAAGAAAGTTAGAAGATAGAGGTCTATTAATTAAGGACAAATTATTTTTGAGCTTCAATATTGAAGAATTTTGATAATTTAGACATAGATGGAATTTTTGAGTCTGTTAGTAAAACAATTGCTTTTTGATATTTCTTTTTAAATGGTTTGTATTTAAATCGTGTTCTTCATTGTAATATTATATCTTCACAGTTCTTTTCTACCACATGTCATTGCTGCTGTTTCCATAGTTAGGTGAATTGGGAATGCTTATGATTGTCAGATTCCTATTTTTATCTTTATCGTCTTCTTTGTACTTTAGAGCCTCATGAATAAAACTACTTACGTTTTTGGTTTTTAAAGTCTATATTTTATTTGTTAACCACAAATTATCTGAGTTATTGATCTTTCAGTAAAATCAGTGAAGATTGGAAGACTGGGTGATGGGCTTTAAAATGGAAGAATTTGATAGTTTTACTTTGTAGGTACTGCAAGTTAAATAATCACCTATACTTCTCAGTGTTTAAATTGGCAGTTTCAAAAGAATGGCCATGACTCAGTCTTCTATTCTTTGTGAGTCTTCTGTGATGCTCTAAGGCTTAGCTTTACTTTGAATATAAGTGTAATTCTTATTTGAACAACATATTATTAATCTAAACGAAACCTCTATCCTCAGTAGAGAGATGTCTTCTCCAGGAGGATTAAAAATTGGTTCCTGTGGGTGGAGGTTTGAAAAAAACTTATTTTTTTTAATGTGCAAAGCACAGATACAGTACATAATAGTACATAACAGATACACGTTTTATGTGTAGTATTAAAATTGTGTGGAGGGGTGATTAGACTTGAAGGAGGTTATAATGAAAAAAGGTTGAGGAACACTGGTCTAAACCCATATAGTTTAAATAATACTTGTAAATGAATTTGATCATGCTATTAGTTATAGCTAGAACCTACCATGATTTAGTTTGTGAGTATTTAAAAAGTAGTCCATAACCGGCTGAAAGTAACAGTACATGTCAACGTGCTAAGGTTACGTGAACTGTATAGTGTATGCATTCATAGTCTTTGTACAGAGAGCAGGTATAATTAAGAATTAAAAGTTTAGGGCATCTTGAACAAATCATAATTGTCTAGGCTTAAATAATCCTTAAATGTACAAGGATGTTTCTGTTTCTCTCTACATTCACAATTGCCTAAGGAAACCAACTATAAGGACGCTTGATACAAAGTCTTACAGGATTAGGGGCTTAGAGGACTCTGAAGATTGAAGGTGAAAGTCTGAGACAGGGAAAGAGATTTCAGACTTCTTTCCGTATTCTATCTATTCAGGCAGCACAGGATTAAATGTTGCCACAGCACAGATCTGCAAGCCATGTGGTTTGACAATGTATAAAGGAACTTTTTTTTAAAGGGGGATAATTCGAAATGCCACCAAGTATGTAATCAAAATTACATTGAGATGGCTTCTGTAAATCTGAAAATTTAATTTTTCAAGTAGTAAATTTTTTAGTTTGAGAGTGATTTATTCAAACCACTATGACAGATTTACCTGTAAGTGCTTTTGATTTTTAGCAAGGTATTTATTGGTCAGGAATCCTACATGTCTTCCTTTTGGCCAGAAAAAGAAGGAATTAACTTGAAAAGAAACCATTAACCATATGGAGACGCAAAGGATGTCAGTGTTTTCTAGGCTTGGGTGATTTCAGGGTATCAGCCAGATATGAAAAGGACAGAATTCCAGAAAAGGCACTGGATAGCCCTACTGCTATTCACTTGTTAAGTGGCCTCTCTGCCCCTCTAATTTAATTTCCTCTCGTTTTCTCCATACTTGCTTTTCTTTTGGATTCTAATCTTGATTGAGAGTGTTGTTCTCTTTTTAGCTGTCGAGGTTCTGAAACCCTAGAATCCATTTTGACTGCTGTCTTTTCTTACTTGTTAAGTGTCATCAGTTAGTCTCGGGCTTTACCTTTACTCACCTCTGACATCCACTCTTTCCTCTCTTCCTTTTACTTTTGGTTTTAAGCCATACTTTAGATATTGCTTGAACAATGCAGTGGATTCTTGCCCTGAGGCCTTTCTCTGTGCCCTTAATTTACTAACTATAATTTATGTAGTTACCCGAGGAATTACTCAAAGCAGGAAATGGCAAGGCTTCTTAGGACCTAGACTTGGATGTCCTAGAAGGTCACTTCCAGTACATTCTGTTAGTCAAGCAAGTCACTAAGGTCAGCCAGGATATAAGGGAGAGGAATTATTGATGTGAGGAGCATATGCAGGAAGCAAAGGCAGATACCTTTGGAGACTGCCTACCCACAGTTCACCACTGGCCACCACAATTCACATGCCTTTCATGTGCAAAGGGAAATAAACTCACCCTCCTCCCAAGATACCCAAAGTCTTATCCCACTGTGATACTGGCCCCAATTTTCCATCTGAATCAGGTCCAACATGGCTCAGTTATATGGCTGAGAATTAGTGTTGGCTTACTTCTGCCAGCATAATTATTTGAAGTTAATCCCGATAAATTGTAAACTCCTTGAGGGTAGAAACTATTTCTTTCATTAATTTCTACCACTGTGCCTGTGGTATGATATTCAACATAGTAGGAATTCAATAAAGATTTGTTGAAATACATTTAATTACTGATTGAAGAGAATATTAAGCTTTAGACACCAGCTATGCATAGAATGTGATTCACATTCTATGTGAAAACATGGTATCCTGGTATATATTCTCCTCAGTTAGTTCTTTCACCTAATATTTGAAAATTGGATTCCAGAAGGATTCTCAATCCACTAAATACTAATATAAATAAAAATAAACAGTGATTCAGTAGAGCTTTGAATTTGCTCAGCATTTGGACAACTGCTCATTTGAGATTTTATAGTTTCATACCATGAGTCTTGAAAAATTTGGGGTTGCATCTCAGCATCATTGCAGTCTCATAGAATTAACTTTACTGGGATTTCATTCTTGGCGGCTCTTCAGAATGAGTGAGTTCGAAAGATATTCCCAAATACTTTTTTGTTGTTAACATGGAGTATTCCTCTTATTCTACATTTTGTATTTTTAATATTGTTATGAGAAACAGTTTTTCTGGTAGTAATTATCTACTAATGTAATAGGATTCAAGGCTTTAGATCATTTTCTTATTGGTCACTATGTCATCAGGCTGTTTTTATACTAAGTCATAATGTATCTAAGAAAGGATGTAATAGCTTTACCAGTTGTTTAAACGTAAGTTTTAAGTGAAGAAACCAAGTTTACAGCCTGATTTTTATTGTTTGGAATATTGACTGTTTTTCTTTGGGGGAGGTGGAAAAGTGTTAGCAGTGATAATTAGTGGAAGAACTGTGTTTGTTGCTCATGGATTATAATGGTTTAAGCTCAAGTCTTGTCATGGACTAGAAACTAGTATAGAAATGTCTTCACAATAGTTAGCAAAAAAATAAATATATATAAGGAAGAAGACTGAGGGTTTTCTTTCTTGAAAATAGTGGGCTGCATTTTAAAATTATCCAAAGGATATTCAAGCTGATAAAAGAATACATGATTTGACTAGGATTTGATACTGAACCTTCCAAAGGTTCTATTATTTGGAGAGCAGCCCAAATGTTTCTTCCTTTGAAAGCTGGTTTATAACTTCTCTTTTAATGGGAGAGTTCTTAACTGACAGTACTAGAGACTCCTAAAAATAACTGAGCTATTCTAGTCTAGGTCTATCTGGGTGTTAATAGTATAGTCCATTTATGGACTAATGCTCATTACTGGACTTGAAAGGTAAGTTCCTAAACTCTCCTCTGAGATGCTTTTCTACTTAAGTATTAATTGCTTGTTAGAGGGGTTTGTGTATTTTCATCTACATTCCCAGTGAATTGTGTTTTGTTAACTTTGACTCTTTCAACGTATGGAGTGAATAGTTCTCTGATTATCCAGAAAACGTGTCAGCCTGTTTGTAATCTGGGATATTTTTAGGGAGAGTGTTTTACCCAAAAGACTGAGTGGTATATAGGACATTATTTAAACAATCAAAAATTTCTTAGGAAATACGAGATAGCTTCCACATGATACATTAGTCAATTTTATGTTAAAAGATCTTTGCCTAGTGGTTGGAACTAGTTTTGAAACAGTCATGTCTGGCTGGCAACATAAAATAATCTTATCTGGAGTTTGCTGGTCTAAGTTAGTCATTCACAGGCTTGCTTTTTGCCTGTTTTTTTCAGGGAAATACAAAGGTCTTTGGGAGAGAGAATAGGAGGAAAGGCTCCACTTTTCCCACACTGGTCTCCCCACCCTTAATATTTCTATTTATTTTATTATGTCAGGAGTGATGAGTATTAATTCCTGAAATTTCAACCCCACATTGACTTAGATGAAATAACACCTATTACATATATATAATATTTATATACATTTAAATTTATATATATTTATATATGTTAATATTTACATTTATAATATATTTATATTTTATATATTTACAATATATATTTTATATTTTTATATATTTATTATATATATATTTATAATTTTTTTTAATGTTGACACTGTGATTTTATATGCTGGCTGACTAGGAACCCAGAGACTGACTCTCTCAATTTCTTATTAAAACTCATGAAAACAGAAGATGATGAACAATGAGAGGAGCATCAAAACCTAAAATGCAGTCGAAGGTACCCACAAACTGCAAAGCCGATCGAACTAGACTAAAAAATGCAGTTAATTACTCACTGACCAATGAGAAACAATTAGAAATAAAAACAGTATACAGGTCTCTAAAAGCGGTATAGAGACTGATTCCTTTGCCTTTCTATAACGTCTAGCCCCACTTCCACCCCCAACACCCAGGTTTTGAAAAGACTAAGAAGAACAACTTATTTCTTAAAATAAATTATTACAGAGACCAGAAAAAAAAATTTTTTTAACTCTGTGGAATTCTCAAAACGTTTGAGTCGTTATCTCAAAGAAATATGAAACCAAAGTGGAAAGTTGTAATGAAAAGATGGCAAGATGCTGTGGAAAGGGGGAGGTGTGAAATAAGGAAAGATTATTAGGGGACAATAACAGCATCCATTCGTGATACTGCAGAGTGGAGCTGCCATTATGAAAGAGCGTATCAGTGACATGAAAAAAGGGAGATGCTTTTCAAGAATGCAGAGAAAAGAGAGATGAGTGGAAACAGTGAGAAAGAAGATGATAGGTATAGCAGATAAGATTTCAACAAAAGAATTATAGATTTTCTTTAGTCAAAAAATGGAGCAGAAGCAATGATCAAAGATACAATGGAAAGTTTTCTGAGCTGAGAAGGCCTTGCTTTATAGATGAAAGGGGCTAACTTGTCGGTAATATAAATGAAAAGAGTCACCTTAGTACATCTTGGTAACTTACTTCAATTAAAAGGAAAAGGACATCTGGTCAAAGTTCCCAGGCAGAAAGACAGATATTGTGTAATGTGGAACAAAAGCTAGACTGACTTAGGTTTTCTTCCCTGTAACAAGAAGACTATGGAGTTTAGAAATCATTTTATGCTCAAAGTTATCTTTCATAGGTGAAGACAACAAAAAGACAGTTTCAAATATGAAAACACTTACAAAGCATACCACAGGCACTCTTTTCTTCTTTTTAAAAGGAAGTTTTTAAAATGTTCTTGATAAAGTCAATTCACTTTACTGATAAATGAATCAAAATTAAGAAGGCTTTGGAAATAACTAGCTCTAGTGGAAATCTAAATTGTTTTTGCAGATTTGATTGCCAAACTAGAAGTAGAAATTTCCATCTAGTTTTGGTAGAACTTTTGTAAAGTAAAGATAGTTTACTAATGGTAGTGTTGACCTGTAGTTCAGGTTATGTTAACATCTGAAAGAGGTAAAGAGACAGGAGCAGATAGGAAATCTTAAAAAATAGTTGTTTTGCCTCAGGAAGGTTTAAAAGATAGAAGTTGCTGGTGAGAGTGATATTTCCTTCTCGTTGGCTTCATTTATTGTCAGTGTACTATTAACTCTCCAAATGGACATCCCTGCTGAGAAGTCCCTGGAGCTGACACATGCCCACAGGCCATGTGGGTAGCTCCACTGAGAAGGGCCACTCACGCCTTCATCTCAATGTGTTTAAAATTGAGCTCCACCCTCCCTGAACCTGTTCGTGGTCTCAAGCTCTTTTTGTAAAATTTTAGCATCGTTATCCAGTTCCCAGGCCAGAAAGCTGCGTCTCAGCTTCAGAGTGATCATACATTCTAGTTTTTTATTAGTGTTCCCTTTCACTCTCAAAAAGATATTTATTTGGACAATAAATTATAGGATTACCCTGATCATTGTTGTCTCTTCTCCAAACAAACACCAAGTCTTTTCATTCTATTTCTTAAATGTATCTCAATTTTGTCCACTTTCCTCAGGGCCACTATGCTACTTCAGGCTGCTGCTCTCTTTCCCCTGCATGGTTATGACAACCCTGTGACAGATGTCCCTGCCTCATACATTTGTAGGAGGAATTAAGTAAGATTATGCATGTGAACTTAATTATGGGATCTAGCACTTAGGAGGCATGTGACAAATATGAGCAATGATGTTGTAACTCCCCTGCTCAAGACCCTTCTTTTCTCCATTGCCCTAAGGAAAAACTCCCAGAGTCTTTAACAGGGCTTATGTGTCTGCATTTTAGTTTCTCTTGCATTACACACATCACCCTAGCCAATACCATGCACTCCAGCCCTTCAACAGCTGTCAGTTCTTTGACTTGCTGTATTCTCTCTTCCTTGTAGACCTTTGCTGCCTGAAAAACAAAACAAAACAAAAACCTCCTGCCTCACCTCCAAACACACAGAGGCACACATACACACACACAACTTGCCTGATTAATTCCTGGTTGTCTATTAGGACTCAGCTTGGGTATTTCATCCTCTGGAATCTGTCCCTGATATCCTTGAGTCTTATATGCTCTCATGGGGCTATGTCTTGACTCACTATTGTCTCACTTACCACATGTGTAATATTTCTCTAAAGAGACTTGCTATAAACCTCGTGAAGTCATGGGCTGACTCATTCATCATTCAAACATGGCACCTAGCAATCTTTCAGAAAAGTGACCTAGTAATACGTGCCAGGAGTATTTGAATTGGGCATTACACTGGAAGAAATCTGTCCTGCAGAAATAATCATATATAGAGATGAAGAGAACTGTGGGCAAGGATATGTCTCTTGGCTTTATCATGTGAACAAGTATTTTAAAAGACTTCAATTTTCATCACCAATAACCATCAATGAATTGGTGAAATATTCTATGTTCATAAAGTTCTAATAAATTTTTTAAACATGCCAAATTAGCATTCTTCTTGTAATAAAAATAGCATAGAATTGGTAAATTTTGAAGTTTTAGCATTTTTAGTAAGACCTGCCTTCCAAGTCCCATGGAGAATAGGAAGATGACTTGTTTGAATTAAAGTTGTTATTGAGTCAAATAAGGAAGAAGTGCTTGGCACATAGGAGTTGTTTGCCAAATTGTTAACTAAAAATTGAAATGGAGAGGGTGACACTTAGGAGAAAGAAGTTATGTGTAACATTTGATAGGCAGTTAAGGACTTGTTTAAAAATAAACAACCCTTTAAGGAAAAGCATGTCTATGGTGATGAATCTTTATGGGAAAATTTTTACTTTAGGAGATTCATCTTACATTCAGTGTTCTCTTCTTTTAAGATTAAATTTTGGTCACTTGTTGGCTTCCCTATGTTACCCAGTAATATCTCTTGTGTGTTTAGTGTTTTACTTCGGATTGCATTCAAATGCCTATAACAAAAACCTCTTAAATTTGCAAGAAAGCAGTTAATTTTTCTTATGTACAAGTTTTGATGTAGGTAGTCCAGAACTCATGATAGGTCTCATGGGGTCATTAAAGGACCAGGCCCCTTTTACCTTTCAGCTCTGCCATCCTTAGCCTGTGGCTGTTGTCTTCATGGTCTCAAGACTGTACCTGCTTCTCCAGGCATTGCATCTGTGTTCCAGCCAGGAATGCAGAGGGAGCAAAGGACAGAAGTTGTGCCAGTTGAGTCTGCTGATTTTTATTTAATTGGTGATATAATAACTTTCCAGGAAGCTCTACTTACTGAATTCTAGTTACATTTCATTGACCAGAACTATGTCACATGGCCACCCCAAGCATGGGGAATCAAGGTTTTTTGTTTGCTTTGCTTTTTTTTTTTTTTTTAAAGCTAAGATTGTTGTCATCCCTAATAAACTTGGGTTTCTTTCTATAAAGTAAAATAAGAATGGCTATTGGGTAAGCAGCTAGCAGCATCTACTCTCATTAAGTCATTAACTAAATCCCAGGTCACCTACCATATAATCTGATCATTGGCTACTTTTTCCTGACACCTTAAGCTCAGACTGGAGTTACATTCTGTATACTGTAGAAACAGATCTGTGTTGAATAAATCAGTTCTGGGTACTAGAAGCTTCTTAAAAACTTGTCCTCGAACTTTCATATCAAAAATCATATCAAACACTTAACAATTATTAAAATGAGAAACTATTACAACTATTAAACATAGAAAAACCATATCAAACACTTAGAACTATTAAAGAAACAGATTTTGTTTCTTCCAGTGCCAAAACATAATGGGTATTACAAAATTAAGAACTGGGAGAGAGAGAGTAACATCTCCTAAAATAGGAGGCTATATGTCCTTTTGGAATTTGGGGTTTTCACATATTAAGAAAATATAGTATTCTTAAACATTTACTATTCCTTAGTGACCTGCTAAAGACCATGTTATATACTTTCTCCTTGGTTTGATCAGCCATTCAGTGCCAGACATACTTTGCGTTCCTGCCCTGTGTAGCACTGTGCTGGGATGTGTACACATTTTCTTTCCTCTTTGATTTCTTGGTTTTTTCTTGCTCAGAATCTGCACAGGTAAGGTATCTTCTGTAGGTAGTCTGTGACTCAGAGTGCTGTATATCCTCTAAATACAAGTCCTTAATCTTTTGTGAAATCTTCAGAATTTTTTAAATTTTAGGAACGAACGTAATACGCATATGTGGCATATTACCTAATACTTCAGATTGTGAGGCAGGACTCATCAAATATTTTAAAATTTCTCAATATTCAGCTCAAGGGGAATAAATAATTATATATAGCTTCATGTCAGTTCAGTTTAGGTTTTGCCTCCAAATGAGTTTTGAAAAATCTTGAAGACCTGTAGAGTAGTGGTTTGGAAGAATTATGAAATTGTTTAACGTATTTAGCAAGTTCCCCAATAAAGACACAGTACAGCAGAAACCATCATGACTCTTCCAGATGGCGCTGGATTATTACCAGCATGCCTGAGTGCCTGAACTCATCCTCTCTGTCCTCATTCCCACTCGTTTGAAAAGTCTGTTGGAGAATGTCTCTCAAGAAGTCTCTGCAAGTTGAGTGGTGCTGACTCTCCACATTTCTGTACCACGTTCCGTAACCACAGAAGTTTTTAGGTGTTGACTTTTCGCCTTCACAGGAAACCTTCCCTGACTCTATTGAGTGCTCTAGCTTCTTGATTATACTCCAAGCTTCCTCATTATCACGATTCAAAAAAAAATTTCTTATTCCATTCTTATACCTCCTGAAATAATAATTTTTATAATTCTTTATTAGACAGTGTAAAATTTATGATAGACCAATTTAAATAATAAAATCATACATTATTACATACATGTTTTTACTGCTGTTTAGAAGTTTGAAGAAAATGCTTATCAGGAGGCTACTATCAATATCACATATTGATTTTTAAGTGATTTATAATGTGGGGTTTGTCTCCTTAGTGCTTTCAGGGCATGGTATCCTAAGTTCTTCTTTTTTATATGAGCTTGAACAGTTCAAGTTCTTACCAGGCCCTTATAATTAATCTGCTGTGATTTTTGTTCTAGTTACAAAATTATTTTAGATTTATTAGACTTAGGTTTTCTTTGTGAAAGTGGTTAAACAGACTGCATTTTAAATGATGGCTTAAAATTTTATTTCTTTAAAAGCAATGGCAAAGTAGTTATGTGTTCAGTGAACACCTGCTAAATTGCCTGGTTTGTCTATGTTTTAATTGCCTTTTTATTGTTTATACTTTAAATCAGACTTTATTAACTAGCTATATGGTTCTAGTTGATTGTTGCCAGATTATTATACATAGTGAATTAAGTTTACACTGGGTGTTTTATTTGTGTGGTTTGTCTAATGAAATTGGAGTGATTTTGCTCATTGCTTATGATATCTTACAAGTACTCCATCAAGGACCATATGGAATCAGGAAAGTGCAGAAGATGGGAAGGAATATGTGCCTCTATATGTAGGATTATGATGTTATTTTGATACCTTACAATATGAAGGCAGAGTTATGGGGACTACCACCTATAGTCTAGGAAGGACTATAATAATTTCCAGTTAAAATATTTGGAAATATGTAACTGTAGAATCTAACAAAAATTTTGGAAAGGAGGTGAAATAGTGTCAAAGAAGAGCTGGCATAAGTTTTGGTCTATCTGTCAGATAATGCAAATTTTAAATGATTCTGTTCTGTTATTGTTGGAGTTATGTAATGCACTGTGTGAAAGGGTTAAAGTAAATTAAATATCTAGAATATGAGTGACTTATTTAAGTGATTTGTATTGGGGTGGGGAGAATAAATGATTATATGAGATCAATTCCTTAGTTTATTTTTTCTAGTTTTGTGCACATTTAGTCCTCTGTCCTCTCTCTTCTTTTCCTCCCAGTGTCCATCATGTCTTCTGAAATTGCTAACTCAAAGCTAATTAACTCAGAGCAGTTCAGAGCGCAGACTGAAGTGATGTGGCATTATTTCAAGTCTTCCATTCTTCTGAACCGGATTTTTTTTCCTTCTAAATGCAGATTAATAAACCGTGCACTACAAGAGGAACAAGGAAAAGGATTTTAGTGAAGGTATCCTGATCCTGAAAAAGTCAGGGAGGGCTTCAAGCCCATCTTGGACTTCAGAACACTTCACAACTTTGTGGTAAAAGAAAAATTTTAAATAGAAACTTTGGACTTATTTATTTCATCCTTATTTAGAGAGTAGCTTTATTTTATTTTTTAGGCAAGAAAGTTAAATGTGAAATTGGGTTAATTTTCAAGCTAAAACATACTTGGGTTTTAGATTTTTGTTATTTGATAGGTACTTAAGATATACTCCAAGTTCTGTAGGTAGTTGGATGGCTTGTGTGTTTTCCTTCGAAACGTGTTCTTTATCCCTTGTGACATCATATTCGTCTTCACTGTGAGTGATGTTTTTTCTAGTGTTTTGTATTTTCTTCGGTCAGTTCATTGGATTGTAGAGTGTCTTTCCCAGAACCAATATTGTGTCTGAAGTGTTTTGAAAATTGAGTGGTTTGTGCTTTGCTGTTTTCATATTTTCAACTCTTACATGGCTCATGAGCATGACGAGATGCTGCACAAATAAAAAGTCGTTGTTTTCTCTTCACCTGAAAACCTTATACAAGATAGATTTCACTTGTTGACAAAGATATATAAGGTGAATACAAGCGTATTTGCCATTTTTGTCTTTAGCAACAAAACAATCTTATATTGCTGCACTAACTTCTTAAGATCTCTTTATTTGTGAAAATCAGCCTGTTTATGTACTATGTGTTCCTCTAAAGTTATGGTGTTACAGTCATGGGAAAAATGAAATTTCCTTCTAGTAGATGAAAATTACATTTTGATTGAACATCATTCCTTACGCAGTCACCCATAAATATGTCTTTCACTGTCTTTTCAGAAAATAGCTACAGATGTGATTTCTGAACTGACAAGAAAATAGAACATCTTAATGTTTTAGGTAAAACAGATGGTATTTTTGTTTTAGGCAAAATTCTCGGAGGGAAGGCAGCTTAATTGGTGACAAGACTCTTGGGGTCAGCCAAATTATGTACAATTTTTGTGTCTGTTTCTTTTTATTGCTTTAGTATCAAAAGTTTTAGAAGAGTTGGAAAGGAATATTTATCCTTTTTATTAACTTGCTGTTTTCCGTTATGCACTGGAAATAGTTGTAAGATTTTCCAAGCATATTCAGTTTATAAAACTTAATTAAATTGCATGTGGATTCTACTTTGATTATGGTTTCATTTATGCTTTTAGTAATGCTTTTCTCAGTGTGGGAAAGCCTGAAATATGTAGTTGTACTTTTGAGGAGTTAACACTTCAATTTATAGTACTGAATTGCATTTGCAGCTGTAAATTCTAATAACACTTGTGATACCAACTCTTTTGTTTCCATACCATTGAGCTTTGGGCAGATCTCACTGTAAGATGCCTGGAGAGAACACAGTATTGTGAAGGGAGCTGTGAACTGAGAGTCGGAGGGCTCATTCTAGTCCCTTTTCTGTTGCTAACCAGCTTTTTTTTTTTTTTTTTTTTTGAAATGTTGGTTCTATTGGCTATATGTCTTGGGAGAGAGGAGTTGAAGTAGGTGATCCCCCAGGGTTACATCCAGTTGACATTTAGTTTTCTTGTCTGTTAAAACACAAATCATTTATCAAGCATTCATTTGGATAAACACTGGGAAAGGAAGTTTGGGGGTAGAAAGCTCAACTCCAGAAAAAAAACCCAACTTTGCCCAATATCTGCAACATAGGGTAAGGAAACTATTTTCCAAAATATCACCAGTATTACAAAATGAAGACCAGTTATATAGCAGTTCCTTTCCCACGACCCCTTATAAAAAGTAGGCAGTCGCTGAAAGATCTGCTTGTATTGTCATCAGAGCAGCTGAGAGAACTAGCGTCAGCTTGGTCACCACATAGAAGATCTCTGTACCCCCGTCCTGCTGCTGTAGGTGGTTGGTCGGGACTTTCGGAGCGAAGGCGGTTTGCTAGAGTAGAGGTAAGGGCTCACTGAAGCAGCGTTCGGAGAGCCTTGCGAGGATGGAACTCGGGTGCGACTCTGAGTGCTGCAGGTAGAGCATCGGAGCTTCCAGCACGTACACGCTGAGTTCTGTGCCCACCAGAGAAGAGCAGGGGCACCTTCCCTGCCTCCAAGATGCGTCGGAGACTGACTGAGGTTGAATCCTGGCTCTACCACTTAAATGGCTGTGAAATGTGAGCAGGATAACAAACCAATCTCACATTATAAAATGGGCATAATTTTCAGACTTCGTAAGTTGGCTGTGAAACCAAGAGGAATTAATTCAAGTAAAACACATACTGTATACTAGGCACCGTTCTAAAGACTCATCAAGTACTAGCTGTTTGGTATTATTGTCATTGTTATTATCTCTATTAACATCTGAAAAACTGACTACCATCTACCAAGTCACGTTTGAGTTAAAAATAGAAATAGCAAAAATATTCTCTTGAGATACAGTTTCATTTTTGATTTACTGCTTTGCCTATTAGTATTATAAGCAAACATAATTCTCTACTCAAAGTAATGTTTTTTAACATATAATATTTACTTAATAATTGCCTACTTCTCATCTAAACTAAGAACTCTTATTGGTAGTGTTCGATGCAGTTCTTGGATTTAGTAAGGTATTTCAGAAATCAAATACTTAGTTGACAACAGCAGCTTTAGGTGCTGCTACCACCTTGCTGTTCCATGAAGGGCATCTTGACACTGGATTCAGTCACCCATGCAGTGCACGTGTTCACTTTCCTTTTGAATCTTGTCCTTGGGCAAATGACTCTCCACGGGATGATCGATTCATAATGTTTTTGTCTATGAATTTTAAGTTATTTCTCCTAAATGTGGGGAAAGATGGTGAAATAAACTTCCATGTGTTAGGAGGTTCAGGTAGCATTTACGCACTACTGTATTCAAGTACAATCCTAACTTTTATTGCTGAGATGAAAGAGCTTTCCGTTCCTCGGTGTTGATTTTTTTTTCTTCTTCAATGAGAGTGTATTTGCTATTTAATCAACTGGAAGCTTCCAGAAAACATCATTTAAAAAATTTTCCCCTTGCAAATATAAATTCCAGTATCTGGTCACTGAAGATAAGTAGGATTGTTATTGTGTAATTTCTAGGGAGATTTTTATGGGAAAACAGTTGCATGTTTGCCTATTTCTAGGAATAGAAAGGTGTTAAGCTGGGAGGCCTTGGAAGGTATATGAAAAAAATCTTATGCGTGTGTGCATTTCTTCAGTGAATGGTGTCTGTATAAGGTATTTAAAGGTCAGGAAATAATTAGAATTTTAAAAGATTAAGAATAAGCACCTTGGTCAGTGTAAGGGACTGTCAGTCACTTGCTTTTCAAGAAGTACAGGTTTGGGGTGTTTCTCCTTGTCGTTAGCTGTGGGCACTTGCACGGGGGCATTGGACGTCTGGGCTCCTGAGACCGTGTAGCCAGCAGATGGGGAAGTGGGAGAAAGTACTCTCTGGGAGAGCGGGTCTGGGGTCTAGACCACTTCACTGCTACCTTTGCCTGGACCCAGGTCTACGGACCCCAAGCCATTCTCACTGTTCTTTGCCCACCCACACCCCTGTCCCCTTTTTCAGAGCTCAAGATTTTCTCTTCTGTGTTTGGTGTCCGTTGTGATATGAAACCAGAGCTTAGCAGTCATTTTCAGGAGGAACAGTGTAGCCTGCTATATCCGTTTCCTATTGCTGCTCTAACGAATTACCGCAAACTTAGTCCCTTTAAAAACCACAAGTTTATTACCATATAGTTTTGGAAGTCAGAAATCCACAGTCAGTTTCCCCGGGCTGACAAAGTGTTGGCAGGGTTGGTTTCTTCTGGAGGCTCCGAGGGGAGAGGGTTGCTTTGCCTGTTTCATCTTCTTAGGTCACCTGTGTCGCTTGCCCTGTGGCCCCTCTGCATATTCCAACCTCCTGCTTCTGTTGTCACACGGCCACCTTCTCTTTTGGACTTTCCAGTCTCTCTCTTCTAAGGACCCTTGTGATTATATTGGGCCCACTTGGCTCATCCAGGGAAACTCCCCATCCCAAGACCCTTAATCTAATCACACTGCAGAGTCTCTGTTGTCATGTAAGGTAACATAGCCATAGGTTTGGGGATGAGGATGTGGACATCATTGTGGGGAAATTCTTCTGCCTCCCATACCTGGAAACCTAGTTTTTATATTTCCAGTGGACAAGTAGATCCTGAGTCTTCGATAGTTAAATTAGCAGCATCAGGGTAAATCTATGTAGATGTTTCTCAGGCACTTCAAATTCAAGAAGTCTAATCCCAGATTTATCACCTTCATCTCGAAACCGCCTCCCACCACCCATCCTTAGGTGTTCAGTCTTGGTTAGTGGCACCACCATATCTATCTCATCCTAACTGGAAACCAGGAATTACAGACTTTTCCTTCTGGTTTATTCAGCCTTGTACAAGGAATCCCCAAATCCTATCGGTAAGAATTCCTACCTGTTTCTCAGATTTGTTCCTCTTTTTGTACTTCGGCCACTCCTGTAATTTAGGTTTTCACCTTTGCTACCTGGGCTATTGTAGCTGTCTGCTTGGTCTTCCTCCTTTGAGTCTTGACTCCTTAAATCCTTCCTCTACTTGGCAACTAGAAGTGTCTGTCAGAAATGAATCTGACCACGTTACACCCTCTAGTCAATCCCCATAACCTGTGTAATAAGGTCTCAGCAGTTTGTAATGACTTAAAGACACCCCACTGCTCAGTGTGACTTGAGAACTATCTCCCTTTCTAGCTCCAGATACTGGCATCTTAGACCAGCACTTTGCTATGTAGATTCTGGTGGGATTGAATGGTCTGTGTATCCTGAAAATGACATCCTTTTTTCTTTATGTATCTGTGCCTTCTTTTTACAATCTCTCTCCCTGGAGCGTATTTCCCTACTTTATTTTACCTGGCTATTTCCCACCGAACCTTTTAAAAAGTTGCATGTTTTTGTTGTTGTATTTTTCTGATTATTTAAAAAATATGTACTTTTTGTAGATAATTTTACATCCAGATGTCTAAAAATTAGTTGCAGAATGTACTAATAATCCCAGAATCTAGAGGAAGTATCTCTGTTAACAGTTTAACTTCTCTTCTGCTTAATCTGCTCTGTTGTTAAACAAGCAGATCTGCTGAGTTCATAATTTCAAATATTTATCCTTCTAGAATTTCATGTGGTTAATTTTTAACATATTCAGTTTCTGTAGTGGAATTTTTGATCTTTCCTTCTACTTTTTTCATGTTTTCCTCTTTCCTTGGACATATTAATTGTTCTGTTAAAGTCTTATCAGTTAACTCCAGTTTCCAGATCATGTATGGTTCTAATACTCCTGTCTTTTTCTTTTTGTTGTCTAATCCTGGGCTCTGTCTTTTGGAATGTCTCAGAATTTTATATCAAGTGCTAGACATTGTGTATACAATTTTTATAGGCTCCAGAAAGTATCTTCTAGAGAGTGTTCACTTTTACACCAATCAAGGGCTATGCTAGTTGAGGCTAATTCTCTCAAGGTCTTGTTCATCTAGCTCATTAAGTTTTCAGCTAATAGCCTAGTATAATCTGTAGGCCCTACTCCCTGGTGGGTTCTAATATCTCATGAGATGGCTCTGCTCTACTTTTCAGAAGCTTTCTGTTTAGATTTTAAGCCTCCCTTTCTGTGCAGCCCCCAGAATTCAGTACATGTACTGATGAGAAAACCAGGTGTGTAGTTGAAGCCTCCTATTTTGCCACCAAATGTCTTTTAGCCTCTTTGCCCCCCAGATCCTCCCTTAGGCTTTGTACTAGGCTTTGCAGAAAATTCAGCCTTTCCTATGCTGAGAATTGGCACATCACAGGGTGAAAAAGGCTGGAGAAGGCAGCTCCCTTCTCTGAAGTTCTCTGTTGCCTTCAAGCAGATGATTCCTGTATTTTATCTGTTTTTTTTCTAGTTGAGCTAGAGAATTGAGAGCTCTTGTCTGTTGTCAACTATTCCATCTCTGCTGGAAGTGGAAGCATCATTCATTTTTCAACTTTAATTTGCTGAAAGAAAAATGCTCACTTTTTCCACTTGAGTGTTTGTATTTCTGTTAATTTGTAAGAGCACTTTGGAAATTCACTGAATTTTATGTCCTTTTATTTTTTATTCCTTAATCTTTTTTTTTAACATAGAAAATGTTCTAAATTTTTTGTTATCAAATCTGGCACCCTTTTACTTTGCTATGTTTTTTATTATGGTTGGAAAGAGGTTTTGTACCACAGATTTTATATTTATCTTTCCTACTGATTCTGCATTTGTTTGTTTTTGAATTTTTAAATTCATCTAGAATCAGTGTTGGTATTTTGTTTTAATGTATCTGTTTACCCATTTTCTTGCCGTCTATCATCATAGATGCATCATAGGATTGTTTCCCTTCCTTTCCCTCCCAGTAGAAGGATTTCAGTGGGATTTTGGTTGGCAGTGCATAAGATTCACGAATTCATTTTGTGAGAGTTGTCTTTTTGGCAGCAATTTAGTTTTCTCAACTAGAAAAGTATGTCTCTCCATTCATTCATTTTTATGTCCCATAGTAAAGTTCTGTCAATTTCTGAATATGTATTTGGCTCATTTTGTGTAAAATAAAGTTTCTCTTTAGAATTCTCTCCTGATTAATTCTTAATCGTACTGGCTGTCATCGTTTTGTGTGTGTGTCACAGGACACTGTATATTCTTTGGTCTTATTACCTACCCTGTTATTTTGAACTTAGCAGTCTGTCTCTCCCCTTCTGGACTCTGGGTACTTCCAGAACAGGGACTATCTAGTTTCATTCATAAGTTTATAACTGTACATACAGAAGGAACCCTCTCTCTGTCCTTTTTTTCCCCTTTTTACTTTAGCCAAATGCCATGGGGTTACTTTGTATGTGTGTATATTCTGTGCGCCTGTTCATTTATCTCCACTTCTGGAAGCCTCCTCCATATTATCTGAATGAACTCTTGTTTTAAAGTATCTTTGTTATAACATGTGCAGTCTTGTTAATTTATTTCATTTAGATTTATATATACCTTTCATTAAAAAGCACATAAGGCAGGTCAGTACCTGGGTTAATTATAGCATTCATTCCACCATCCGTGTGATTCATGTACCAGGGGCCTGAGTTTATATAGGCAAAAACTGGGGGAATGCTGCAGGGTGTGTTACCTTCATTTGATTGGTTGGTGATGAGGTGACAGGGTGGTGCTCCAGGAGTCATCCTTCTGGTTCCAACCAGTCTGGGCTCCCCCGTGCTTATGAAAGGAGAGATTTAATCGCTGTTGAGATTCTTCTTTGTGCCAGGTCTGAGCTCTGTAATTTTCCAGACATTTTATCATTTAACCCTAACCACAATCTTGTCTCCTGATTTTATAGTGAAGTATATTAAGGCTTAGAGAAATGAAATAACTTGTCCAAAGTCTCTCAAATTCTAAGTGCCTTGGTAGGTTTTTAGACTTGAATGTATCTGACTCCAAAGACCAGGAATCACAGAACTGATTGTGGTTTTTGAAGATCTGATGTATCTCAGAAAGACTCCCTTTGTTTTTAATATCTTGATTTTTTTTTTCTTTTCTGGTGGCTAATATGATAAGCATTATGTTTTAAACCTCGAAAACTGGATGGACTCTATCAAAAGGACCTCATATCTAATCATTGCAATTTTTGTAAACATGAAACTGTATATTTTCATATTAAGAATTGTGTATAAAGTTACTACTCTTCTTTAGATTATACTCCTACACGAGGCTACTTAGAGAAGATGAATATATTCTTATTTGAAATGAGTTTTTTAACATGCTGTCCTTGATTAAGAATCAGACAAACTGAGCTCTGGCCTTTGCTTTTGTTCTTAACGTTGTCTATGATCCTGAATCCGTCATTTGCTGTTTTTTGCGGAAGGGTTTACAGAGCTTGTTGACCTTGAAGGCATTTTTTTAGGAATTAAAATAATCAAAATGAAAGAGATTTAATAAAACGATAAAGTTCCACACTAGTAGGTGTTGTTTACAAATGATCAATTCTCCTGGGATTTTTGTACATTACTCATTCATCAACTATTTATTGCATGTTATTTCATCCATTACTAGGTACCACACTAGGCACATGAAGTGACAATTATTTTTTATATAACCTAGTGTTTGCTTAATTGGCTTTAAACTGCACTTACAGGGGCTTGCAATATTTTTTATTTTTATCTTCCTTACACAACCATAAATATATGTAGTGGGTTTTTTTAAACTTTTTTTTTTTTTTAATATTGGAAATAAGACCAGGAAAGAATTGGAAATAAGACAAGTAGTAAATCTGAGAGAAGGAAGATGTACATATGTACATAGTATACTGAATGGCTGGATGCTGCATTGAGAATATTTAAATACAGAGGAGCAGCAAAAAGACCATGATTATCTTGGAGGGAAATAGTAATGCTACAGACAGGAGCAGTTGATTGTCAGTATAAAATTTTGCAGACTTCATTCTTCAGATAGCGTCTGCTCTGTGTACAGTTTATCAGGTGTCTTGTGGAAGAGATCTCTCTGTGACTTAGACCTATTAAAATAAGCTTTAGAAATGAACTTCTGGTCTAAGGAGCATTTACGAAGATTTTCATGTTGAGTTAACATCAGCAAAATGTGAGCAAAATCAACATCTTGTCCACCTTGTTTATTAAAGTTATAATTGAAACATGTAAGTAGATGTCTGAATGTAACAATTAAAGGGTACATTGAAACAATAAAAATTTGTAGTATTTTTAAATGTTTTTTTAAACATTGTTTTTGCTTACCTCGTGCAGTGAGGTCATAAGATGAACTCTTTAGTATATATTACAAGATTTTTTTGTTCCAGTGTTCCAGTCTATAGATTTTCTTTCACATAAAAAAAAATAAATAGCTTTTTGTTCATCCTGGGCTTCCTGAAGAGAGAAAGTCTGTGGACACCTTTGGCATCAATGAGGACAAAATTCTTCTCAAGTGAATTTGGAACTAAGGGAATCTCCACAGGAAACCCCAGTTGTCAAAGAGGTCCTTATAAGACTGAGCTCTAAGCCTGTATGGCACTTTTAGCTGGGTGGGTCTCAGCAATGTGCCTTACCTCCCTGAACCTCAGTTTCCTCATCTGTCCAGTGGGAAGGATGCAAGGCCGTGCCCCGTAGGTTGCCCGTACAGGCATGAGGACTGGGCCCGGCACACTGGAAGCAGTCTGTAAGTGCATGCTATATTTTATTATCAGAGCCTTTGTGACCAGCTCTGTATTGTGGAGCATCCACAGAACTTACAGTGGGAATTCTGGACTCTGGGCTTAGGTCTGCCTCAGGGCTTCTGGAGAATTGTGAGACGTCTTGAGACTCCATCTTCTAGAGTTCTTCACATCCTAGCTCTAAGCCGCTGTGCACATGGGGTTCAATAGTAAGTCACTCATTTCTGGGATGCCGGTTTGCACATCTTTGGTGCCGAGGTTGAATGATCCTCAACTGCTTTTCTTCCCCAGCAGTAGGAACATAGTAGAGTCTGGTTGGTAACAGTGAATCCAGGCAGTTGTGATTCTCCAGGCGTGTTTGTGGTAAAATCACAGTCAGGCAAACGTCAGCTCTGGTAGGGGGCATTTGGAGGATGCCAGTAGTTTGACTGATTCCCTCAGGTGTGTCTGTTAAGCACACCTCTCAAGGGGGCAGTACTCTCACTGTCCTTGAGGATTACTCCTGTGGATTAAATGGGGTTTTGTCTGGCACTTTGAGGCTTCAGTGCCCTCTGTGAGTATGTTTTTGACTGCTTGCTTCAGCTGCTCTTCTCTTGTATACATGTGGAATCTCAATGAATCTGTAAATGATGTAAATTAGATCTTGTGATGCTGATGTATTGTATAAGCCTAATAGGAATTAGAGACATTCTGATTGTCATATATTGTTACCTTCAGTATTCAGAATACTGTTTCAATCGTAAGTGCCCCTCCTGATAACTGCTTAGGAAGCTCAGAACTATTTTTTTTTGCCCTACATTTGCATTGGTTTCCTATCTATCATCTGTCACCAAGTCACATCCAGCCTCCTAGCTCTCATTATGGCACTAAGCCCCTGCGACCTGGGGTTATGGGCAATTATCTCAATTCTCTATATACAAGGAACAGCCTTCAACTCATGAAGACAAAGCATTCATATGTTACCTGCCACATGTTTCATGAATTTTACAATATATCCTCCTTCTTTTCCTTTGTGTTTTCCTATTGACCTTCATTTTAGTTTTGGTCTCTGTATTAATTTCATTTCTTAACAAATCATTTGCAATGCAGTTGAAATATACAGGACACATGTAGGATGAAAGAGCACTGCTAGGCTTTCTGATGCACTAAATGAACAATGCTGGCTCGCTTCTACCATGTCTGATATAGCTACAATGGGTCAGAGGGAGAAGTGATTGTTAAATGACTATTCAGTTCTGTGTTCCTGAAGTTACAGAGTTTTACAGGAATGCAAAATATTTCAGATTATGAAAATATTCACTAATGAACCATTCAGTTAAATTATTAGTCAGATATCCTCTTTGAAATACCATTTATTTAATTTGAAGATAATATGATGTAAATTTATTATAAATTAAAATCATAAATCTAACATGGGCTGCATATTTCATGAAGTCTGTAACATAGTGATCAAGAATGTTTCTACTCACAGACAAAGCTATGAAGCAGTGAGGATCTGACAGAGTTATGCTGAGAAAACCAAGAATATTAGGTGCTTCAACTGAAAATTATTTAAATATCAAAGAATTGAAAGAGGACTTTAGGAAAGATGATTAAGTCCACAAATATTTTTTAACAAATATAGTTATGTTTAAAACTATACTGTAAAAATTAAATATTATGTGTAGGATGTCATAATGTGCTAATATAAAATATTTTTAGAAAAATTTTGCCAAAATCCCAGTTCATTCTAAGAATTGTATATAATTGCAAATATTGCCTAAGCTAATTTTGAGTCTTTATTTTTCTTTTCTAGCTAAGTTCCAGCCAATTATTTTAACCATTATTTATTATAAAATTTTAGCCCCTGCTTTGAGTTGATTCACTGCAAATGGCTTTTCTTCCTCAAACCAACTCTCTTGGGTGTTAAGGGTCCCTGTGTATAAAATATATGTGTGGATTATATATACATTCTGCATGTATAGCCATACATTTCACTGTGTTTTAGTGAGAATAAAGTGAATATCAGGATTTTAATTGAAATTAATTACAAGTAAAATGCAAACAGACAATTTATGTATTTTCTTATCTAGTGAAATTAGGCAGGGATCAGGATATTAGTTGTATAGGGCTGATTACTTTAGAAAGACTAATAAAGCCATATATACATAGGTCATTTTCTGAGACACAGAAATTGCTTTATTAGAGTTCTATTAATGTCTTCCATTTGTATAACATTTATTCTTAGAAAGTGAATCATTATTTCATTACCCTTTGTATTTTGTGGTATTTGTTGTGATGAGATCGCCTGTTCTCCAAAAGTTTTACCAGAATATTCCCTATAATTCTTCTTCATCTGTTGGCCTCGTGACTATCAATGAGCTGAAATCTTACAAATAATGTGAAAAAAGTACAAATATTTTGAGACCCCGATAGTAAAGCAGCTGTTTTTGCAGGTATCTTGTGGTTTATAATCCTTCAGAACAAGACCGAGAAACGGTCGTCTCCGTCTGTGTGAGTTCCCACAAGGCACAAGTGTCCTCTGCCGGAGGAAAGCCCGTGGAAATTCAGATGAGTGCAGTGTGGGATACAGCAAGTACTGTTTCACAGACAGCCTATGAGGTATGTCTCCTCCATAGAACTTAAAGAGGCATCATGAAAAAATCACAGCCAGTATGCAGTTTATGTGTGTATATATATACTCCTGAGAGCGGTCAAGTTAGTGTGCATGAAGTGGTTAAAGCTGTAAATACCAGAGAGTTTAACTGGCCAGTTAAATGACACTAAAGAAAGAGAGATCCTATGTTTCCCAAAATATTATTATCTTTGTTAGTATGTGTATTGTATGTTATACTTAGTACTCTATTGGTATGTATATCCTTTATATTTTAAGTGTGTATATTGCAACTCTTTCCTGAAGTAATCGTTCCTCATAAAATTTTGAATTTTTTTGTCTAACTCAATTTAGTGACAGTTGCACAAATTGAAATGGAGATAAATACCATCCTTCTAAATAACTTTTGGATACTTTCAACTTTTTATTGCAAAAGTGACATTAATATGCCGTGAAAGAAAGACTTCTTAAAATAAGTAAAATGTTTTTTTTCTGAGATATAATTATGGAAAATCTAGGTTCAAGTAATAGATATTTTGGGGGAAAATGTCTTTAAAATAAGCAGTATTAAACTGAATTCCCCCCCCCCCATATCACTGGAAAGATTGAACTTTTAGAGCTTAAAGTACAATTTAAATTGTACTTTTGAAGACACAGATATAAGCTAGGAACCCTAAAAGACAATTAAAAGCCATTACTGGCTGGTGTTATAAATTTATAATTCTTTAGGTAGAAAGGAAAATTAAGTTTTGGTCAGATTTTACAGGAAACATGCCATCTAGAAAAGAGCAGTAGCACCTGGAAGGCAGGCGTCCTGTCTCATGGCACATGTATCCTCCATGCCTCATCCAATGTCTGCTAGACCCCAGACTTTTGATGGCAGGTGTTGACTGAACTAATGTGGTTAATATTTACATTGTTACATTTGTCATTTTTATTTTTAATGTGCTGAAATATCATAGTATTATAAAAGGATTTCTAATAATTAGGAAAAATCATTGTTCACAGTAAGCCCTTACCTCCATGGAAAATTTTGCTCTCTGAGCATCCATTAACAATGCCATAGGACAATTGAGGATGGTCACATAATTTCATATATTGGGTGAAAACGTGAAAGCCTCTGATAGTCTTTCCAACTTGAAGTTATTAGTTTCCCTGGATAAACAGAGATGTGGATACTCTGCCCATAAGTTATCAAAACATATTTGTAGAATAATTTTATATTCTCTTTTTAAAATGTGGTAGTTGCTTATTTTTACTAGAGGTATAATTGGTTTCTTGTCGGTAGATTACATTTCTCTTTAATAAATTCCCTCCTCTGTCTTGCAAAGATCTCTTTTCTAGTACAGATGCCACCATTGGGACTGAAAGTGTATACAATTTTGGAATCAGCAAGTTCAAATCCACATTTAGCTGAGTATGTCCTATATAATGGTAATATAGAAAATAAAGGAATTTTCAACATGAATAATATGAAAAGTGCTGAAGAAGAAATAACTCTAGAGAACTCCTTTATTAAGCTGCGGTTTAGTCAATCTGGGCTTATGCAGGTATGTTCTGAGTAATTTTGAAATTTACAGAAGGCTCATCACTTTTATTATAATATATGCAGATTACATATGCAAAGTAGGAAAAGTAGACACAGATACTCTGGGAGAAAGGATAGATGAACTGTATGTACATTCTTGTGGTCCATAGTTACCACTTGTTCCTCACAAGTGTGGTCTGGGAGTAGTGCTGCTCCATGAGCTGTTTGTTAGAATCCACTAGGTAAGTCTGGAAGTTGTGGCTGTTCAGAAATGTTTATGGAAAACTTTGAAAGCAATTTGGCCAAGTAAATTTATGCCTATTCAATCTAATAATAAAAGTATGAGTGTATATTTGTATACCACTTTAAACTCAGTTTTTCTAGTAATTCACTTTCAGTGCACTTTATAAAAATATTAGTCCATACATACTGGAAATAAAAATAAATCTGTTCCTTTACTACAGAAAGTTTGAGAAGTACTGGTCGAGATCTCTTAATTTGTGGATCTCTTTCTTCCTTGGTGACGTGTGTTCTTTTTGTTCCTATTGTAACAATTTTAAATCCTAAGGTTAAGTATTAAATTTTGAGGGTTCATCCAAGAATTGTGAATATTAGAGGCTGAATGTTAGCATTTTTAAATCTATCACAAGGTATTTTTTTTAATCGAAATGCACATGGAACTAGATACAACTCATTAATATCTTAATAATGAGTTACCTTAATTTTTTTTTAACCTAAGGAAATGGTAAATAAAGAAGATGGTAGAAGTCATGAAGTGAAAGTGCAGTTTTCATGGTACGGAACCACAAGTAAAAAGGACAAAAGTGGTGCCTACCTCTTCTTACCTGATGGGGAAGCCAAGGTAAGTGCTGATGAGCTGAGCAGTGAATAGCACTTATTGGAAGACCAATGAGGAGAAAAACAAATGCATATCATTATTTTGTCATCAGTTAGGAATAGATGAGTTGACTCCACTATTACATATCATTATTGACACAGCAATTTTCTAGTTGAATGTTAGATAAATAATTTCTCAGAGTTGGAATTCTGCTAGGATGCTGCTGTGGACAGGTGTTCTCTATGGAAAGAAGCTAGATTTGGTTTAGGACTAGGGTGCTGTTGTGTTGTTATGCCCATATGTGGCATGGCATGTATACCGATGTGAAAGATCTAGCCATCTAGGAAAAAGAGATTGCCCACCAAGCCATTTTTCTCCTTAATTTTAGCACTTGAAAAAACAAACAAACAAAAAATGTTCCTACCCTTGACTGTAAAGATAGTATATGCAAACCTTTGCCCATTTAATGCAGAAAGTGAAAGAAAACAATAAAATTTGCCAACTATTCCACAAGCCCATGAAAATTCCTGCCAACATTTTGATGTATTTTTTATTGTCTTTTATTCTATGCATATCCTTTACCCCCCATTTTCAAGTTTTGTCTTCCTGCATGAACATGTTTTATTCTTCATTGTGACAATGCTCACAATCTGATATGTTCTTTGAAAACACAATTTTAATATACACTGTTCTATTTAAGTAGCTTTAGGTCTAAGATGAATATGGTCTGAGGGTCTAATGTGTAACACGGTAACTCTAGTTGATAATGCTGTATTATATAGCTGAAATTTCTAAGAGAGTACAACTTAAATGTTCTCAGACCAAAAAAAATTGTATATGTGTGTGTATGAGAAAAAAAAGAGTTTCCTATTGTTGCATACATACATTTTCTCCCAATACTCTACTACTATGACATTGTGTGATATGCTTTCTCCGTAGCATTCTTTTTGTGCATTGCTGAGAATAACTTTCTAGAAGAGTCATTTTATGTCATTGGATGAAGCCTGATAAGTTAAGGCTTTGACTCATGGGTACTACTTACCTTCTCTCTAGAAAGATGGCATACATATTCACTCCCTCCAGCATTTTTTGATTGTAGCTCTCTAATAATATACCATTTCAAGCCCTGAAAATTAGCCATATTAAATGGTTTACTTATAATTATAAGTAAAAAAAATTGTACTGTTTAAGATTTTTGTGATTATTAGCGAGGTTGAATTTTTTTATACCTTTATTTATCTTTCATATTCCTTCTGTGAATTTCCTATGTAAGTTCTGTGTCTATTTTTCTATTGATTTGACTTGTGGATCTGTAAGTATTCTTTATATATGGTAAAATTAATCTATTTTCCTATTTATTGCAAAATAGTCCTTCAGTGTGTCATTTCATTTGTTAATTATTTTTCTGTTACAGTAGTTTTTAATTTTTGCATAGTCAATTTTATATATTTTTTTTTTCTTTAGAGCGTCTTCCTTTGTTTTTACATTTAACCACAGGCTTGCTCCACTTTAAGTTAAATATTCTCCTGGGAACCTGTCTCCTGAACAAGTTACTTTTGTTCTACAATTTAGAAAAGTCTGCTAACTGAAATCAAATTTAGATTTTAAGGGATTGTGTAGACCATGCCCAGGATTCTAGTTTTTGTTGTTTCTGTTTTTTTAAATCAATGAGGAATTAAAGGTAAACTTCATCTCATAGTAGGCATTTCAGGATGGGCGGATCCTAAGTATAAACTCTTTAATATTCTTTTTAATTTAACAACTTCTGTCTTTAAACAGGCATTTTATTTTGATTGACTTCTCTTATATTTTAAAAAAAAGTAGCTGTGCTATAGAATATTATACACAGACAAAAAGTAGTAATTACTAATTTGTTTTAAATTATTTTATCTCTAAATAGCTCTAATGTTAGAAGGATAAAGAGAATCATCATATGTTTGCAAAGAAGAAATAAAAGAACATCAGGGAAAGAGACAGCTTGGTGTATCAGAAAAAGGCAGGAGCCCAGACATCACTGTCCTGGGTTCATCCTCTTCCATTACTTTCTAGCTATACGGTAATTAGGTATAAGAACTTTGTTAACTATAAAGTATTATATTAATTTCAGAATATTTTTCTCTAGCCAAAGAGGTAAATTTGGAAGAAAATTGCACAGTTCTGAAAATCTCGTGCTGCATTGCAAGCCTAGCTTTTTATGCTATTGTTGAGCTTTCTAAGGTGTATAATACTTAAGAAAATAAAATTCTTCATAAATGCTTTAAATTTTATTTCTGTGTCATATAAGTTATGTATTATACTCCTATGTTTTCTTAAGTCTAGATTCTAAATAATGAAAACTAAACCAGTGGTTGCCATAGTTTTTTCGAGTTTGTAAATTTGCTTTATATTCAGCTAGGTCTTTCAAGTAAAAAGGCAGCATTTTTACAGAGTAGTAAACCTGACTGTAATTAAACTGTGTTTCTGAATGCTGCTTCCTGTTTGCTTAAATGACTCCCTGTGGTCATCCTAGCCACCCAACCCCTGAGCATTAGAGGACCATGATTTTAAAAAATGTTTGCCTGGCAAAATGTCACTGCTGTAGAACAATTGCTCTTTCTAATAAATAACATATGGACAATATAGAAAGATTTTAATTAGAAATTTTTATAGCTGGCAGAAATGTTTGTAAATCACCTAAGCCAATCAGATCATAAACATTTTTTCTATTTTCAGCAGTTTTTGTCTAAAATGAAAAACTTACATTAAATTTTTATAGCATGTGCATATTCTGATACCTTGTAAGGTTTTGCTTTCACTTAAAATTACAAATGTCAGGTGATATATATTTGCCAGTTTGAAAACTGTAATAAACATTTCTTGGCAAAGTCAAAAGCCAAAGTATTTTTCTTAAAAATGTGATTTTCTCCTCAGCCTCATGTTTACACAACACCGCCCTTTGTCATAGTGCAACGTGGAAGGTTTTTTTCGGACGTGACTTCCTTTTTTGAACATGTTACCCATAGAATTCGACTGTACAACATACATGGTAAGAAAATGGAGAAATGCAGTTGGGAAACGAATGTACACTGATTCTTAAATTCCTGGTTTTCCTTTGTTGGTTTTAATAAATCAGCAAGTGGGTTTTAGAGATGGCAAAATCATCTGTCTGAACTTGACATCTTACTTATCAGATGATTTAAAATGTAGTATTTACCCTTTGATAATCAAAAATGGTAAAATGTTTAACTCCTTACATACACATGTCCTTTTCTTCTATGTATCGTCTCTTTCCTGTCGCAGTGTTTATCTTAAGTCATGAGCTCATTTCTCAGATCTAAAAACAGTAGGGTGATCTTTTTATTTTATAAAATGAAAATTATATCAAATGTGGCTTTCAATTAGTAGATCACTGACAGCCTCTGACACACACACACAAAGACGCACATGGTCTGCCTTAAGTATAGAATGTGTTGCTGTAGTGTGTACTACTAGAATTCAGCTTCAGAAGAAAATGTTCTATGCTTGTTCTGTGTTTTTACAACTCTTTAGCTTGTAGAGTATAAGATCAGGCAGTTGTTTATTGCATTTAGGACAGTATTAAAGCAACATTTTTATTAAGCAAGTGATAAGAAATAGGCCTTTGATCCCTTTAAAAACCAAACTGTGGCAGTAGCACTGGTCCTTTTATAGGATTGAGGTGGAGCTGTGGTTCCCAAACAGTCTCAGAATTGTACAGCTATGTTGGTTGATTTTGAGTTCACTGTCTTTAGAATACAGTACTTTTCCAACCACAATTTTAATCCTAGTATCCAGGCCGTTTACCATTGTATCAGCTCTCTTAGAAAAGGACCTCATAAAAATATCACTTTAAATTTTTCATTGCTGTTAGCTGACATGAAAAAATTAGAAAAGGAAAATATTCTTGCCTTGAATCTTTAGACAGGTAGACAGTACAGCATTCAAAACAAATATAGGGCAGGCAGTTTACCTTCCAGGTATTGTGGGGAAGCGAGGGATACCATGTTCAGAGGATTTCTTAGATAGCTGAAGTTCAGTTTCCAAACTTCAGTGTCTAAATTTGATTTTGCTTTTATTTAACATTTTTTAACTTCAAATTTCATCAGAGTTTGCCTTTTGTTAGAATTTCAGGTGTGGACAGACTTTCTCACACGACTTCTTAGGTAGTAACGTGGTGTATTTCTGGAACAGCCCATGATTCGTAGGTAAAAGAAGTAAATGGTCTCCTGGAAGGTGGGAAAATCATACTAGAGACTGATTTTGTGTCTTAATTGTGATTTCTGCAATTCTCTGCAATCACTTTGCTACCCTACAGTAAAGTCTGTAGTTACAAAGTAACCTTTTATTTAGTGTCCCAAAATCTTTTAAGTCAGAAGCAGTATTTTTGACCCCTTGTACTCTTGCCTAACCCATTGTTTAACATTTCTTAGAGCCGGAAAATTCCACCTTCAGCTATGGCCAAAGGTTTCATTTTATGGGTAGAAAACAGCATGATCACGCAGGAGATGTGCTTAACTACTTTTAAATTTGCTTAAAACTTTTTTTTTTAATGGAAAATTTCTTCCTTGAGTACAACATGGTGCTCTCTTTAGCACAGACCTGCATTATTGAGCTTGGTTTACTACTGTTCTCTCATCAGTTATACTTAGGGCTAGGCTGTGTCTCAGAGTAAATGCTGAAGCAGCTCATTCAAAAATTCCAACTTCTCAAGTTTATTTGCTCAATTGCTTTTGCTTTTGTTTAATTGCATCTGTCCGTCAGTGCAGCTTCTGAGTCTTCTTGGGTTGTCCAGAGGATCTGGATCTCTTATCAGGGGTGGTTTCTGTCCATGAGAGTGCCCTTTTCTGCTTCTGTGGCTGTAGCTTAGCTTGCTGTCATGCTTCAGTGGCCAGTTTGGAAATTAATAGGCTCCGACTAGTCTCCTAAATGCTTGTCTTTTCTCTTCTCCCCATCTCCTTCTCTCCCCTACTGAGCAGTCAGAGATGCCCAGTGGCTGACTAATAGCCCCTTTAGGCGGAGCAGGGATCACAGTGAATTAACTGACCCCCCCGGCCCTCCAAGGTGGCAGTATGAGCTCTGGTTAGTTAAGGAATAGAGGTTGTTCTGAGCAGGGCACTTAGATTATTAGCATAAAAAAATAATAAGAAGAAATAAATACGCAGACCTCAGATTGCCTCTGGATGTCTCAATGGATGGAATAAACTTGAGCTGAAGCCTTTTTTCCCTGATACTAGATTTTTGCAGCTTGAAAGCAAAAAGCTTCAGAAGTTTGTGGGGAATGACAGATAAATAAGTTAGATATAATGTGAAGTTAACTTCAAGTGCTACTCCAGATGAGTTTTACTGTACTTACTTGGATTAAGCCTGAAACCAGCATAAGTAGCTATTCAAAGTGACCTATCAGTCTTTCTTTTTGCTCTCTCAAGCCCCAGGCATTTTTCTCCCAGCATTTCTTTGTTGTTGTTGTTCAGCATGACTATAGTTGGTGGAAGATGGTGATATTAAATCACCTGAAAGGCTTCCTTCCAAACTACATACCCTCTCATGTTTATATTTGAGTCCCTCTCGACAGGTCTCCCTTCTGGGAAAAAAAAAAAAGCCAAATTATGGAAATAGAGCCTTTTCTTAGTAGCCTTTCTAATCCATTTCCATCTGTCCTTTTCTTTCATACACCACTGCATGGGGGCACAGGTTGGCTGGAGCCTGCTTTAGTGGGTTTTAATTAAATCACTAATCCAGACCCATGACAGAGATGTGAAATCTTCAGGGTGTTAGACTCTCTAGGCATTCAAACTACCTGAAAAGGGTTTTAAAGCATCTGTAGTAAGAAGTATTTGACAGCTCTTTTAAACTTTGGCCTCATGTAAACCAGACTTCTGAGTGATTGATCAAAATTCGCAGACAGACTGGCTTTTCATCTTAGGTGCTACAGAAACTTCAGCCAATTTCCATGCTGTTGTAGACTGACTTTGATTTAAAATTTCTTCAGGTAACAAAAATACCTATTCTCGAATTTAACTTAATAGACTATTTTCAGACATAGGCGAATTTGGCCCCTTTAAACTCAACAGATGCGGTAAATATTTAGATGAGTATTAATGACTAGAGCCTGTTATTAGAACCAAATTCATGATCCAGAAACAAATCGGGGTTGGCGGAGGGAGGCTATTAATAGTTTATGAGTACATACTGTAGTAGTATTAGTTTACTAAACCAGTTAATCGTACAAAAGATTTTACTGTCTTTCAGCAACAAGGGTAAAAGAAACAGAAAATGAATTAAAATTATGCATTGCCTTTACTGTCTATTTGTATTAAACCTTTCAAATTCAGTTTACTTGAAACATTCGTTTAAAAACCTGAATTAAGGCAGACCTGGCAAAATATCCATAAATTCCTCAATCTCTTTTTTAGTTACTCTTTGATTCTTTTCTCCCCAAAGTAACTTTTGCCCAAATTAAGCTTTAGCAAAAAACAAAATCAAGAACAAAAATCAGCTAGCACCTCCCAAAGTACATAAACTGTGTGGTCATTATTGATTTTGAAACAGAGTTGGGAGGTCTGGTTTCAACCTGGCTTCTGGTTTTGTTCTTGGTTTCATATTTAACTTTAGTTTCTCTATTTTTGTTTGCTACAGATTCTGAGAATAATAGGTGCAGTTTTAAGTCTCTTTCTTAGCATCATTGAAACTATTAAAAACACTGTTTTTATTTTCGTTATTATTCAGACATTACATTTAAAGATTTCTCGAAATATTAAATTAGAGGAAATCTTGTGCCCACTAGCTTTAAAAGCTCCAGAAGATCAGAGCACTTTCAGAGATTTCTAATGAAACATCATGCTTTGCCTTATATCCGGTTAAATAAGAAATCCATTTTATAGTAACCATAATTTAATGAAATGCCCTTTTATAACTATTTTATGATTTATAAAAGATTATTTAGTTTGTAGAAAATAACATTCTTCCAGAGGAAAAAGTGGGAACAGTGGGGATTACATTTTCTTGTAGTGTAATCATCTTTCATTAAATTGAAGCTTTAAGTGTTACCAAATATGCTACTTTAGCTTTTATCAATTAAGCTTGGATTAGAAGATAGACTATGATACAGGCAGAAGCCCCAGTACCCCCTTGTGTTACAGTAATTGGATATTATACCATCACAAAAAAATATGTATCTTGCAGTGATGTTAGGATCAGTAAGTGACATTTACTAGCTGTATGCAGCTTCATTTGTCTTCAGAGTTGTAATTATTAGACTTTGGTGCCCTAGTTTTCTGACATCGGCCACTACTTTGAAGCATTAGGTTGCTATGGGTTACCAATGTGTCATGCACATTCTCACTGGGACAAAGTTCACATTCCAGATCTGTTATAATATATACCTTCAAGGGTTTTTTTTTGCCCCTCGGGACTATGTTCTCCTAAGCATAGTCCCTGCTTAGGAGAACATAGTGAGTGAGTAAATGTGTCTGTGTAAACCATATTTCAGTCCTTAGAAGAAATATCTTAAATGCAATACTTCGGCCTGTTTTCCACCATCATGTTATGAATGCACTGTATATAATGGATCTTGCTGAAAGAAAGTATATAGTAGCCTGGGGGTAAAATGTAATGAACTGCTATCAAAAAATATGAAAGAAAGGACTTGCCTTTGGCTAAAATGACTGTCTTACATGTCTTGCATGGGCATGTTTGGCAATCAAAGAGAGGTTGCTTAGTTTTTTTTGTTTTTTTTTTTTTCTGCTTTGAGTATATAACCCAAATGGATTCATAACATTGCCCTTGAGTTTCAGAGTCAAAATGAACTTTATCCAGTTAAACATAATCTGAATTAGAGGTCTGATCCTTAGTTTCACTTCTGTGCAAACTAGGGTGACCTTGAGTTTGTTCTTAACCTCTTAGGAGCTCAGCTTCTTAAACTGCAGACAGACTAGATGGTCAACTAGGTATTACCATCAAAGAGTCTCCACAAAACTTAGTATCACATCAAGTCTCTTTGGTGCTTGACTCCTTGTTTCTAAATTTTACCTTCTAAGGATGCTTGAATCTGGGGCCCCCATCCCTGGAGTCTTTCAACTTGTAAACAAGGTCTCAGAGCTTCACTGAAGTTGTTTTTATTTCCATAATAAAAAGATTCATGAGGATATTAAAATGGTTTGCAATCAATGTCTCATTTTCCTCAGGACTACATTCCATATTTAGTTTGATTTAAGAGTAAAAAGAGTTAAGTAAGTTATTGCTAGGCAAACTTAGGTAATTAAAACATTTTTGGAATAACATAATACGCAATTGACTACTGAGGATTTTTTTTTGCCTGTTAATTGGAACTTTTAAAAAATGAAATAAGTAGCTATGTGTCGAACCTGATTATCCCCTACAGGCATGAAAGAGAAGGTTATTTTAAGGGACTATAAGTACATTCTGGTTATACAAATTCAGAACTCAGAGGTTATCTTGGGCAGCAGCTGCTTGCATTGAAGGCATAGCTTCTTCGCAGGAAACATCATCATCCTTGACAAATGTGTATTGTACCAAACTCAGATGAAGAGCACAGGGATGGGAAACACAAGGGAAGTGCAGTGGTTAAGAGCTCAGACACTGGAGTCAGCCCACGCGCTTTTCATTCCCAGCTCCTATCCCAGTTCTGCTGCTTTCCCGGTGTTTGCCCTGGTGCAGGTTGTTACCTGTCTGGCCTTGGTTTCATCATCCTGAAGATGGTGACAATAATAGAGTCTTCCTTATAGGAGTGTTGGAAGATTAACTTAGTTAATATACATAAAGTCTGGCAGATACTAAGTGTTGTGTCTCCTTAAGAAGATGTGCAGGCCAGATGAATTAGAGGGTAAGTGTTACAAGAGAGTGGTCATTCAGGGTTGGGGGAGTTGGGGAATGTTTGATGAAGGAAGTGAGCTTTTGAGAATCTAGGTCTTGAATGGCAGAAAGGAGGAAAAGAATATCAGAAAGTGTGAAGTGGGGTTGGTTAGATCAAATTCCCTTGTTCCCATAAGAATTTGAAGAACCCTGTGTCCATTAGACATTTGTAAGTTGACACCTAGTTTTCCGTTATACATTTAAATATTTGCAAAGGTTGTTGTTTTTGGTATTTTGTAAACATTGACATTTTAAAATAAGTATATCCAGTAGGTAACAGTTTGATGCTAAATTACGCTTTTTTTTAAAAGCCTGAACAAACTCTTCTTTAACAATCAAATTTCCTATCATTTTCTCCTTGAACTCATATTTTGATTCTACTTTCCCCACTAAATTTTACTTTAATGTAATATTTTATGCCTGAGAGTCTTATTATTGGTCAACTTCTCATTACTTTTATGAAAGAAAAAAATACATATATATTTTATAAATAGATACATAATGTATAAATAATATATAATACATATATAAATTAACATTTTTAAGTTCTATTATCCTGAAACTCAGAGTATTAAAATTCTTCTGGATTGATTTATAAAAATTATGATTAATAGTATATAACTGATCAAAACATAAGATTGAGCTACATATATTATCATTTTGACCATTTATTTTATAAACTTTAATAGAAACATTTTTCTTAATGAGATGAATTGTACCCTATGTATTCCTACATGTTTGTGTATCCATTGGTGAATGTTACGTATTGCTAGAATGGGATAGGATTCAGCATTAATTTTATTCTTATAAATGTAAGGCAAAGGAATGTTGCTAACATAAATAAGTAGATAGGAATAGAAAGAGTTTAATTGTGGGAATGTCATTTAATTCTTTGAACTCCTTCTGAGTTACATTCCATAAGTCAGAGTGATCTATTGCCAAACATTAATAAATTATTTTTAATGATCGACTGCCTGACAACTTGATTTGGTACACCTTCTGTTTTGTTGCAAGCCAACAATTGGAAACCATGTATTTTGCAAAAATATTTGTTCCCCAGACATTAAAATTCAATCAGACACCAGACTGCTTTTGTTCAGCCCCACTGGAGTTAGGGTGGGTGAGAGACGTGCCGCTGCTCTGTTTTTCTTTTTAGTGTGTGGTAAGTTGGGAGAAGGAGTAGTGAAAGTGTGGTTTAAAAAAAAAGGAAGAACTACATGGCTGCTTGGCAGGCCTGTTTCAGGCAAATCAGCTTGAGGAATAAGATTATATGGAAACTGAACTTCCTTTCTAAAGGCGCCTTGGAAAAGCATATTTGGGAGAGCAGGAAGTAGGCAACTTCAGAGTGACTGTCGGTGTGGAGGGTATGCAGACGGACCGTCATGATTTTTCCAGCGTTCTTCTCTCCCTGTCCTAGACCAGCCTGAGCCAGGACTGTGGGCCATGAGCTGTTTATTCACCTCCCAGGGCAGGGCTTTAGTTAGACCATGATGTCTGTCGTGGCTTTAAAAGAATGTTGCTGATGTAGGTGTTACGTTCCTCCAAAACAGAGTTTCAAAAAAACTGATTATTTTTTAAAATCAGGTGTTTATTAGGAAAAAAAAGACAGCTTTCCAGCTTTGTTGTGTATTTTTCAGTTATTAGGCCTTTTTCAAGTATACCATACTTACTTGGTATAATCTTTAACCAAAATTTACAATCTGTGTGAATTTCAGTCAAATTTCAGTTAAACTTTTGTTTAAGGGCTTAAACCCCGACCTTTCCTATTATGCATTTACTTTTGTGTCACTGTGAGAATTATTGACATGAGAGCCATAAAATATGTTGACTAGTGCCTAGCTCATAATAAGTTGATCAGTAAGTAGTGGAAGTTATTTATCTAGTGCTTTATAAGCAAAACTCAGTGGTGCATCATCATTTTCTTAAATTTGAGGCTTGGAGTGAAATTTGCTAAACTTTGAATCCTAAATGAGTATTCATGAAGGCAGATGTTAAAATTTTCACTTGTGGAAAAATAATCAATGTGAACATTTACAGACCTGGAAGTCAGCAAGTACCTCAGAGAATAAATTAGATCTTATAGTGGATGATAAGTTGAATTAATCAACATGGAGAAAAAGGGCACCCAGTTGTGGGAATTCCTACCATCTCTATTCTTAGTACTTTCAAATAAGAGTATAGATTTTTTAAAAAATATAGTCATGATACTGTTTGCTTCTTAGAAACATTATCTGAATGTTGGCCTACTAAATTTATCATTATTGTGAAAATTGTCATTTGAGTGTGTGTCATACTAAGCAGTGTGTGTTAATTAATAGCCATAAGTGTCAACTCCCAGTTAAGTCAGGTAAGTTTATAAAAACAATGTCACATAGTAAATACACAGTGGGAGCAGTATTTTTATATTTTTGATAATTTAGACACAAAACATAATACTCTTCAAAATTGAAGGGGAGATGTTCAAAATTAGAAGCCCTGTTTTTTCATGACAGCTATTACTGTCCTACTTCTGTTATAATGTGAGGGCTCAGTCACCTCCCCGACCCCCACCCCCCATTCAGACACAGATTTGAGGAGAAGGGGTGAGGACAACAGATAGATAGCAAACTTCCGTTTTTGCCCAAGAGGCCACATTTTAAGGACAGTTACTGAAGACCTTGCTTTGAATCCTAAGTGAGTTTTTTGAGGATTTATTTTATATGATTCCCTCTCCGTGTCAAATTTCAGTTAAACTTTTGTTTGAGGGCTTGAACCCCCATCACTTTTTACTTTACTGGGTGGGTGTGGGCCAGCTGCTGTTTTTCCATCTTGATCTGATGGCTTGTCCTAATCGCATGTTGAGTGCCACTAATGAAATGTTGGATTCTTGCTGGAGTATGAGTGAGGCTCTCTTTGGCTTTTTCTTCCAAGCTGCCGCCTCTCACCCCTGTAACATTTCAGTGTGGTAGGAGTGGTGTCTGATTTATCAGGTATGGTCCTTGGAAAACTATACTTTGCATTTCAAAATGGCTAGAATAAGTTGATCCAGACAGGTAGACAGGGTTGAATTAGCTGTTCCGGAGAGATTTTGTAATGATCTGAAGTGAAGAGGGTAGACGTGCAGAGGAAATATGTTTGGGATTCTCCAAGGGTCATCATTTGCTGCTCAGAGCCATGACCTCAGGCTTTCTGTCTATCTGACTTAGTCATTACACCATCCTGGATGTTTCCTCTACCTCTTGTTTCAGGCACAGGGCATGTGAAGAGGGCACCCTCCAGTTTTTCTCTCCACACTCAAAGGAGAATGTAGTTCTTGGTTTCCTTAAGACCAGTGCTGAGCAACAGAGTCAAGAGGATGATGTCTTCTGACCCTGGCCTCTTGCCTACTTGGTTTCATTTTTTCCCAACCTTCTTAGAAAATATTCTTTTTTTAAAAAAATGATGAAAATTATTTTTATGTATAAAATGTAGATTATTCATATGTATATGTGTGTGTCTATGTATATATAGACATACATACACTCTTTTGACAAAAATTTCATACATTATAGATATAATGTAAAACCCCTCTGGAATCTGTGCCTGGCCTCCAGCCACTACTCAAGAGAGTAATACAGGTATCTGTGCTCTGTCTCGCGCTCTCTCCCCCTCTCACTCTTACACACACACACACACCCACACACACACACACATTCCTATAGAAATGTATGGTATTACGTTTATGTGTATTTTCAGCATGACGTTTATCATACTATACAAATGTTCCGTTTGCTTTTTTCATCAGACATTTCCTGCCAGGACAGAGAGCTACCTCATTCTTTTCATCTGCTGCACAGTTTTGTATAACTTGGGTGTACCTGATTTTATTATTCATTTGCCTGTTGGTGGACACCTAGTGTGTTTTCCCATTTTTTTTTTTTACTTTTGGCACCAGTGTGCTGTAAACATGCTTGTGCTCACGTTTACATGAGCTAAGTAAGATAATTAGGGTATATGTCTTTAATATTTAATATATTTTACTTTATTAGCTTCTAAAGTGACTTTGTCATTTTAAAAGAGATTTTTGGATTATTTTAAAGAAGTTGTGGGTTCTGGCAAGCCTTGTCCCTTAATTTTATTTCACTCAAGTAAGTAGTTCTTGGAACATATCAGATGCGAGATTAGTGCCCTCTCTTCTTGTTTAAAAATTATCTGGAGGTCTCCTGTCTACTTAGAGTTACTACAAAGCTTTTCCTAATCCTTGTTCCCAAAGTAATTTCAGTTTTTTCCTGTAGTTGGTCTGCTTGAGACATGACGGTGGAGAGGTTTAGTCCTGGTTCTGCCAGGTCTTGTGATCCGGGGCAGATAATTTATAATTTCCTCCTAGGCTCAGGGTCAGGACTGAATGAGTCATGTAAAACCTAGAATAAACATATGGTATGTGGTAAGCACTTGGTGATTGATGACTATTACCATCCCCCTATACAGCCGCCACCCTTCACCCAGCAAACACTAAGTGTATACCTACTGTGTGCCAGGAGCAGAAAGATAAATAAGGCACGGTCCCTATCCTTGAGGAGCTGACATTCTAACATGCGTGTGTCTGCTCAAAATAAAAGCAAACCCTCATCTTTCCTTCTCTTTGAACCTTATCTATAGCCCCATCTGCTTTCCTCCCATGTCAGCTAACTTCTGCACGATGAGGGACAGCCTCTCACATCTTCATGAATTCTGTTAACAGTGATTCAGCACCTACCATGTCCCAGAACGTTAAAAACTGAAGTGCGAAGGTGGTGTATAAGACTGCGTCTGTGAGAAGCTCATAGGCGCCAGTGAGGAAAAACTGAAGAGCTCCAGGGTTCTGAAAGGCTCTTTTGGCACATCTGTTACAGCTTTTCACTTGAGAACTGGCTCAGTTTTACCTTGCATTGCCTGTGTCAATAAGCATAAACAGTCTCCATCCTCTCTGCTCCATGGGCAGACACAGTGTGTGAGGTGCTAGTAAGGGCGCACTTATTTCTCTTTGTTGAAACCTGGGGATGGCAACTCCCCTTCCTCCATGAACTACTCTTTGTAAAGTGGAGCTGTTTTCTTTTCCACGACTGAAGAAAAACTAGAGGAGCTTAGAGAGCCCTGGCCATCTATGCTCAGGTAGAACTGTTTTAGAAGAAGTACCTTTGGCTACCACATGTGCAAATATCCAGCAGACCACTGGGACCACCGGGCTTGTGCCCCCTTTTCCCAGGGAGTCCTCCCCACAGTCCCGTGAGCTTGTTCAGAAATGGAACACCTTAGGAATTCTTGACCAGAATAGGAAAAGTTAGCAGTCTTCTTTCTCCCTCATGAATGTTCTTCTTTTAAAAATAATAAATTTTCTTTGAGGATTCAGGGCTACCTCCTTGCTTTTATTACCACTATAGGTTTTATTTGGTTTGTTCAGAATAAGCATATTAGGTTTGATCTTAGTTTAAAAGTCTGTCCTGGCACAGAATTTAAATTAATGTCTAGCTGAATTGTGAATGGACTTAGGGGCTCCTTTTAAAGGAACTTTAAGCATTTGTTGCCCCAGCAGGGTCTGAGCATAATACTGAGCTTGAGAAAGAGATTTTCTCAATGGAAATAATTTTCATTGCTAGAGGTAATGTGAAATTATTAATTCTTTTCTTGAAGCATGTATTTGTAAATGTTTTCCAGAGATATATGACTTGAAATTAATAACAGTCACCTTTGTGAAGACTTTATTTTTTTTTCATATATTCTGTTGACCCCTGAGAGAATATTCAATCTGAAGAGGAGAAAACAGAAAACAGTACTAAATACCCTACAAAGGCTTCCAGTAAATTAGGGTTACTTGCCATCTGCTGTTCTCCCTAATGCTGCCCTAGGACTGGCATCTCTGGTGCTACATTTTGTGTTTTGGGCATCTTTGGTGCATGTGTAGAAGCTTGTCTTTTAAAATTCCACATACAATTTATTTGGTTTTAGAAAAATATCCTAGTTAATGTAAGTATACTGGAAGGAAAGTTTGCCTTTAAATAATAATAATACATTTCCTAGTTCAAAGAAGGTATCATTGTCCTTCACCTGTATGTGTGCTTGCCTTTTTTTTTTTTTTTTTTAACTTCCTAGGAAAGATACTTGGATCAGCTTTCTAGGCAGGTTCTAATGGTAATTCTCAGAAGGAAATATACATGCATGTTTAACTAACAGAGGCTAGTGGTTCAGAGTATGGCCATAAAGCAGGGAAAAAAATGGCCCTTCCTTCCCCCAGCTGTGGAGATCATACTCATCACAGTAAGAAACTCAAGTTGGCTCTGATTGAGGTTGTTGAGTTGGAAGAGCAGCATCTGCCAGAGAAGAACTTCTTTGAGCATTCTGAGGATTCTGGTGATGGCAGCTTCAGCCCGTTTGGTATTGTCACCATGTCATTATTTATGTTGTACAGTTTCTGTGTACATTTTACATAAACCTATAGTACCTAGACCAGCTGCGTTTACATTTTTTCCACAAATCCCACAGATTCGAACTTCCTTTCTATTTGCTGTCACCTTCTGTAAGCTCTGGGGATTCTTCTTGGCTCCTGGGAAAAGTCTTGCTCACCCTCTTTCTCCCCATCCCATTCTTTTGTACACGGCCCTCTTTGTCTAAAGAGTGTGCTTCTTACGAGCAGGGCAACAGATTGCTGAGGAGGGGGAGAGCTGGGTAATGAGTAATAACTGTGGGGAAGTGTTCAGGGTTTTTGGAATCTTAAAAAACTTCAGCTGTATGAAATAGGAGAGGGTCAGGCTTTCTTCTCTGACCACTTTCCTTGTTGCTCTCTTCTTAGAAGATCCTACAGTATGTCTTATACTCACTTGATCTACATTAAGAGTGTTGGGTTTCTTCATAACTCATCTCTCCAGCTCTGAAATAGACCCAAAGTTTAACTGGGGACCTGAAGGTATAATTAGAGTAGCATGACATAGAAATTAGTAAATACTTTATCCAAAAAATAAGCATACATCTGGGACTTTTTCAAGCTGTCCTCTGCTTTATATAGCAAAGGGCAAAATGAATCACTCCATAACAAGGGGTCCTAAGAGATACCAAAGTCAATTAAAATTGATTTAACTTCTGGGGAGCTCTCTAGATTATACTCCACAAATACTAATATGGTAGTGTCAGTTTCAGCCATGAATCATCTCATTGGATCTCCTGTCTGTTTTCCTAGAGCTGGATCATGGGCAATAATCCACTGTCTCTTGAACCAACCGAGTGTAAATTTCACTGCTCCCAATTTCCAGTGTGTGAGAAGAGACTGGTGAAGAAGTAGGCTGGAATGGCTCTGTTGGGGAATGGCAGTACAGATCAGAAGTGGACTGGCCTGCAGTGGGGCTGACCTTTTCTCATTTAATGTCCTCTTTCTCCTCTCACTGGAGAATCATTTGCTTGTTATATTTCATCTACGTTTATCTCATTCCAACCTTTTCATCTTTCTGTTGAGTTATGTGTGCCCCTGAATAAATGTTATCCACTGTCTGGTAGAAAAAAAAAAAGATGAATTTTGACATCATTTGTCATGGAGAGATGGTAAAGATGGGAAGTAGGAAACAGGAAAATATATGTAACTTTGGAAGGAGTTCTGTATACTATATTTAAGAAAAGTGGGGCAATTAACTTTTATTAATGTATATATTCTTTTAAATTTAGGAATAGAAGGACAGTCTGTGGAAGTTTCCAATATCGTGGACATCCGAAAAGAACATAACCGTGAAATTGCAATGAGAATTTTTTCTAGCATAAACAGCCAAAATAGATTTTATACTGACCTAAATGGATATCAGGTAATTTTCTTTTAAGATGTTTGAGTAATAGTTACAGTATGTAATTTTTCTTTATGGATCCTTTGAAAAAAATATTCAAATTATTTCTAAAATTGAATTTTAACAGACACTTTTAGATTTTGTATTCAACCAGATTTCCAAGGTTAGAACAAATATTTGAGATACAGTATTTTGTAGAACATCTATTTGTAAGGATTTATTTTTTTCAAAGGCAGATTTGGTGACGAATTATGCATGTTAAATATCTTGATGCCAAAATGTATATGAGTTTATCTAGTAAAAAGGAATGATTAATTAGGGATTGATGGAGTATATCTTTCTTCCCAAGGAATTAGTCTTTGCATATTTAGTTTATTCCATATATGTATTTAAATGTATGATCTAATAATGGGGTCTTTTAAATTTCAGGAAAACTTCCCTGTCCTGATGTATGTGTGTACGTTTATAAACACACACATATGTGTACATAGACATAGATATACAAATGAAAACATTTATCTGTTTAGAAATGTGAGGAGATATGTATTTAATCAAAATTTTCATGAAATAGTAGTGAGAAAATTGATCCATAAAAATTTTTCAGATTGTTATTTCTTTAGTTTACTGGAGCTCTTTTGATTGTTACCTAAACCTCTGTATTCAGAGTGTATGTATGTAACAACATGTCTCTGAAATAATACTATTAAAAACATGAGCATGTTTTTGAGACACTAGCATTTTAGAAATTTCTGGCTATGAATAGAAACAACTTCACAAATGCTGTTACTTTGATTTTCAACTGGGATGAGTGGAAAGGATTGTGATAATTTTCTCTTCTACAATTTCCTGCAAAAGTTAAATTTAAATCTTTCCAAAGCATAAAAATTGCAGCATACATTTTGAATTAACATGTTAATTCTACTACAGCTGTTTGGTTTTCAAATGAAGCCCTGGCTTTATGGTGATTCATTTTCCTTGTGTACCAAAGAAAGGCTTTTCTTAAAATCTTACAGAAGCGATTATTTGTATGTGTGGGTGTATACATGAATGAAAAAAAAAACTTAGTAAAAATGAATAAAAATGTAAATTGTCTTTTCAAGGATCGAGCATTTGAATAAATAGGAAAGTATTATTTTTAAGTCTATAACCTAATTATTTCTTCTTTTTAAAAATAGGCCATTTTTTAAGCTTTGGCAAGAATTTAGTTACTTGGGCCAAAATAGAAATCTAGACTCACAGGTGGGGAGTAAGGGTAACAGCTGCACAGTTGTGACGGTTTTAAATGTCCTTTTTTAAAGTATATGACTTAGGTGGAGTAGGAAGATCAGGACTGGAAAGGAGAAATGGAAATTTCGTTCTTTCAGGCTAGCTTTTCCTTCTTAATTTCTCCTGCTGCTTTTTTTTTTTTTTTTTTTAACATTTTACGGGGTTTTTTTCCCCCCATCAGTTTTATTAATTTCCTAGGGCTGTGATAAAAATTACCACAATCCGGGTGGCTTAAAACAACAGAAATATATCCTCTCACGCTAGGAGTCCAAAATCGAGCTGTGGGCAGGGCCCCCCTCCCTCCACTGGCTCCAGGGAAGTGTAACCTTGTCTTTCTTCTAGCTTCCTGAGGTTGCAGGAATCCTCAGTGCTCCTTGCCTTGGAGACACATCACTCCAGTCTCTGCCTCTGCTGTCACATGGTCCTCTCCTTGTGCCTCTGAATGTGTCTCTCTGTGTCCAAATTTCCCATTTTTTATAAGGACACCAGTCGTTAGTTTAGAGCCTACCTAATCCAGCATAACTTGATGATATCTGCAGAGACCATGGTTCAAAATAAAATCACGTTCACAGGTTCTGGGTGAACATGAATTCGGAGGGGTACGCTATTCAGAACCAGTAAGTTGAAGGACATCATGCAGAGTTGTTGTGAAGATTAAAGATCTTATTTGTGAAATACCCAACACTGTGCCTGGCTTTAATGGGAGTTCAGTACAAGTTAACTATTATGTTTAGTTTGCACTCCTCCTTTTCTGAGTTTCATGTCAAACTTCCATGAGTTTAAAAACTCACTGAGTTTTAAAAGAAGAGATGGCATTTTTATGTGATATGAGTAAGATTTCTGATAACTGAGTCTCTGTTTATTGTCTCCTCCTGAGGTTTGAGTCTCCTTGACCCAGACTAGCCTAGTGCAGTCTCTCAAGAGATAAAGTTAGAGTTGTGTCTCATACACTCAGATACTAGTCCAAGAAAAATTGGAATTTGGAACTACCTGCATCAAAACTAAGCAAGACTAAGCACTGAATAGTTTTTAAAATATAAATATGCATTCAGTTATTATAATGTAATATGTTAGAGGATTTAACGAGGAGACCTGTGGTATTTATTAAAACTGATTCAAGAATTATAAGAGATATTTCTTGAAAGGGGATAGAGATCTATTATTCTCAGCATTCATTACAAAAGCAGTATGTTAGGTTTAGATGAGAAATGAATACTTAATACCTTTATAATTTGTTTTATGCAAATATTGGAGGGCTAGAAGACTTCTGTTAAGCATTTTTATTCTGAATTTAAATGGGAATGCCTATTTCAAAAATCTGGACAAGTTCTACCTTTCTCACTTAAACATTGTTTTCTAAGATGCTCGTGATTTTTCTTCATATTGTTTTGAAGACTTTTAATTTTTAAGTTAGCTATTCCATTGAACAAGAAAAGTGCTGTACCTCCTTTCCTCTGGAAGAAAAACCATCTTTAGTCAATACTAATCTTTTAAGGTACATATGTAACTGTCACTCGATTTTTTTTCTTAAAGAGAATCGTTTTGTCTTACAGATTCAACCTAGAATGACAATGAGCAAATTGCCTCTTCAAGCCAACGTCTATCCCATGGCTACAATGGCGTATATCCAGGATGCCAAGCATCGCTTGACCCTGCTCTCTGCTCAGTCTTTAGGTGTTTCGAGTTTGAAAAGTGGTGTGTATGGTTTCAATTCTTTTTTGCTCTTTTAAATGTCAGTTCAAGTGTATAGTCTTTCTATTTGGCCATATGTATTATCATCTCCAATCACGAGCTTTCTTCTTTTGAGAACCAGACTATTAGTTAATTTTCAGCTTTGTGAGACCAACACAAAATAATAAATTTCTTCAATCTTCAGATGAAAAAAAGGAGACCTAAAACTCCTAAAATGAAACTGATTATTTTTAAGGTTTATATTTAAGGATAATTTACTTCTCCTGATAGGCCATTGTCCTCGGAAGTCTCTGTCATTGTTGTGATTGAATGGATATGAATATTCACATATTAAGATAATTTACAGTTTAGATAACTCACCCAAGTTTGCAAAAGGGGAAAGTTACAGGTCAAACTTAGGTCCTTTTCTGCATCATGTCTTTCAAGGACACAGCCACCTGGAAGAAGAAAGGGAGTAGCGATGAAACAAATTCAGGGTAAAGAGGTGACAGGTTAAGGATTCCAAAAGAGAGAGTGAAATGGAGAGAAAGAAAAAGTAGATAGTAGACACTGAATAATTTTTGTAAAACTTTCTATTGGGAGACTTTTGTCCTTTATGATACATATTTTTAATTATCATTTACATGTCAATTGCCCTCTCTCCTTACATACTTAGAGTTGCTGGGATGCATGTGTTAAGGAGCCAGGCAGTTAATAAAAGAGAGCAGATGCCTGGCATATTCTTTTTATATTAGGCACAGGCAGACAAACCCACTTTTTATATTGGACATATGCTTACATTCTGTACTGCCACACACAGAAAACCTTAGTACTTCTCATTTTTCTTGGTGGCCTTCATTAAACAAAGTCATGAGATCACACCATAAAGACATGAATGCAGTTATAAAAGTAATAATGGCCTCACATTGGGGATCCAGTAGGGAGTCCTGGGATTTGAGCAAATTGAAGAGCTGTGCAGGTGGGGGGCACTGTTTAGTGCCAGGTCTTTGTTGGGGCCCAGTGTTGCCAAATTTTTTTCACTTTTTGAAGAAAATCCCAGAAATCTGGAATTTTATGTGAAGTTGCCCATTCTATAAATGTGCCTTTTTTTAAAAAATCAGAAGATAAAACCCCTGTGTCAGATGTGACTTGTGAGCTATGCATTTTTAAACCCTGCCTTAAATTCTCAAAATGGGGCTCTAAATTGGGGACTAGACCTTAGGACTGAAGTCGTCACAAACCAAACAGTATAATCTGATTTCCCTGATAAAGACCCTGCTGTAGATGCCCAGATACCCTAGTGTTTGCTTAGCTGTCAACATAAACACAATTTGCGTACAGACCAAGAAATTACTCATGGCCACACAGTATATGGACTGACATTTGGAGGCAGAGAGAAGAGTTAGAAATGGCCAAGAGACTGATATATTAATTTAGGTATGAAATGATCAAACTCTAGATAGGCATGTGGACAGTTAGCCCCTGAGAAGCACGTTCTAGACAGTTGTCCTGTAAAATATGGAGAAAATAACAAAGAAAATCCTAACCATCACTGGTAATTTTATCTACTGGGTATCTAAACTGAGGAGAAAGAAACTCAACAGAAGTAGTTTGACTGTAAGCGTAATAATTATTAAAATATTTTATATATTATCCTTTTATGCCAAATGATTGCTCAGTATAGCAGCAAACATGAATGAATGGATGGATAAATCTATAAACCTAAGGACATATAAATTTGGTGGGGTTTGTTGGAGGTGGGGTTGTATACTCTTAAACATGTAAATGTGTCTCAGGGAAATTTTTTTTCAGTTAGTTTTTTTTGTTTTGTATTTTGGTTTTGGTTTTTTTTTAGTTTGTAATTTCATGACCTAGCCATTAGCTTACAAATTAAACTAGAGGAGTTGTAGAATTACTGCACAGCAAATAAAGGAACCATATGTGACAGCTTTTTGAGCGAGAGGAGAAAGGACAGTGGGGACGTCTCTAACACAGTATCAGGGAGGGAAGGGGGTGCATGGTGGGCATCTCCAGATCCTAGGGCTTTAGGGAATCACCACACATCTAGTAACCTAAATTTTATTTCAAATCCTGTCTTATTACTCCATGTGTGATATGCATTCTTTAATGAACCTCATAAATATTCTTAAATTCCAAATGCTACCACTAAAAATTTTGGAGGGCTTAATTTACTCTTCTATTTTATTTTATTTTTTTAAGTTTCAATTTAATTTTGATCTCTTCTGTTCCATTGTTAAATTTCTTATTAGATTTTACTGGACTCTGATGAAGAAAAGAAAAACAGTCTTGTTTTGTGAATTTATGCTAGCTGCTTTGAGCTTTATCAGGAGGAAGCCCATGGTTCTGTGGGCTGTACAGATCTGTCTCCCTGATGGGAGGAGAAGCTTAAATAGAGACCCTGCCTTGTGTTTGTGAGATTCTCAATGAATATTTGTATAAAATAACCCTGGCCTCTTTGCTTGGTAGGTCAGATTGAAGTTATCATGGATCGAAGACTCATGCAAGATGATAATCGTGGCCTTGAGCAAGGTGTCCATGATAACAAGATTACAGCTAATTTATTTCGAATACTACTGGAAAAAAGAAGTGTCGTGAATATGGTAGGGAAAAAAACTCACATGTTCTGATGTTGACTGTTCTTTGCCATCCAAAATTATGACTTTATACTTTTTTACAGTTTCCAATATTAAGATAATAAAGACTTTATAATAATAAAGACTTAGCCTATATTCATAAGAAAGAGAACTTCAGTTACATATATTGTGTGAGATATGCGTTTAGGCCATTTTATTTTTTATTTTTGCTTAGCATGTAAGTATAAAATAATGTTAAGGAATCAATTTGGGTGAAATTTCCTGAAATTATTTTGAAAGAAATAAGAATTGAGCTTGAAGAATACAGCTTAGTCACCCACTTCAGAGATTAAGTTTGATTAGGAAAATTTATTTGAAACATTAGTGTATTTATTCTAGTCTTAGACTCATCAATTGAAAGTGGATTTGCTTGTCTGTCTTCTTGTTCTGTTTTCATTCCTCAAAGCAAAAATCCAGCATTCTGTGCTAAACAGCCTGGCAAAAGCTTGGTTGGACGTGACCCAGCCTGACAGTATACTTCATCAGGAGGCCAAAAAGTTGTCCTCAGAGTGCTCCGTAGCCTGCCAATTCCCCTCAGACGGCCCCCGACGTGGCCCTTTTCCTCTTACTCTGCTCTCCCTCTTTCTGTGCTGACCACTTCAACTCTTTCCTACTCTTTTCAGCCAGGGACCTCACTGTCCACTTGGTAGAGAGAAGGCTCGTTCAGTAGAGCTCTGTTCTAGACGCCAAGCGTCTGCTCCCTCCGTTTCATTCCCTCGTGTTAAACTCTGGGGACGTTTACCTTCCTTTCATCATAGGCCAGTCCTTTCGCTTGTCCTTGGAACTGACCCCATCCCAGTCACCCTCCTGAGGGCCCTTCTGTTAGTTGTCCTCCTCTTTCCCTCTCCCTGCCCCTTGTAGCCAACATTTCCTTCAGAAATCCTTTCTGTTGGTTTTTAAATGCTATTCATTTTCTCGCATTAAAAATACAAACAAAAAGCAGCCCTCACCCAGACTCTCATTTCCGTTGCCCCGCACCACCACCCCATCTCCTCTGCCCTCCTGAGCAGACTTCCCTCCACATTCAGTTCCTTTCAGTCTGGCTTTAGCCTCTGTGCTGGGCTCTTGCCTAAGTCAGTAGATTCAGTGGATGTTTTAGTCATCATCTTACTTCACATTTCAGCAGCGTTGGACAGTGACCATTGTCATTTCTTGAAACACTGCCTAGCCAGGGCTTCCATTAGGCCATACTTTCTCTCTCTCCCTGATGGCTCTTTATTCAGCCATTGAATATTAGAGCTCTTGAGGCCCAGCCCCAGGCCTCTTCCTTTTCTCAGTTTGTATGTTCTTCCTCTGCATTAGAAGAGTCGAAACCCACAGATGTAAATCACTGGCTTAGGTTTCTCCTCTGACCTCCAGACCTATCTATCTAGCTGCTTCCTGGCATTTCTTTTCTACATTTCTAAAAGCATCTCAGGCTTGACGTATCCAAAAATCACTCCCATAATCTCCCTTCCTCCCAACCTGGCCCTTTTCCAGTGTTCCCCTCCTGATAACGAGCCCCGCCTTCCATCCAGCGCCAGACACCTAGGGGCTGTCTCTGGTGGACACGTCTCCCTCACTCGCTTTCTTCTCACAACAGAGTCATCACCAGTGCTTGGTTATCTCATTGCCTGAACATGTCAAACCTGTAAACTTGATTACGTCAGCGCCCTAATCTGAACTAACATCATGTGTTTCCCAGACACACCCACTCCGCTGTCTTCTTCTGCCATAGCTGTGCTTAACGCAGGAAGCAGCATGGGTTTTGTTTTTTCAAACAAACCTTACCATTCCCTGCTTCACCCCTCTATGTTGTCTCATTTCTCTCGGTGTAAAAGCCACCTCCTTACCATGGCCCTCGCGGTACAGGGCCCTGCCTGTCCCCATCCTCACCTAGCACAGCTCTCCTGGTTTCTGCTCCGAGCCAGCTGGTTTTCTTTTGGTCGTAAGTACTTCCCACGCGCCCCACCCCCGCCCCTACAGCACCTTTACGCGGGTCTTTTCATCCTCTCTGCCCAGGGATTCTTCGTAATAGCTCAGATCGGAGCCCGCTTCATGAAGCTGGAGTGACCAAGTCAAATCCCCTTCTACACCCCCTTAGAACAGTGCATCTCTCCTTCGTGTGTGTGAGATTGTGTGATCACTGTCTTTCTCCTCCTTTGGACCATAAACTCCCTGTGAGTAGGGCTGTAGCTCTTTCTGTTTCTAGGGTTGTTCCTAGCAGAGGAAGCACCCAGTGTTACGTTTTATGAGTGAATACACAAAGGCATACATGAGTGAGCTGTGATAGCACGCTGCGCCGCTGTATTTATCGCAATTACTGCTTACTTCCTTGTCACCATGTGTGTGTTCTGTTCCCCCTGCTAGATTCTGGGGGCTTGTCTATTTTCATGTGCCCTCACAGGGCCTCCTTGCCTGTGGTAGGCAGGCATTCTATAAATAAAATACCAGTTGATTGAATGAAATGGCAACAGCTAATTAAAGCAAAGAATTCTTCCAGTATTTAAAATCTTTTAGGAAAAAGGATTTTAATATGCATTTTAGATGTCAAGATTTACAGCAGTTCTTGGGACTCGTGGTTTAAATCAATTACTGACAAGATAGCTTGGTTTTAAGACTAAAACTGCATAGGAAAATCATTGTCTGAGTGCAGGCAGCTACTATCTTCTGCTCCTCCTGAAATGTTTCTGGCTTTTATGATTTTCCTCTCTATATAGACACTAATTTACAAAACTTCTGTTAACTATGATAATAAGAATTTTCATGTCAGATCTATAAAGCTTTCACTTAGAAGTTAAATAATTTGTTTATTCTCACTCAAAATTCTTTGGATAGTGATTGATTTAAATTTGATCCACAGTTTTTATAATCCTGTGTTGGTTAAATTTTTCTTTTGCTCAACTATAGATTCTTGGGCTTAAATCAATAGTTTCTTTTAAATAAAAAATGAACAAGACTAGAGAAAATAGGTTTTAATTTCTAGTGAAATTGATTTAAAAGACTTTTGATTAAGAAATTACATATCATGTACCTAAAATTTTCTAGAAAGTGTTTCTATATTCATCTCAGACTAATGACTGAAATGTCAATGGTAGAAATTGAGATGGGGAGACACTCCCTGGACAGGAAGGCATTTTAGTGGGAAGCCTTGATTCTGCTGAGGCCTTATGGGAATAATCCTGGATAATTAAATGGAAGTGAGTCCTGTTCTCACGTGTTCTGCAGAGATGCAGTGAGAACAAGACTGGAATGATAAATAATAGCTAGGAGATGTACAGATGCCCAGGGGAGGACTGTGGTTGCGTGAGGTTGACTGTCATCCATGGTAATGATGCTTCAGGGTCAGCAGAAGCGGGAAATAGGAATTGTCTCATCAGCATTGACTCTTAAAGATTTGTTTCTTTGACCCTTTCTTCCTACCGCTTCCTGCTGGTGACTAGTATAGTGAAGGGGGCATTGCACGGGGACTTACAGCACTGGAAGTGTTCGAGCGTTGCAGTTATGTCTTTTCACCTCTGGATACCAGTTCTTTACATATAAAGAAAGGAAGTTGGAAGAGATCAGGTGAAAAACTCAAATGCTGACAGGACTCAGGGAAGTGATGGCATGAGGGAGGTTGGTCAGGTTTAAGGGCAAATGCTTAAGTTAGGTGCCCAGAGGGTCTGTGGTGAACATGAGGACGGATGCATGTCCCACTTTGGAGCCACAGCTCAGCACCAGATGATTGTTTCCACACAGAAACATGGGGGCCCAGTGTGACTTCAATTTCCAGTGTTGTGGATAAAAAAACAGTTACCTGTTTGAGGGAGTTTGTGTTATTATTGTTGTTTTTGATGATTTTAATGTGAACACTCTTGAATTTTTTTTTTTTTTGAGAGTAGCTGAAAAATAAAACAACCTTTTAACACCATGCAGAGCTACCAAAACATGTCTAATCGGCAGATTTGGCCCACATCCTACCAGACTTCAGCTCTGCACTGAATGATATTTATCTCTTCATCCTACAAGTCAATATATTTTCATTCATTGTCTCTCCTCCTCCTGCTTTGTGTTTTTAGCCCATCCTTCTCCCTGCAATAGTTTTCTCTCTTTTATTTATAATACATTTCTTATTAATTTAATGATAAATTAATTAATAATCAACATTTATCAAGTTCCCACCACGTGTCAGGTCATTCTGAATAAACAAAGGTGACTAAAAAAATGATCTCTTATTATCTTAATAATTTAGCAAGTTTTGATGTAGCTGAAATGGAAACCTTTGATGTTGAGAGATCAGATAACTCAGGCAGGCTTAATGAAGAGCACCAGGGAACCTGGCAGGAACTTTTGACATATGAACTAAGGGCTGAAATCCAGTGGAGAAGATCTCAACTTGATGTGGTTTGGATCAGAATACACTAATTCTTTTTAATTTCAAGCAAGCTGCAGGAAGAAAGCCAGATTTGTACAGTCTGAAACCTTCCAACCTACAAGAAGCCAAATAATGTTTATAGTGGTATATTAGTTACTATAAGGCTGGGGAATTCATTTATAGCTTAAACAAACATGTAAAATTTCCTATAGCAAACATGTTTTATAAACTTCGGGTATATCAGAAGGATTATAGTTAAAAGATAACCTTTTTAGGAGATTCATCGAAATAGTGATAGTTCCACAGTTAAGTATCTTGTTGAGCCCTTGTTGCTGGAAATAAGGAAGAGTGTGAATGACGGTGCCTTCCCAGAGACTTCTCCCCACTGGCCTGGCCGGATTGCGGCAGCGTTACCTGCTCATGGTTCTCTTCTGGCTCCAAGCCACAGCTCTTCTATAGACTTCTCTTCCTTATCTTGCTCAGCACAATAAATAGCACAGTTCTGGAGTGCTCAGAGTGCTTACATTCATGACATTGTTTCCTTTGGCAAGAATCTTCATTAACATGTTTTCGAGCCTGCATCTTGTTTTTCAATCCAAAAATAGTTTAAGGGTGAGGCTTATACTTCTGTTTCCAAGGGGGGCTCTGTTTCTTCTAGAAGGTTGGTTGGAAGGATGTCTGGGGTGGCAGTTCCTAGCACAGGTCAACAGAGCAGGGTGACACTGACTCTGTGACAGTCACCTGGGGGGCTTTTAACTTCACCTTCCCAGGGTCCCACCCCTGGAGATCCTGCATCAGTAGATTTGGCTTAGGACCCAGGGATGTATGTTTTATAAAAGCTCCCCCAGCCATTCTGATGGTCAGTTTGGGTGAAGCACTGAAGGCCAGAAGAACTGATTTGGGTTTGGAGGAATGGTAGATATGCATGTTACTGCTTCTAAAGTATAATCTGTCAAGAAATATCCCTTCCCTCACTGAGGTGTCCAGGGATTCCTCCAAGAGCGTAGCAAAGCCAGAGAGCTTTTTCTGAATGTTTCTTGACCTAGAATGGGCTTACTGCCTCCCGAATCTGATAAGGCAGGTGTTTCCCTTTCTGTAAGAATCTTTTATCTTTTATTACTCAAAAGTGATTTTTGCCAGCAATCCTGACCTAGATTATGAAGTCCTTTGATCTTTGAGTATATTTAAAGGGTCTTGTTGAAAATGTTCCCTCTTTTTTCATGTTATTCTACAAACTGCATTAAATTTCAATACTGTTGGAGAATTATTTTGTATACTTTAGCTTTCCTTAAAAAAGAATGTGAAATGGATACATTTTTTTACAACTTTTTTCATACCTAATTTTTTTGTCAGTATTTGAATATTGTAGTGTTCCTCTGTTGCCTTTAAAATTTTTTTTTCCTCTCTCCTTGGTCTGAATTGGAATGACATCTACAGTCTGCTGCTGGCAAGATGCTCGTCACTCTTTGCTAACACCCTCTGTTCAATGCTAATCTGACATTCTGAATTTTAAGCTCTGTATCTTCTATAAATCTTGTCTTTTCACACAGATAAGTAGCCAAGCCTTTTATTTTTGAGCCCTCTGTTTTAAAAAAAGGATGCAGTATCAGAAGGTATCAGTGAAATAGTCATTTCAAAAAATAAGATACAAAATTAAATTCGCTCCAAATGTTGCTGGTGATCAGAAAACCTCTATATAAATTATGTTGTCTTCATGGTGCTTTTCTGTGTCTGCTTTTACACCTTAGACATTACCAGTTAAGGTTCTACTTAGTCACTGATTTAATTAATGTAACTAATTGTGTATGTCATCTACCTTATGTATGTCCTCAGTCCTGGTAGGCTTACCTAATGTTTGAACATGCTGAAACATTTGTCCATAAGCATAAAAGACTAAAGTATTTTAAAATTATACTGGATAATTGTGTACCATGTAAATATGTGATAACTATTCTATAATGTATGGAGTAGTTCCCATTTGGGGAATAAAGTGAAGCAACTGGCAATGATTTTTACCAAATTTAAAGAAAACAGATGATCTAGATAAGCCACCTGTATTATTTTAAAACCTTATTTATTTTGAGATTTTTTTTTTAAATCCTATCATTGGGTAACATTTGCTAGAACAGAGCTTTGGATCAATACATAACTTTACGGACTAGTTAAGTATATAAATGAAACCATGAGAATATGATAAGTAAAACCTGAGGGAAAAGAGATAACATTTGATGATGTACAAGATATATAAACATCCCAACCCCATACTTTAAGAGTCTTATGGGTGGTTGAGAAAGAGTTTCTGCAAAAAGTTGTACCTTATCCTGAATTGTTTGTGGAAAATGTAGTCAGGATTTTTAGGATTAAAGCAATGGAAAAAAGATATTTCCAAACATGTGAGGTAAGTGGACACTGTTTTCTTGTATTGCTTAGAACTAAATTTGGTATCTGCTGTGCATTTTCTAAGACTTATTCATAAAACATAATAAAATCAAAGTATTTGTATACTTATCTATTTTTCTTCTTTAAACCCTGCTGGTAATTCAGTTAATATTACGAGAACTGTAAGTGTATAACTCTTAAGCATGTCTGTTTTTTCCCGATAGGAAGAAGAAAAGAAGTCGGTCAGTTACCCTTCCCTCCTTAGCCACATAACTTCTTCTTTCCTGAACCATCCTGTCTTTTCAATGACAGAAAAGGTCCCCACACCTACTCTTCAGCTGCTGGGTGAATTCTCTCCACTATTGTCATCTTTGCCTTGTGACATTCATCTGGTTAATCTGAGGACAATACAGTCAAAGGTATATCCCAAAATATATCAATAAAAATTTACTTTTTGTAATGTACTTGGTATAAGGAGGTGGGAAAAAGAAAAATACTGTGAGTTTTACTCCACTTCAAGAAATAAGGAGTTCTTCGCCTTTAGGCAATATCGTGACACCTCTCATTTTACTGTTGCTCTGTAGTTTAGAGCACGTCCTTAGACTAATTTATTTTATTCTCGGAAAAGTCCTGTGTGGTGAGCAGGTCGGGGAATATCAGCATTTTTATACGGCTAAGGGGGCTGAAGCTGGCCTGAGTTCACGTAATTAGTGTGTGGGAGAACCAGGCCTGAAGCTGAGCTCTCCTGGCACTTTCCATGTGTTTCTCCTTGTTAGCTGGTGTTTCTCAGGAGCTGGAGACACAGAAAGCATAGTGTGTAATTATTTCTCTACCAGAGGCTTTGTATATTTGTATATTTTCTCTTAAAAGTACAAAAAATTCTTTCAAAAAAAAAAAAAACCTTTGCTGTGAGAAACCAACTATTTCAGAGAAATGTAAAGATAGAGGAAGAACAAGGGAAGGTTTTATTAGATACGGAATTTTAATTCAGTTAGACTGCTTGAGTTTACCTATAGGCCTCCTTTTAAAGTCAGAGATTGCATTTGAAAAGATTAAAGATTAGACTTCTGACGTCATTTTTATGTTTTGTAGAGCTGTTTTGATATTGTGAATTGACATGCACATAGTTAGAAGTAGTAAGTGGTTACAGATTCCATGGGAAACACATTATAATAAATGGCCTGAGTGTAAAAAGAAGAGAATGTTCATGTTTGAAGACAGCGTAAGAGGGAAAAAATGTTTAGCTTGAGAACAAAGAACTGAAAAGAACCAAATAAAGGAAAGATAAATGCCTATAAATTTGGATGTTCAGGTCTTTAACACTGTATGTCCAGGATAGAGAACTTATGCTTGACTCTGTAAGAAAATACACATGACGGGTAATCATGAATACAGGGGAAAGAGGCCTGTGTGCGAATCTCTGTGTCAAAGGGCTTGTTTGATCGTGTGAGTGAACTTGCGGGATTTATTTCATGGCTGCTATGTGCCAGTCACCGCTAAAGGCACTAGGAGTACAGCCATGGACTAAACAGACAAGAACCGCTGCCTTTTGGAGCTTAGTGGGAGGAGAATAATAATTAAAGAAGAAAAAATAAGAGAAACATATGTTAGGCAGTGATGTGTTATTATGAAAGGAAAGAAGGAGGGAAGGGCAATTCTAGATGGTGATATGAATAGGGTCATTGGAGAGGGCCTTGCAGCAAAGATGATAATGGAGTAAAACTCTGAAGGGGGTCAGGGAGTAAGGGGCTCATGCAGGTTTCTGTGGGGAGGGTGGTCAGGAAGAGTTAGGAGCCAGGAGAAGGCATGCAGGCAGGAGATGCGGTCAGGATGGAGACTCCATGCACCTGGGCTTTTCTCTGACTCCTTACTGTGTCCCCCTGCCTAGAACAGAGCCTGTGCCTACAAGAGGCTCAGTAATTATTTGTTGAACAACTGAATCTTGTGAGCATTCTCGCTAGGATTCTGCAATGGTCTCTTATGGGTCTGTTTTTTGACTCAAGGAAAAAACGTCCCAGAGATGGACAGCCTCCTTGAGGTAACCTGACATTAATTCCTGGGCTAAAGACATGAAAGGGCAGAGTGGAGGGCACCAAAGACTGAGCCTCGGGCTTCCACGTCCGGCATAGATGGTGGAGAATCTGAAGGACCCCTGGGCTTCTGGGGCACAGAGCAGCCACGATTCATTAGCCTCACTTCCAGGTGACTCGTTCCCATGATTGTTTTCTGGAAGCAGCGCCAGATGACTAGAGTCAGTGAGTGTGAGGTTTTACCCCCCACCACCCGAGGTTTGCGCTTGTTTTCCAGATCACCTCTCTTTTTGTAGTCACCTGTTCCTTTCATTCTTCCTGTCATACAAATCTAAGCTCTTCTGGACTAAAAATCCTGTTGCTACCAAATAGGTTCAGACCCTTGGGCATTCGTGCCCTCTGCAGTCTGGCCTCCACTCCCCGTGGCCACCTGGCTTCCCATGACCCTTCTCCCCTTTGGACAGGTGGACCAACCTTCACTGCCTGTGGGCTGAGTGATGCTGACTCAGCTACCATTTATAAAATGGGCCTGATATCAGATAGACCTGCTTCAGGTCTAGTGTCAGAAAGAGATGAAATAACACTGTGAGAGCCCTTTGAAAACAAGTGCTTGGTACACGTACTTTGTTATGTTGATAATGCTTACAGTACATGCCAGCTCAGGTCCAAACTGGGTTTTAGCAGAGGAAGTAAAAAGCAGTTTAACAGTCTGTCCAGGAAGAAGAAAGACTGAAATCCCTAACCGTAGGCATAGTTTAGTGCCTAACCACACGATCAGAACTAAAGATTTGGGACTATTTGTATTATCATCTCAACTGGTGCCAGTTCTGTGTTAGTCTTTGACTCTTAGCCCATATGTCTAATAGTTGTTTAAAATCTTACCAGTAATCTGAGGGGACTGATTAGTCCATTCAGAGTGGCTTCTTTAAAGAATTGCTCTCTGTCCCCTAACCTCTGATAATAGGAAAGTAATCATTGATGGAAGTTGATGTAGGTATTGTTGCAAAGAAAAGCTTGATACTTAAATGATGTCAGGTATATTTCCATGGTTACTAAAAGAAAGACAAAAACAACTCAGTGGATAAATCCAGAAGGCCAAACTAAACATTTTGGATTGTGTTTTTGTGTGTGTGTGTGCTGGCAGCTCTCAATACACAATAATGAGTTGTTTGTTTAGAGATTGCAATGCCTTTTTCCCACTGAAATAATAGAGGAAATAGAGGTCGAATTCCAAGCAAGACCAGAGGTCTGCATTGACCTGTATCTAAGTAAGCGTTTACTAACCACCTTCTCAGTATTTCCATGAGAAAAGTGCCTGAGGACCACTTTGACACGACAAGGGCACGTCTCTTCCTGCCTGACTGCCCCCACCACCAGCAGTGTGATGGGGGCTGACCCTGCTTGCTCATGCCCCGGGCCGCTGTCTGTAGGTTCCTCAGTTGAACCTCATTTGGTCTCCCTCACTCCTTGTGGAGAAAGGGGTGATGGGCTCAAGCAGTAGTGAGAGAAGTGAGGTGGGGGCTGGAGGTGTGCTAACCCACTGAGGTGGTTCTGCATTTCCAGACACCATCCCAGGTCACACTGGGGAGATTTTAGAAAAAGAGACTTTTACAGATTTCATTCTCTCTGAGATTCAGATTTTGTATGTCTAGGGTGGAGAATGTAGGAAACAGTAATTTTTTAAAAATTCTCCTCATGATTCTAGAATTGCTGAGTTATCTCTGTTTACTGACTTGGGAAAGTAAGGCTTAGAGAGATTAAATGATTAAACTGTAACTACCCAGCAGTAAATGGCAGAATCAGGGCCCACAGCCAGGTCTTCTGAATCTGGGTGCTAGACATCATCACCTCAGAGGATAGTATTTGACTTTTTAAGAGTTACTAAATCTGTTTCTCAAAGTTCAGTTTTTCAAGAATTGTTCTCTGTTGGTAGGTGAGTTTGTTTTTAGATTGGTATAGCTTACTTTTCTACTTCTTAGATGTTTTTTGGAAAAAATTATATGTCATGTATTTGTAGTCAGATGAAGAGGAGAACAAATATCTCTTGAAACCCTTCCTCACAGCGTGTCCAGCCCAGGATGCTCCAGCCACTGTCTAGGAATTTAACTGTTAGCCTCCTTATCCTATGGGCCTGGCCTCCAACTCTCTTCTACTTACCACCCTCTTTTCTTACACTCTCAGCAGCTTGAGATATAAAAAGAAGCTTCTATAAAGGCTTGAAAACTAGGGTACAGGAGCACCACTGAAGCGCTCTAAATGGGAAACCAAGTCATCAGGAAAGGGTAATGATTAAGGGAGAAGGGGACCTTGGTAGAGAGGATGCTGGGAGAATCTCATGGGAGGATGGATCATGGGTCAGGGTTCTGTAGGCTAGAATGAAAGGCTCAGCCTGGACTGCTGACATTCCAGGGCCGAGCAGGAGCTGTTCATCTCAGCTTCATGGAGCCGTTCTACCTTGATGTTTTGAACAATGATATGTAGTTCAACTCCTCCCCCAATTATTTCCATTTCCATTGCAGATATATTTGTATTTAATTTATTTATAGATATGTATCTTTGTATCTTGATCTGTTCTCTGTATCTATATATTGTGATTAACTATTCTCTGTGGAATTTATTTTGACTGGTGCTTAGCTGTTCTTGCAAATAGTTAACCAGTCATTTCAACATCAGCACCACTTACTGAACAAGATTTTCTCTGTCAACTTGCTTACACCACTCCCTCCTTTTCTTACAAGAGGCAGTTGAAGGTTTTTACTTTATTTTGCCTTTCTTATAAGAATTGATTGGTTCTTTATTGATCTCCCTAGGTTCTGGAAAGGTGAAAATTGTGGTGAAAAAAAATGCCCTTTGTTGTACATATCTGAGAACAGCCGTTCACCTTCCCCTTTCTTTGTGTCATGCTATCTTGTTGATTAAAACAGGATCACTGTTATTGACATTTTAATGAGTGCCCTGGAAAATGAATTTCTACCGGTTATTTCCTGTGTCAGGATTTATAATGCGGTGTGAGATTTTCCAACTTTCCCAGCTGCCCAAATGCACTGACATCTAAGTGTTGTTTGGCATTTTCAAAGAATCTGAGTGAGTTGGAGAAATTTTCCCACCAGGTGTGTAGCCTTAATCTATATATGCCTTACATGTCCTTTAAGAAGGGTGAGGTCACATTCTTCTTGGAGAATCCGGTCAAAGTTATGGCTCCTCTCTTTCTCAGAAAACAGTATGTGTGCATACCCTGTGTACCACAGTTTCCAGGAGTTACTGATTTGTGAACCTCTCTTTACTCATGAACAAATCCAGTTTCTCTCAATGTGAGATGAGTAGTTCAGGGCTCACATTTTCCAGAGTTCTCATCCTCTCGGGAGAGGAACGTTGCCTGCTCTTTTTCTTAGGAAAGACTGTGATATGAATGTGTAATTTTCAGAATGACTTTAAATCCTGTTTATAAATGGGGTGAGTGGATGGTTGGGCAGGTTGTGGATGGGTAGAAATTATAATTTCTAAACCTTACTTTCTGAGTATGTTTTGATAAATCATAATTTTAGCTCTGTTGCAACCATGGATTAAATACTCCCTTTTTCCAGCCTCAAATCAGAGGTGTGATCTCCTTTAGTTTAGAGCCTTTTGTTATATTAAGTCAAAAGCAATCCTCCTCTTTCCCCTCCGAACTGCCTGTCTGTGTAGCTCCAATCCACAGCTAGAGCAAAGACAAGACTCAAAGGACAGACTTGGAGGTTGGACCACCTGGATTCGAGTGCATTCCCTCGACTCACTGGCCGGGTGTCTTAGAGCAAGTAACTTAATTCTCTGAGTCCCAGTTTCCTCACTGGTCACAAGGCAGTGATAACAGTACCCACCTTAGAGATGTTCTGAAGATTAAATGTGTTGATGTTTGTAAAGCTGAGAACAGCATCAGGCATGTAGTAAGCACAAATGCGTGACAAATAGAGGTTCTCAGCTGTGATCATTCAGTCATAAGCAGTTGTGATTGTTACTAATAATGATGTAAAAATGTTTGTACTTTCTTAAAATAAACTGGAGAAGATTGAAGTTTATTGCCAAAGTAAATCTTGATGTCACTTTGATTTGTATTCCTTGTATAGTTTATTACTAATTGCTCAGATTTTTCAAAACAACATACCTAAAATTGTCTCCATGCTGGGCATGATGCTGAGTGCATGAGCCTAATTTAGCTCTCCCAACGACAATAGGAAAGGAGGCACTATTCGTGGCCCATCTTACTGAAGAGGAAACTACCTGACCTAGGGATGGTGGGTAACTTTCCTGGGTCCCACAGCCAGCACACGGTGGTGCTTTGAAGCACACCCCAGAGAGTCTGGCTCCAGATCCCTACTCAGAGCCTTATACTTGCTTGGGAAGAAGAGAGGAGTGATAGTGCTAAAAATGTTGGGGAATACACTGCCTGTTTTTCTCTTGTCTGCTCAGTAATAATGGGACACCCATAGGATACACCAACCACTGGTGGGGAAGATCATGAAGGACCAGTGTAGAGTCATTAGCGACAATTGCTTTGTGAATATGACAGGGAAGGCTTTGTGATACCTTTAAATACAGTAATACAACTTGTATACCATTTCAACCACTTCAAAGGTTGTTGTAAGATGGAATGAGTTAATCCACGAGAACCATTCTGCACGGCTCTGGCACACAGCAAGCACTCCATAAGTGTTAGCTGCAATTACTGTGGTTGTCACTGTGGTTGGCCCTTGATTCTCAAAGGGGCTCTTGATGAGTCTAACCTAGTTCCTTGAATTTTCCAGAGGTTAAATGGTATACTCAGTCGCTTAACTGGCTCATGGTAGAATCAAGCTTTGCCTCCAATCTAGCTTTCTCTTAGAAAGCCCCTGCATTTCCTCCAGTTGCTAGAGAAGTTTCACAGGTCCCACTTAGTTGGGGTTAATCTCCTGAAATAAGTTCTGCAACTTTGGAACATCCAACAGGGGTTCAACCTCAATTGTGATCTGAACTGTTTTACGAAGGCACTTAATTTGAAGCTCACCTAGCACAGTGCTTGGTGCAGTTTCAAAATTTATAAGTTTTCTTCCCCACACCCTCCCTTTCGTTTCTGAGGTCTGGATATTACTAATGTGTTAATGAATATAAAAACAGGTCTTTCAAAATTTGTTTACTCTCCTAGAGCAGAGTGTGACTACTTGAAGGTTTATGTTTTCCTGCATACATATTCAAGTTAAATTCACAGTTTCCCTACATTAAAAAACAGCTTTCTTGGAAATAAAATGTCTAGACAGACTTTGAAACTGAAAAACTGCTTTGCCTCAGGTATTTTTGCTGGAATCATGAATATTTGATATTTAAAAACTTACAGAAGGTGATTGCTATTTCAATTAGTGTTTTAGTCCTTACAAAAAATTATGCAATTTTAGTTTTTAAGGAGAGTACAACTTTTTTCTCATCAGTGAAAATTAATTTTTATGGTCTTAATCTCTACTTTTGTATTGTCTGTTTAAATATCTTAGTGAATTCAATGACAGAATCCCAAAAGTGTTTCCTTCCCCCCCCCCCACCTTTTTTTTGTTTTTTTTGTTGTTGTTGTTACCTTCAGTCTGTTAAGGGCCTTACACATTCATTATTCCAAGAACAAATGTGTCGCAGGAATTTTAGCAATGCCTGTTTATCAGTGATTTTTTTCAGGATGGTCTAGTGAGTTAAAATGGCCAAATGACTTAGGTTAATAGTGATAAGTGCTTTTGGAGTTTAATTAAGAGGCCATCAAATCCATGAATTTGAACTAGGACTTTGTTATGATTTTGATGTATAATTGTAGGCATATAATCTGGAGCTTCCCTGATTCCTTAGCTATAAAGTTACGATGTCAGTAAAGGAAATTTATGACTAAGAAGTTAAATGAGAATATTGTTTAATTTGTAACTATTATGAAAATAATCACTATTTATTTGATGGATGATATTGATAGAAATAATAATACACTAAGGGTTCCCTCTGCTCCAGATCCCAGGCAGAGTTCTTGTTCTGCTATTTCATTTCATCTCTATTTTATAGTAAAGGAAAACTGTTTTGCTGAAATCAGCAGCTAGTAAATTGCAGAACTAGGATACAGATCTCAGGCTTTCTGACTCCCAGCCCAGGTTCTGAACCACTCATTTCTGCAGCTTCTGCACTAGCACAGTCTGTCCTGTAAGCTGGGCTACCTTACACAGTATTTTCAGTGGGTTAGCCACACTGCCATGAAGGAGATAGACATGCATTAGCGCCATTTAATGGACAAGGAAACTAATGCTTTGGAATAATAAAGGACTATTCCAAGATTTCACAATTGGCACAACTGTATCCTTCTGGAGATCTCATGTACGTAGTAACTAAAGGGTTTTCTCATGTGCTGTTTTCATGCTATTTTGGGGACTGTGAAATTGTTTGAAATTTCATTAGAAATCTTTATCATATGATTTCAACTAGCTATGTGTATCATGTGGTTCTGTGATGAATCAGAATCCCTTAAATGACTTTTTTTCTCTCCCTTCAAACAAAATCGTAGCAGTGCCACTGCAAAATACCAGTGGAAAATATCATAAAATGGGTTATTTCAGCCAAGAAGCTGAGGTGAGGACAGCTCTAAGTTGTTCAGGCACATTAAAATCAAATCAGTGGCGGGAAGGCTGGCAGCTGTTCAGAAAAGATGTCTCTATAGCACATTAAAAAATCGTATGCCCCAGTAAGAATGATCAGGAACTTGGGCTTATTCATGGCTGTGGCCACAGAAAAGAAAAAGGACTCATAGTGTCAGTACCAAGCAGCACACGACTCTCTTTTGAGTAACGGTACATTTCTGAACTTTTCCAAGGATTTTTAAATCATTTGATTTATCATAAACATCTTCCCAGTATAGGAAACAAAATTTATTAATAATGATAAATTTATTAATAATGATAATTATTTATCATAGCATTGTTACTTAAATAGATGCAAGAAATTTTACTGCAAGAAACTCTATGTGATCCCTGTAGCTGACTTGTCATGTTTTGTGTTTTCCTTTTCGTCTGTGCAAGAAGAATAGCTTCTGTAATGTGAATTTAAATGATACATCAAGCTAATAAATGTGGTTGGCTTAGCAAGTGATAAGCATAACTAATTCAATTTAAATGTCTCTTATGTAAAAATAATGAACCAATACGTTAAAGATTAAAAATGTTCATGCAATTGGCAAAAAATAGTTTTCAATGAAGAAGCATGTTTCAGTTTTAAGATGGTTGATACATCATTCAATGACCAGATAAGGACCAAATTCAGGTATACTGTATTCAGTTGATGGATTTATTAAAAGTAAATAAAAATGAAATGCTTTATCTGAAGAAACGGATAAAACAATGTATATTACGTGGACAAAAAGTTCCCAAGTCCTCAACAACTATGGAGGAGGAAACCAAGGCTTGAGTATCAAAATATACATAGAATATGATGTCACCAGACTCCTTGGGGGAGGGGATGGAGCAGGGGTGTGGGCTCAGTGAGCACGGAACCTGAATGGAAATGAATTTGCCTGAATTCGCTTTTAAATAAAATGAGCATTGTGGTTTGGGGACACGGATATCAAGGCTGTGCAATAGTGTCAATATTGCCTCAGTGTCACCATGGCATGTTGGTGCTCTGCTCATTTGCAGGTGGACGGCAAGCATTCCAATGAGGCAGCCTTGATCCTCCACAGGAAGGGGTTTGATTGCCGCTTCTCTGGCAGAGACACAGGTCTGCATTGTTCCACTACGCAGGGAAAGGTGAGCTGAAAGCTTATTTTTGCTTGTCGAGTTAGTGTGCTTTGAAATTCTTACTTTCTACAGGTGATCTTAACAATAAGATGTTTCATTGCTTCTTCGCTGACTCATTCCCCTCAACTTCAAATTAGCGCAGGTTTCTGCATGTTAAGAAAGCTTTTTCTCAACTTTCAGTCTCTTCTCCTTGTCACCATCAAAATGCATAGGTAAACGTGCATGTTTGAAGGCAGTGTCGTCACTGATTCTTAGGCCTTTCGTTTCCACTCTGTAAAGTATCTTCTTCCCATCGCCACCTCCCCCCTGCATTTCTGCCTCTCTTGGACATGCTCATGTGTCATCTAGTTTAGCAATGGTAAACCCAAGTCCTCCAGGAGCTGAGGCCAGTTTTATAATAACTAAAGTGGGGTGGGCTAGCAGTAGGGGGAGACAGGGAGCAATGAGTCTGTGGCCAGTGGGATAACCCAACCAGAGCCCCCTAGGCAGCTGTACTTAGCTCCAATCAGTTGTCTCCCCAGGGGAAAGATGCGGGGCTAGATCTGATTATGCAAGATTTGCACATGAGCCCCTACTTTGCGGATCAGACAGATCCCCAGGCCAACCACTGCTTGCTGCCTGCACATTGCTAATTTCTCTGCAAATTGGTCTTTCTGGCAGTTCTCATGAAGCCTCTCCTTGGAAGGAAATGAACCTCCAGTCTTACGCCTCTGGCTCTGAACAGGCTGTAAATCAGAGAAGACAGTTGGGCTGATTCCAGCACACAGACAGTTCTGCCCCACCAAGTCAGCTCAGCTCACACAGCTGTTCTCCAAAACCTCACAGACATAGTATAGACCAGACTCAAGTGATGCAGTCCCCGCCCTATACAGTTAGCATGTGCACAGGATACAAAAGGAAGAGGAAAGAAAATACGATGGGGGGTGGGGGGTGGGCACTTAAATCTGCTTAAATAAGCATCTCCCTTTCTTTTGCCTCACCCTGCATGTAGTTGGTGCTAAGAACGCTGACATCTCTGTTACTTTTTTCATTATATTTGCGTTCTACAGTGTCGTTGATGATCTGAGTATGCTTGGTGTGAACATTTGTATTCAAACATTAAGGCATTGGGTCTTAAGGGAGTTACACAGTCCATCCAGAGAGACACATTAGAATAACCTGCCAGGAGAGTGGTATTTTCCAAACAACCCCCCACTGTGTAGACGGGACTCGCTGACACGGTGGGCCTTCCTTGTGGCGGCCTGTGTCTTATCTCCCAGCTCTTTTGGCACAGGAAGAACGGGGAGAACCACCAGTGTTGGGCGTAAGTATTGACTGAAAGAGGATCTGGTTGTGTTTAAAGCTTTGTGGCCCCTAGATGCCCTTTCTTTTATTGAACAAGTGGCCCCTGCACATGATGTGTTCTCATGAACAGAAAAGGAGGGCAGAACATGTCACCTGGTCCTGTTACTTGTGTCCTCTTCTCTCTGCAGGGATGGTCACTGTGTCCAAGTATGCAGAGGTGTATTTAACCTCCCTCCCGTCCCTTTTCTTTCATTAAAAGGGAACTTTAAACACTGTTTCACTCCTTCTCATCCTGAATATAGAGATGTGCTACTAATCTTTCTTCAAAATTGTTCTAAATCTGCAAATTTTTTTATCATTTTCTTTTTAGATATTGGTACAGAAACTTTTTAACAAGTTCACTGTTGTAAGTCTCACACCTTCGTCATTATCCTTGATGCATTCACCTCCAGACGCCCGAAATATAAGTGAGATCAACTTGAGTCCCATGGAAATCAGCACATTCCGAATCCAGCTGAGGTGAACCTGGCTTTCAGATTTCATTTGGGAAGCATTGGCTTTTATACACTTTTTGGTTTGACGTGCAATAAAGAAGCACATTGTTTTAGCTTCTGGCTACTGTGAGGACAAGAATTTTGTGATTTTTTTTTTTTTTAAACCAGTACAGTAAGAGAAAAAAAAAAAGCCATGCTATGAACTAGTTGTTTTTTTTTTTTAATAAGTTCCTTCCATGAACTACCAACATCAGTATGAATTGATGCAACAAACGAAGAAATGTCTAAGACAACCTCTCAACAGATCGTATCTCAGGTTAAATGCTAACAAATTATATCTGGTTTGGGGGTTGTGAAAAATTGTTATAAGTATTCATGTTGCTGATCCTTCGTTAGTTTTACCAAAATGGAATAAAACGCTGGTGGGTAATAGCTAATGGCCAAAATGGTTGCAGTCATTCATACATGTTAGAAAGATTTTATGTGTTGAAATATGTGGAAAAGTGCAATCCATCAATGCTTATAATATACATAGTTGATTCTATGCGTTTTTCTACCACTTGACCCCTCCCTTCCCTTCCTTTGTAAGTATTTCCAGAAATATCAGATTTTGAATCATTCAGTAGTAGAAGAAGAGTCATATTTTCATTACTTGACAATGTGGGATAGGTGCAATTTATTCCATTGTCACTAAAATAGAAGAAGCAATTCCATTGGTACCATAACCTCTTTTCGGTACCACAAGGTGTCTTTTTACACAGCTCATTTGAAATACAGATGTCCTGAGAAGGGGTTTTCTATTTTAAAATTACCATATCCAAGTAAATGTGCCTTATTTTTTTATAAGTCTTGTTAAATCTTTTGGTGTCCATGTTACTGTTGGGAAGGGGAGAGATTGGGGTGGGCAGGGGGGTTGCTTTCTATGACACATAAATTGTATAATTTTTGCCTGACAATGCTGGCCACATTCTGATCTGTTTCATTCAATTTGTGGTGATGTTACTCTAAACATTTTGACTATTTGAATGTACTGAGATGTCAGAAAACAAAACAAGGAAGAGAAATATTGTTAATTAAAATATGCTGCTGCCAAGGAGACTGCAACTTGAAGCAAGGATTTTGTAACATGCAAAATCCACACACTGTTTCCATTTCACAGGAGTTAACCATTTTGAAGGGAGAATGCTTTAAAATAGAGCCTGTTTTGAAACCCACTTATATGTAGCTCATCATAATTTGTCTTCTTGAAGAGTATGTTTGTTCAGTGAATTCTGAAATTTGTATGTGCTAACCTCAAAATGACATTCTAAACCTATGTGCCATTACAATACTTTTGATAAATTTATTTGGGATCATTGTTCACTTGACATTAAAAGAAAGCATCATTAGCAACATTTAGAATATTCAGTTTTAGCATAGAAAGGATTCTTGAGTATGTACCCTTCTGAAAATTTGCTTTGTGTTAACTGATAGATTTAGTATTATCTGACTTTAAAACTTCCATTTTACCTCCTGTCATTCCAACATCTTCATATAGAAGTTTAAAACCTAATTTCTGTTTTATCATGTAGTCTGATTGTCATCTGGATTTTTAATCAAGATGCAGCTCCTAAAATTATTGTTAAGTTATGTTAAATTCGTAAACTTTTTTCACCTTTAATTATTAAGGAAACAATAATAATATTGATAAAGATATTACAAGGGAGTAATTTCATGCAATAAACATGTACTGTAAGTTTCCTTCCTCATTTTGGGGGATAAACAAATTTAAAAAAAACTTCCTTTTTGTGGACATCTATAGATGTTAGGATTGCCAGAAGCAAATCCCAGGACTAAGATCAGTATTTTCATTGCATCATAAATGTAAAACCTTCCTATAGGAGTTCACTGTGTTCTGTGGTTTAAGTGGGTGTGCTTAACCGTTCTGGAATTTCTGATCAGTTGAAATAAAAAAAACCTTGATGCAATAACAGTGGTTTTGCCACTTCCGGTTGTTTGAGATGGATCTGTCCTGTGTTCGGTCAGGGTCTTATTCAGTGTGTGGTGCCACCAGCTGTTCACAGGTAAAGCAGAAATTCTCTTTAACCAGCAAGTTTCTGCTTTTTATTTTTAGAATAAATCATCAGGGAAATGAAGAGAGGATGCTTCTGCTTTGGGTTGTGGTCCAGAACTGATTAAATAATTTAGTGTCCCCGGCACACACTAAAAATCATGCACTTCAGTTGTGATCTCAGTGGCATATTTGTTTGCTTAGGTTTTATTACATTCATTGTCACAGATGTTCGGTTGACCAAGTAGTTCATTCTTTTCTTTTTTTTTTTTTTTGAAAAATTTAATTTGAGGTTGTAACTGCAGTGTTTGAGAACTCAGCATCCTTGTTTTCTCCAAATACTGATTGAAACAAAATGCTGTAAAATGTGTTATAAAACATTGTAATTACCTTCCCATGTCTTTGTTGTATTTGTGCCTAGATGTTTTCACATTCCTTTGTCTGGAAGAAAATCTTTGCTTTCATTTTGATTATGTCGCTTACCTGGGAATCAATAGGTTTTGATATTTTCTCTTGGAAGATTTTATATCTTTTTGGGAATATGTAATATAAGATATCTAATAAAAGATAAATCTTATCATGTTTATCGTCCTCTAGAGTAAATCCTATCTTGTAAACAAGATGTATTAAAACATTTTGAAGAGGAGGGTGGAGTAGCAAGGACTTGATCTTCGTTGCATCATGAATAAATCACTCCTTCAGATCACTTCTAGTTAGAAAAGATGGCAGGTGGCAGTGAGTTTCACGTCCGGGCTTGGGGTCACCTCTCAGGTTGGAGTCTAGGAACATTCCCAGCAGCACCATGTGTGCCGGGGGGGCCTTCAGAGACAATTGGGGGGGGTGCAGGTTGTGGTCACATTCCATATATTCTGCGACAAAAATGAGAGTAAGCCAAGACATAGAGCTAAGAAAGTCCATGTGAGCTGATCTAGAAGGTTAGGTCTGTTGAAAGAGTGGAGTCTGGAAATCACTCTGCTAGCCCTCTGGCCCAGATCAGCACACAGCTTAGTGGTTTTAGGGGAATTCCTTCAAAGCCAGGAAGTGAGGAAGGGGGAGGGATAAATATCTTAGAGGTACACATGGGTTAGCCAGGCGAGCAATACCTGCTAACTAGGAAGTTTAGACTTGTTTTGGGTGATTTACAAAACAAAGAGATGAATCAATTTGTAATATATACACCGAACTGTAAAAACCTAGAGAAATAGTAATAGAAATACTAATTTCATCATCAGATAGTGAACACTGGTTTTGGTTCCATTGTATTTGATTATCTACATGTCAAAATAATTTGAATATTAAAACTAGTAAAGAAAAATTTAATTTAGATGGGCATATGTTCATGTTCCTCCTCTGAAGCTGCAATAGGAAACCAATGAAGGGTGACTGTGACTGTGAATGTAGGAGTGGCTGGGAGGGGAGTGGGAGGAGGACAGTGCAGGATACTTGCTGCCACATGCACTGTATAGAGAATGGCTGAAGAGAGGTCATAGACAAGACTCCTTCAGTATAGACTGGCTGAAGCAAAAATAGGCAATTTATTGTCCCCTGTAATACAAATACAGCCGTAACCAACTGTAAGGATCTATCTTTTCTCTTGTTTTGCTTTCCTCTGAGTTGTTCTCATTCTCAGGCAAGGACTGCACATGGGACAGCAAGATGACTACCAGCAGAGCCAGACTTGCATCCAGCCAGCTTAGTGATCCCACTGGGAAGAGCACCTTTATCCAGATGTTCAGCAAATCTCCTAGGACTAACATTACTGACAATCATCTGGCTCATATCCTAATGATGGTGGGTAGTGGTAGAATTAGGTTCAACTGAATCACGTGGACAAAATAGGTGAGAAAATGCCATTGAAATGGGTTTCTACAACCAGAGGAAAAAGAGCTGGATGCTAGGATGGTTTGGATAATAGGCAGGCAAAATACAATAGAAATACACTGAAGAGAACACACAAATGTGCAAATTTAAAGGAAGCAGAAAGCACACTTAGCTTCAGTTTCAGGAAAGGTTCCATAGACGAGGTAGGCTTGGAATAGTTCCTAAAAGATGCATTTGACTTCAGCAGGTAGACGGATGTGTATTCTCTGTAACAAGAGCAGAATGAAAAAAGTCATGGTAACAGCAAGCCTGAAGAACTAGAAATAGTTCCTGCTGTCTGGAGCAGCACTGTCCAATAAAACTTTCTGTGATAACGGCAAGGCTGTTTATACATGCTGTCTAGTATAGTAACCAGTAGCCACATGTGACTCTGAAATGTGGTTAGTGCAATTAAGAGGCAGAATAGCTTATTATAGTTTTAAAAAAAGCAACACGTGGTTACAGTACTCACACTGGTCCGGAGCACATGGTGTGTATAAAATACTAAAAGGAAATGCAACTGAAAATGCAAGCTAAGGACACTTTGTGCTACAATCCTGCTGCTCAGTGTGGTCCTCAGACCAGAAGCAGCGGCATTACCTGGAAAATTGTTAAGAATGTGGAATTCCAGGCCCCACCCCAGTATGCTGAATCATAATCTACATTTTACCTAGATCCCCAGAGGATACACATGCACACTAACGCGCTGGCCTAGAATTTTTTTCAAGAAGGAAGTTCTCTCACACGTGTTGGAATGGCTATCATACAAGAGGCAAGAAATAGTGCTGGCAAGGATGTGGAGAATAGGGAACCCTGATACACTGAATTATTTTTCTTTGGGGCTTTCCTCTGCTTCAAAGGTCCTGCTTTCAGATCTTCCTGTGGCAGGCTCCTTGTTGTTCCGGTTTTTTGTCACATTTTCAAGAATCTCCCTGGATCAGCCAATTGATACTACCCCCAGCTCCACTTCTTCACTGAGTACTTCACTTCTTTTTTTTTTTTAATGAAGGTACTGGGGATTGAACCTAGGACCTCGAGTGTGCTAAGCACGTGCTCTTCCACTGAGCTGTACCCTCCCCCCTTCTTTTCTTCTTAACAGAGCCAAATGTGAAAATATGTCAGTTTGCCTTCCCCAATGGACTATAAACGCTACTGAGGGCAGGAACTCCAGCTGTTTGCTCAGCCTTGTGTCCCCACACTTGGAACAGCAGGGGTTCAGAAAATACGTGTTCAGTAAATTGATGAAAATGTTTATCACCACTAAATGTTGAGAAACAAAAATTGCAATTTTCAGAATAGAAGGCTGCAAAGTCCCTTACATCTTAATTGTATTTATTCATGTTATTTTCCTGCTCGGAAACCCTCAGGAAGGTCCCATTACCAGAAATTAAAGCATAAATGTTTCAAGCTGCATTCCCAATTTCCGCAAAGGATATGACCTCTTTCTGGAAGATATTGTAGTTGCTTATCAACCAGCCACTGCCCCTATGGTTTCTTCTTTGCTAATAAAATCCTGATTTTATTCATATCTCAGACATGAACCTCAGGAGGTGAATTGTGATTGGCCTAAGCTAGTCATGATCATTTCCTTCCTTAGGCTTGATGATGGATTTGGGAATTGCCATGTGACAGAATTTAGGTCAAAGAACTATCATGGGAAGTCAGTTGGGGGTTTCTGGGAGAGAGCTCTTCCTCTCCAAAACGGGAGGGCATCTTACCCTCAAGCAACAGTGTTCAAAGGAAGTATTGTGTGCACGTTGATGCCGGAACTGCTGCAGCCATTCTGCAACCCTGCAGAGACAAGCCTGAGGAAAAAAGTCAACTGGATGACCAGCTGAAAGGTGAGTAGAGCCTAGTTTCCTGATGATAATTGAGCTGCAGAATGAATCAACTCCAACCTTCTTGTTATGTGAAATAATGTCACTTTAGTATTTAAGCCACTTTTGAGTTTAGCATTAACCTTACAAAGAGCTGAAAGCATTTAAACCGCCGCTCCTCCCCACTGTCTCAGCACCACGCTCTCTGGTCAGAATGGGTGCATGTCTACTCGCCTGATTAAACTTGGTTGTAAAGTCAGCTTCTCAGAACACGGCCTCATTGTCCCTGTTGCTCCCATCGCCTTGCACATTTGCTCAAGATGTTTAATGAAATTGTTCTTAATTACTAATATTGTGTATAGATTGTTTTCAAAAATAAGATGAGATGGATTTTAAAAAAACCAAAATGAATCCAGGATGTGTGTACCAGCAAAATGCCTGAAGATTGCAGAGTTCCCTTGGCGTAGGCACTTAGGGAGTGTGTTGAATCAAACGTGGAATTGGGGCTCGCTCCTGTGTCATAAGATGAACATGACAAATGATAAGCAAAATCTGGAGGCAGAGGGGAAGAGGACCAAAGGGCTCAGGTGGGAGCAACGAGTCGGTGGGGGCTAGCCTCTTTGAAGTATGTCAGCTAACTCTTTAAATATTTTACAATTTCTTTTCCAAATAGATTTAAATCACTGAAGGACTGTAAGTGAATTTTTGAATCTCCAAACCAGGCAAAGGAGGGAAATTGTAACAGTGCTATTTTAAAGGCATATTTTAAGGGCCTTACATGGAGCCTAGTGTTCTTGGCTCCTATGCTTTGTGTAGCTTTCCAATTTTTTATTCATAAGCTTAGCCTCGGGGCTCATTTTCCAGTCCCAAATCTAAATGGTAATGCTAGCAAGCAAGATGTGTCTCTAGGGTCTGGATGTGTGAAACTCTTTTTCTAAACTGAATGGAGCCCTCATTGGTTGGCTTTCAAAGCCTGATCTGAAGTTGAGGGGAGGCTGTTGTTTTGATCCAAAACTCCCCTCTGGAGCAGAAGATCAGAGCGCTTGTCTTTCTTGGGGTGGATGTCCTTGCCACGTGCCAGACTGAAATCATTTACGGCTGGCTGTATGGAAGTGAGTTTTCCAGAAAAGTGATTTGACTCATTTATTTTGTCTTTCTAAAGGGATTTTTAAAGTACAGTTAATAAGATTACTTTGAAGTTTAAATCTATTTTCTTAAGAAAATCTACAAATTCATCCTCATTGAATTTATGGGCTCCCTTTAATAGAGCCTAAAGGCAATTTGTTTTAGATTCTGTGTTGAGCATTCAGTAAAGATTAACGACAGTTGTCATTTGGGCAGGGTACCTGGCTGGGCTTTGGGGGAGCGGGATTTAAATAATCTCGCTCTCCTGTCTAGTAAGGGAGAGAAGTCCTGCATGCCGTTAAGGTACCATAAGATCAGACAGCAAGAGGGTCACGTTAGTTCTGGCGGCACAAACCATAGACACTCAGAGTACAGAGGAAGGAGACTTTGCTTCCATCTGGAGTGACAAGCGGAGCAGGAGAGGAAGTGGGAGGATTTGAGCCGAGCCTGGAAGAATATAAGTGTATCACCAACTAGATGTGGGAGAGGGAGGTGGCATGGCACCAACAGCACAAAAACAAGAAATCTCATGTCTGGTGGAAGTTTTGTGAAAGGAAAGCATTGAAAGTTAGAGTGGAAATGTTTCTGTGTAATTTAAAGCCTCTCCATAACCTGTATCTAGACTTTGGACTCCACAGAAGAAAATAGAGATGTAGTAATATGCACATAAATGGTGATCTGTAAACACATTGAAGAAGGTGAAAGAAAAAAAAGCACTTGTGTAGTTTTCAGGAAACCTTAATAATTGCCAATAATTATGAAGAAAAGAACATATATATCTGGATTTGTTATTTTTTTCATTGTAGCCATGTGATGCTTGATTAAGGCAATTATGAAATGTAAATTTCTTATGTATGAGACTGTTGACTCCAGAACTCTGTAGTGATTTTATTAGTGAAATCGTAGCATCGAATCTAAGCTTGGGCAGAACAGGGTACTGAAGTAACTGGCTGCTTTCATTAGTCCACGGTCAACCTACTTCAGGACTGTCTCTAGGGTTTAATTTGTCAACCACAAACTCTAGAGTATTTGTCACCCAGCAAGAGATCCAAGAATTAATAAGACACATTATTAAAATACTTTTAGTTTTAAAAGGGTCTAATATTTTATAGTTTAGTAGAACCTTGCCACAATGCAATCTCTTGGGCCTGTGTCACTGATGTGTGATAACGATGAGGCTTTATAATTCAGTAAAACCTATATAAAGTGAAAGGCTAGCTCACTTTGTCCTGAACCTCCCCCCCTTTGCACAATGAGAGGTGAGTGAGGTTTCAACAAAGTTGTAGCCCCAGTTCTTGCAGCTTTAACAAGTATGGGGAGCATAGAGCCCTTTGGATACAATGATTCAAATTAGAAGGGAACGGGAGGGGCATGGTGGCATCAGCAAAGATAGCTGGTCTTTTAAACTATGCACCTGGCTTCATTAAAGTCTCTAGAAATAAACAATGAACATGAAAGGCTTTCAATATTTAAAAAGAAAACTCCCTATTTGAGCACCTGGTATCACAGAGCCAGGAGGCTGTAGGAGTTCCGAACTTGCCAGGGTTCCAAATGGAAGGCAAACTGTCTGTCTCCAGAGTCTGATGTTGCCATCTGTGTGACTGTGACAGTCAGCTACCTGGGAATGTTTGTTAAGCAGCGGGAGGCTCAGGCAGGGGACAGATACCGTCAGGGGGCATGGAAAGAGAAAGGATCACTAGATGTTGATTCCTTTTCCTCTTCCTTTTTCAAAAGGCATGGCCAGAAGGAAAATGTGATGATAATAATAATTGCCAACAGTTACTGAGTGTTATGTGCCAGGCACTGGAAACACCTGGCATGTTTAGATATGTCTTACAGCCACCCTAGAAAGGCTGTACTATTATTATACCCATTTTACGGAAAAGGAAAGTGAAGGTTAATGAAATGAATTCCAATCCTGGTCTAGCAGGGGTCTGAGAATTACAGTCCACAGGACAAAGCTAGCCTACTGCCTGTTGGTATAAGTGAAGTTTTATTGGAACAAAGTCATGCCATTCAGTACATACTTTTTATGGATGCTGGATGGCTACAGAGGCAGAGTTGAGTAGTTGTGACAGGGACCATATGGCCCATGAAGCTGAAAATATTTACTAATAGTTCTTTAGAGAAAAAAAATAGGCATCTTATCTATCTGACTATAGAGTCAGCTTGATGTGGAATCCCTCGAGTTGTCACTTCAGAGAATGCTTTAATAAAAGAAAGGAAATTGTGGCAGTAGTAGTGGAAAGAGCACTAGATTGGGAGCCCGGCCATCTAGATTCTAGTCTCGCTTCTGTCAAAAAGTAGCTGTGGGACCTTGGAAAAGTCACTCCACCTCCTAAGAAATCTTTTTTCCTGATCTGCTAATTAAAGCCACACTGCCAAGTTTCCAACTTAAAAGGTTTCCTAAACACTTTTTCTGGTTTGCAGAAAGCTATTTCAGCCGATCAAATAAAATGCATTTTTACCAGTTCTCCATGACAACGCTCACAGCTCTTGCCAAATAACCTTTTGAAGTCCTATTTTTGCATGTTTGGGGTATGGCACCTTTGGGTAGATAGATGTTTGAGAATGGGGATAGAATGATGTGTTTGATGCAAAAATTTATTTTTGTCTTGTTCTGTTTTTGTGAATGCCATTGTTTCCTACCACTGAAACCACCCAAGTCTGAAGTTTTCTCTAGGGAGAATGACAGTTGAGTGTGAAGAATAATATAAAAAATCCTGGAAGGATTGTGTGGAAACCATTGAATTTCAAGCTGCAAATCAGCACCAACAGCTCCTACACGTTGTGGGCTTCAGATCAGTGCAGGGATCTGTGGAACAGGTTTTTCCATTGAAGGACTAAGACAAGAAATCACTTTAAATCTCCAGAAATCTTAGTCTTTGGCCATCTGTGGTTATAACATCAGTTGTGGTGTAGCTTGGCCCTGAAAGATTAAGGAAAAGAACTGCTTAGGAAAAAAATACAGGCTACCTTGTGAGAAATGCCTGAGCTATTGCCTTACACAAAGAGGATTTGACGAGGAGGCTGATAATGGGATTGTATCTTGTTCTAATAATGCATCATGGTGGTTTGGAGCAAGAAGTGTTAGTGTATGGTGATCCTGTCTTGATTCTTTTTTGTTTAGGGTATGAAGATTTGGACTGGGAGCAAGAAGGAGATAATTAGATGTATATCTTTGAATTCAGCCTCAGTCAAGTTTGAGTCGGAGAGAAGCTATATGGGTATTTTAGAAAGAGAAAAACGTCAGAACTTCATGCCCACCATTTGGGGAAGAACTTCTATTTGGCCACTATCAGCTGTGCCCTGTTGAGTCTCAAGTTGAGGAAGCACAGCTCGTACTGAGCCCAATCTCTTCCTATGATAAGGTGTTTGGAGTGGGGTTGAATGGGGCGGGGGTCCCAAAAGATTTGTCTAACATGCTAATCCCTGGAACCTGCTAGTGTTACCTTATGTGGGGAAACGGCCTTTGCAGGTGTAATTAAATTAAAGACCTTGAGATGAGATGCATTATCTGGATGGGCCCTAAATCTAATGCAAGTATCCATACAGACAACGGAAAACACAACAAGGAGGAGGCAATGTGACCACGGAGGCAGAGACTAGAGCTGTGCGGCCCCAAGTCAAGGACGGCTGACAGCTACCAGAGGCTGGGAGAGTCACGAGGGAATTCTCCTCTAGACCCTCCGGAGGGAGTGCCCCCCTGCTGACATTTTGATTGCAGACTTCCGGCCTCCAGAACTGAGAGAATAGATTTCTGTTGTTTTGAGCCACCCAGTTTGTGGAAATTTGTTGGTGAAGCCTCAGGAAATGAGTATAGTACTCCAAGCACATCTATCCAGTCCTCCCACTGCCTGTCGGGAGAAGCACCTTGGGCCTTCCCGTCTCCCCGGGGACCCTGTCAGACAACAGAGGGCTGCAGGGTTGTGCTGATTTGTGGCAGACACAGCGCTCTGCTGAAATGAGAGAGGCACAAAACTAGACAAGGACCGCTTCAGTATTTGATTCATTCTGTGGGATTACTTATCCACTGGCAGTTTAGAGCGCGGCTTGGAATAGAAACAGGAAAATGTTTTTAGGGATTTGCCATCATTTACCACTGAAATTTACTCATCTATTTCCAATTAATTTTGAGGTAAGTTTTCTCAAGATGAAATGGTTGGATACTTGTCAATAATAGAGACTATGAATAATTTTCACTTCCTAGGAGCTTCTGATTTTTAGAGCACTTTAATACATAGATTAATTTGCACTCTTGTCTCATGATAACCCTGTGAAGCAGGTCAGATGGGTAGGACTATGGATCTTTCAAAGCTGTGCATCTCAAAGCTGGAAAACGAATGAAGGAAGCCTGACTGAAAGGTAATTTTTCCTCATTCAATGCCCTGCTCATTGGCTTCCTTTTCAGGGATTGACTGAACTCAACAGAAACTTGATAAACTGACAACATATTTACCTGAATGTGTTCGTAAATGAGACTAGGGGAAAAAAAGTTTTAAAGAAGAAGAGTAGAGATTTGCCCTAGCACATAAGAAAACATACAGATATAACATCTTATATAGAATATGATAAGGGCTGCAATTCACATTGGTGAAAAGAGATAGATCATTCAATAAACAGCATGATCTTTATTTGGAGAAAAATAAAACTATATATGTACCTCAAACAGACAAAAAAATAATTTGCAGGTAAAGATTCAATTGTAAAACTTAAGACTATACATATAATAGAAAAAAATGCAAGAGGCTATTTCAATCACTTAGGATCAAAGAAGGCATTTCTATGCATGATAAGAACTTGAAAGGTATTTTAAAAAAAAGACAAATTTGGTTATAAGATTTTAAATGCTGTGGCCAAAGGCATCAGAGATAGAGTTAGAAGAACAAAACAATATACAGTGGTAAATTTTTGCAATATATGTGTTATTCATTAATATACTCAATAGTTTCAGAGCACCAGCTATGAACCAGACACTGTAGTTGGTGCTGGGAACAAAACACTGAATAAGACAAGGACAGACCAGATCTTGTGGAACTTGTGATCTAGTCAGTGAGGTACCACATTAAACACTTTTGAGTATAATGATTATTATAAAGGTCAAGTCTGGATACCATGGGAATGTATGATGCAGATGAGTACTGATAGGTAAGAGTTAATATCTCTAATGTATAAAGAACTCAGTGGAGATCAATGAGAAAAATATTAACATAGAAAAATTGACAAAGGATATGTACTGGAAATCCCCAAATGAAGAAACATAGTTCACCAGTAAACATATGAAAAGGTGTTTGTCCTATTTGGAAGCTTGAGATTTACAGGTACTAGCAACTATATATGAAATAGATAAACAACAAGTTCATACTGTATAGCACAGGGAACTATATTCAATATCTTGTAGTAAGCTATAGTGAAAAAGAATATGAAGATGAATATATGTGTGTTCATGTATGACTGAAACATTATAATGTATACCAGAAACTGACACAACATTGTAAACGGACTCACTTCACTTTAAAAAAATGGAAAAAGAAAAGGATGTGTGTCCTCATGAATAATCAAAATATGCAAGCCAAGATTAGATATAGTGCTTTATCTGTCAGATTACCAAAGAATAAAATGAGTTGCAGTAGACACTGCTAAGGATGAGATGACAAGAGCTGGGCACTCTCACATACTTTGGCAGAAGTGTAAATGGTAGAAATTCTGACGATACATATCAAAACTTACAATTTAAAAGTCTGCCCCTCTGTTCAGTGTGTTGTGAACTGAGCACTTTTATCTCCTCCAAAATTTGTGTTTGAAGCCTTAACCCCTCAGTGTGACAGTATTTGAGCCTTTGAGAGGTAATTAGTATTAGAGGAGGTCATGAGGGTGGGGTCTCCATGATGAGATTAGTGCCCTGGTAAACAGACATCAGAAAGCTTGCTGTCTCTCCTTTCATAAGCACACCCTGAGGAAGGCCATGGCAGGACACAGCATCTTGTAGAGCATTATGCAGCAATTGATAGGGTGACTTCCTACATATAGGCATGGGCATATGTCTTAAGATATTTTGTTAAGTGAGAATTATAGCTCAGTATGTGTAGCATAATCCATTTACGTAAACAATATGTATAAGGATACACACATCTGTATGCAAATAGTTGTAAAGTGCTGCAGTGAGCCAAGTACTGTGCTGAGCGCCTCACGTACTTTATCTCATTATCGCACTTATTCCATATAACAATCACATATGGTTAGGTAGTATTATTATCCCTATTTTCACAGATAAAAAATTGAAGTCTAAATGCTAAAGCTGGAATGTGAATCTACACTCTTAACATTACACTCTACATAAATGTTCAAAAAGGGCAAACATCAACAGTTATTATTTTAGACTAAGGATGGGGATAGGAGTAGAACTATAAGGGTCTTTACTATCTTGACATTGTTTGTTGTGTTTACTGGCAACATGTGATTGTTGTCAAAAAGTCAAAGGTTCCCCTATTTTGGATGACAAAGCACAAATGAGATAATTCCATGACTTTGCATATCTAGAAGATGATGTTTACAGCCAGTAAATCGTTGCTACTGTCACATTAATGCAAAATACATTGAAAGCTGTCACTTAGGATTATTTCTTGATCAATTAATTAATTTGTTGTCAGAAAACCATTTCAGTTTTAAATGAAAAAAAAAAAAAGCTGTTACATCTATTATTTTTCCAGAAAGCTTGCAAGACAAGGAAAACTGTAAAATGTTGAAGCTTGGGGTGACCATGGAGTCCCTAAGTTTGCATTATTCAAATGGACACAATTTTCCTGCCATGTCATGTGTAGTTTGACAGTGTAGTTATGGCTTGGTGGAAATAGGTTTATGTTGAAATTTGAGTGATTTAAATCATAGATCTGGATTTAAATCTTAGCCCTGCCCTTTTACTAGCTAGGTTAGTGAATAACAAATTGTTTACCCTTTTGAAACTTTTTTCTTCATATTTAAAACAGGGATGCTTGTTGCTAACTTTGTGGGTTTACATACATCAACTCCTCTAATATATGCAGCACACTGCCAACCACTCAGTTGGTGCTTAATAAACATTGGCTATATCTGTAGAGATACAATTTAAGCTCTCAAGTAGAAAGTTAAATTGGTCAACTCAAATTTTTCTGTCCTCAGCTCTACGAGTCCAGAAGGAAGGTGGTTTTCTCCCACTCACTAGCACAAGCCGGCAACAGCACCATCCGGACGGGATGCTCATCACTATGGTAACAACCACAGTCTCCCTGCATCCTGCTTAGTGTTTATGCTCCCATTTTTTCCCTCTCCTCAGAGCCAGACTCAGCTTTATGGCTCCCACTCAGATGTCCTTTTGAAAAGAATAGACAAACTATAGCAAATAGAAATTGGCATCTCTTTTTCTCTCAAAGTAAGGTACCATTATGGTCCGACATTTTTTAAAGGACTCTAACTAAATATTGTACTTCCATTCTTGTAACAACACAAGACTCCCTCATTTGATGGAAATAAAAGAAAGAGGCAAGTCTTTTGATAATCAACTCTCATGGATTTGCTCCTTAAAGCTCTAAACTAGGGACATTCCGATTGAAGTTACTCTAAGAGCAAAGACACAGATATAGGAAAGCAATCAGTGGATCTCAGGTCCATGGGTTGGCTGGCTTTGTTGAAAGAGGAGACTGACACTGCTGAGGAATGGGAAATAAGGCTGCAGGGCTGGATTGAGGCCAAGTTGTAAAAGCACGGATCCTACTTGTCTCATTGGTTTTCTAGGAGAAGTCCTCTCTCATTGCACCAGTTGTTCTGTAATGATCTCTACAGTCCTGTACTCCCTATGCATTGGCAAGAGACCCAAATGTGGAGAAACTCAATGATATTTGGTCTTAAGCAGTTTACATTTATGGCTTTAGATGCAATGGTTATTCTTGCATAAATTATTTCTTGCCTTCCAATTTCCAAGAGGCAGATCTGTCTAGATTATTTTTCACAGAAATAAAATTTTTGCAAACATTAAACTGATATTTTTGCATTCCCAGAAATCACATTGCTGCGCGGCTCTGCACTTAATAAATCACCGGACTTCATCATTTCATGGGAGTTTGGAACAGAAAAGTCATTTCTTGGCTGTGAGTGGAAAACCATATTTTAAAACATCCAGAGTGAGACTATGGTGTTGAAATCCAGGCTTTGTTGAGAAGTGGGGGGGGGGGGGGGGTGTATTTAAATTTGCCAAAATTCTTTTTTATAAATCAAAATTTCTCTAAGCCTACGGAATCTGGATCACTGAATTTTACTTTAAGCCATCATGTAGAGAGGACTGATAAATGCTCTAACGGACATTTCCACCTAAGAGGAACAGGGAAAGTCTTTCCATTTTTTTTTTTTTTTTTTTTTTTGAGGAAGTAGCTGAGGGGATAAAGGAGAAGAAACACAAGCCAGCAGACATGAATATCCCAGCTGTCCGGCCCTCTTGGGGTGGTGCTTTGTTGGAGTGTGTGGTAGAAACACGTTCCAGAACAGTGGCTAATCCTAGCATGTATTTCAGAGCATCCCCACAGTTGGCACGACACTGCATGGCGTCTAACATGGTGCCAGACAGGATTTTAGAAATGGCTGAGGAAGCTGTCTGGAGAGCTGAGCTTTAGATATCACCCTACTTCCGCACATCCTACCATGTGCTGTATCACTGGCAGGGATGGGAAATGAAAGAAGCACTGGACCAGAAGAAGCCTATGGTGAAGAAGAAGCGTCACAAATGTGACCTTAGAACCAGAGCTATGACCTCAGCAGAGGGTGCCAGCATGGCATGTGAAGGAACCAGGGAAAGCGCACTTCCAGCGATGAGGTTCTGGTACCCAAACTCACACATGCCTACTTTGCAGGAAGTTGATTTCCCGCACTTCACGGGAGGCACACACGGCCCCATAGCAGACCAGTGGTCCAACTCTAATGTCACTCCCTTCTTATTTAAGAACTGCTTAATCCACATCAGTAGATTGTTCTTACTTGGTTTTTCTCAAGAAAAGAAAATTAGGATTTTAGTCCAGAGACAATTTCTTTTAAAAGACACAGATGCTGTGAACCAGTTGCTGTTATCAGAGGCTCCTTTAGTTCCATTGCTCTATTTTCCTAAGCGTGATGCAGGTTTTTGTTTGTCTCTCCAGCAAACTTTCAGTCTTTCCTAATTCTACAGCTCATCTTTGGAATACTTTCTCATTTGTACAGTTAGTCTACAGCCTGCTTTCACCTGCCTGTGTAAATGTTTATGTGCATTTCTATGTTACCATTACAGTAAGCAAACAGGATTTTTAAGGAATAACCATAAAGTAACCTAAAAAAATTTTTTTTTCTTACAATTGCTGCAGCAAACCCACTCCAAGGGCTGGTTCTTTTCTGTCCCCAGGTAAAATGGGAGTAGCTACCACTGACTTTTCTGGTCACACTTAGAAGGTAAAAACACCATTTAATCTGCAGAGCAGTGTCAGTTCAATCACCTGGATTTCCAGTCAAAACTCTAAATTTTATTCAGAGTTAAAGTCTCTCCCTTCCTCCAGCTTTGGCCTGCCCAAGCCCAAGATGAGCAGGGTAGGGCTGGCTTCATGGTTATGCCAGCTCTTCTCTGCTATCCTCTCCAACTCCATGATAAAGTAAGAGGGAAGAAGGAGGGACAAGGAGGTTGGGGAGGCCTTCATTGACTGGCATCAATCTATGGGAGACATTTCAAGTTGACCTTGTCAGCAGGCATTTTCCTGGATTATTTGGAAACCTTCCCCATTGCTGGTAATCTCTCATCAACTTTTCCCTTGATGGGGTGCAAGCTTTTACAAATCACCGGCTTCCTTTCACAGCCCCTGGGTATCTTGTGGTGCATCTCCATCTCTATCTTCCCCAAACATAGACCATTTTTCCTTTAGCCACCTGGTAGGCATCCAGCTTCATCCATACAGTTAACTTCTAGATTTCTCAGGTACAAGTTACATACTAGTCTGGTATGAGAGATCACATTGTAGATTCTACTTGTGGTCGACTTTAAGCTCCCTCCCTAGAGCTAAGATCAGTGAGGGAGCAATATTAGTCTCTCTCTGAACTGGTGTGGGGGCAGGCAGGAGGGAATGAGACTTAGCACAGTGCAAATCTCTCTGAAGACCTTTTTTTTTTCTTCAATTGCTATTTTCAAGGTTTTGGTTTCAATCATTTCATACCCTTCTTTTGAGAAAGGCAAAAAATGAATTTGGACTGTGTCTCTTACAAGCGTTGCAGAAGTAGTCTTGTGCATCATTTTGGAATCTGGGGGCAGTTTCTGCCTATTGTCTTAGAGCTTCAGCCTAAACCAAGACCAAGTCACATCTTACTTTCCTTTCACATTCAGCTGGAGACAGATCTGTACAGCAGGGTGGTGAGGTCGGATGTACGTAACTCTTAGCACTCATGTGACTCTGTGATTCCTTATGTCTGGGACTTTCTCTTCTCTTCCACCTGATAAGTGTCTCCTCCTTCTGTGAAGTCAGCCTCAGAGCACCTATATTATACCATTTTTTATTCTTTGATTGTGTGACTCCTCCCAATTTATTTCCTTGGTTGCTATCTCCCCACCCCCAAACCCAAGGACTTTTAATTTTTGTTTCTACTTTCTATTCAATTCAAGGCTCTTATAGAAAGGTAAGGGCCATAGTTCTTAGAAAGAAAAGCTGAAGTTTTCCTGATATCCTAGGCTGTTGGCCCACAGATTCCCACTTGCTTCAAGGGAACGCTGTCTGCTTGTAGAGACAGGAGAGACACTAGATTGTTGGCTACAAAAGTGTGGCATCAGACATTGAAAGGAGTCATGTTGTGAACCCTATTTGCTTGTAGTATTTCAACTTGTAGGTACTTACATTGATCCACTTCTTTACTTGCAGTCCAAGGGCAAACAAAAACAAACTTAAAAAAAATGACTTTGATAGAACAATACAAAGCAAGTACGCCCAGACATTTTTTTCAAACTAAAAAGTTTTTGGAAGCGTTTTTATTTACTGTTAAAAAGAAAATAATAGAAATAGATTAAAATGATGTTACTGTAGAGCTAGGAAGATATTAAAATCAACATACCACATTATACTGTTACCAGTGATTTAACTGGCCATGTGAAAAAGGTTCTATATAGATGCCTTCAACTTTCCTGTAGAGCCTAAAAGAAATGTTTCTGGGTCACATTAGAATAAAGTACTTTTGAAAATAATTTGAATTTAAGAAGCTAAATATTTAAAATTTTTTTGATTAGATTGCATATTAAAGAGGGTTTATATATTCACCATCAGTAATTCCCAGTCTAATAGTGCCAACAAGGAAACTCTGAACAGCTGCCATGTAGAATTCTAAAATATCACTCGTTGTTAAATGTGCAACATAAGCACCATAGCTCAACAAAATGAAGTGCAATTTTCTCTTCAGTCAGAGAAAAGAGCAAGTTCAAGATTAGTTATGCATTAAACAGTCCATTTGGGGAGGCTAATTAGAGGGAGAAGACCTTGAAATAGAAGTCATCAAAAAAAGCTAGCAGATGAGTCTTTTTGGAGACTTAATTTGTCCTTTGTCACAAACAAGAACACCTGTGAAAAGTGCAGGTTGCCCTCATCCAAAGTCTGGTTATGAGGTTCAGAAGGTTTTTTGATCCTGGAGCAAAAGAACAATAATAGTTCGTGAGATTGTCTTTAGAGGCACTGGCGCCTTCAGAGTATCAGGTTTCCAAGTCAGTAGAGCAGGTGTGCAAATTCAGTACCCCCAAAATAGACCTAGGTACAAGAATTTGGATTGTTCTCTCTCTCCAGGACTTGATGAGGGCTGAAAATGAGTGGAATACATCATGTTAAGACAGTCACGTTTTTAACAGGAAACCTAGCATGTGAAAAAAAAGTATCTGAATTTTATCCTATTTGAATATACTCAGACAAGTGTAATTCTCACTCCAACCAAATAACAATGCCCCTGGAAGCTGGCCTAATATAATATCACATGTTATTTTTGTAGCGTTTTCATCAAGAACAAGAAAGTAGTAAGTCTGTGCAAGTTGTATTCACTGTAGTATCATAAAGATGTGCTTATTTCTAGAAAATTCAGAAAATATTTTTTCTTTGCAAATGTATGTTAGATTATCAGTATCCAGAAGGTTTCTCAATATTACCTCATAAAAGGGCAAAAAAGATGCCTTGGAGAAGGGTAAGAGTGTTGATGGTTCATTATGACATGTGTCCCCAGAATTAGTGATCACTCTCATGAAATGTCCCTGAACAGACCGTTCTAGGCCTGCCTTCTGTAAGGAATGGACAAAATGCCCTGGAGAAAAGACCAGAATCATAAATTAAGGGGTTTTTCCTTAGAGCCTCCATTTGCTGAAGAGCTGGCCGCCCGGCCCTGAAACGAATAGACCTTAAGTTCAACACTGTCAGAAACTCTCAAATGATGTATTAAAATCCAAGGCTGTGTACTTTCTCTTCAGAAAAACTATTTTTACTGTGAAAAAACTAGTTCTGTTTTTCATAGGCAAGTAACAAGGCTAAGGAAGGTCACTTGTGGTGATTACATAATGAGGCTTAATGAAAGGTTGAGCTTGCGCACTCCTCTGAACTTGGGGTAGGCGATGCTTAAAGGCCAAGGGAGCTGCTTTTGGGTCATACCATTCCCCACTCTTTCACCCTGTCATCAAGTCTTCCTTACCTTTTTAGGGGAGCTACCTTGGTCCCAAGGGGCAAACATAGCCTCTTGACCTGGGTGGGCTACTGCGAGTATATGTTTCTTGAAAAAAAAAAGCTCTAAATCTCGACAGTCTGTAATCTCACCAGTGTGAATCACCTCATTCACATTTAATTCCCATAACAAGGGATGATATTTAAAACACTTAACTGATAATGTGCCCTCCTGGATGGTTCAAATGGGTGCCCTGGAACAGAGCTGGCACAAGGGCCCGGGGCCCTCTGTGTCCTTAGCTGGAGGGTTATGTGGAGGTGTGAGCACGGGCCATGGGGAGCACTGCAGAAGCCTGGGCAGTGACTATGTACCAGCCTGTACTGAAAGATGTTCCTATTTTAACAGTCACTTCAGCCGTACCAGTGTGTCTTGCCTGGTTATAAGCCCTGCTCACAACTCTGTGAGGCTGAGATTCTAATTTCTCTTTTATACTTGAGGAAACTGAGACTCCAGGAGGTTCAGCAGTTTTGCTATTGTCACTCAGCCAGGAGACAGGGAGGAAGGAGAATCCGGAGGGCAGCCAGGCTTGAAAGATGGCGAAGCACAGGCTCTTTGCCCACCCACTGCGGACTCTGCATAGCGTCTCTGTTGGCCAGGCCCGCGTTTCTGCAGCCCCTCAGCAGCTAGTCCGATGTTACACCAGGTTTAGACACACCCTCTGACCCTCTTCATTCTGTGACGGTGGCCTGGCTGGAAAAGCCTTCAAGAAGACCAGTGAACTGAGCATCTGCAAAGGAAAGGTTGTTGCTGCCCTGCCCCTCCCGCGGCAGCTGCAGGCGGCCGCGGCTCTATCCAGGCTGCGTAAGACCACGTTCAATGGCTGTGTTTCTGAGTAAGAGATGGAAGCTTGAGGGACCATCTTTTCTGAGGTTGCTTTGGGAGCAGCAGGCTTAAATACACTCCTCTTGAGTGTATTTTGTTTTTCTCTTCTTTTTCTCTGAAAACCAGTGAAGCATACAAAGGAAATGGATTTAATTTTTTTTTTTACATTTAAGAAATTTTGCTGTTGCCTGTAAAGTTAACGTATACTCATGGTAGATGATTAACAGAAAAAAAGACAGGTACTTTAAAAATTTCGTATAGTCCTACTACCTGTCATTTTATTACGTTTATTTACAGATCTAGTCTTGAAATCATTCTTTTTAGCACTTTAAAGTTATTTTAAAATTATGAGTGTTATAAAGTTATTTTTGAAACAGTTTTATGTGTTTTTTCCCATTTTATTACATCGTCTTTGAAATTTATGTGGTTATTCCTTTACTGTTGGACATTTAGGGTATTCCCTGTTTTTTTACCATTCTATGTAATGCTCCATCCAAATCCTAATAACATGAATCTCTGACTCACCACAGGCTGTTGCCTTAGGTAAAATCCTAAAAATTGCGATTATAGAGACAAGAGTGTTAATGTATTGTACTTAATGGCCCTTTGTGTTTCTTCTCTTTCTGAATTGCTTGTTACAGCCCTTGGCTCACTTTTATAACCATGCTAGACCTTTTCTTGTTTCTTTGCATGTTTAAGGTGTTATGTATTGAACTAGCGTATTTCATATCAAATAATAGCTCCCAGTATATTGTTTGCCATTTAAGATTGTTTATGGTATGTTTTATATAGAAACTTTTCCATTTTATGACCAATGTACTGCTTTTTATGTTTTGATTTTTACATTTATTAATTCCTTAAAAGGTATTCCAAATATCAAGATCTGATAAATAGGAAATACATTTTCTTCTCATTTGTTTGAGGCTAATTTTCAGCATTTCACTCTTCAAGCATCAGAAGTTTTATCTGATTAAGGTAAACTTTTTTTTTCAAGGTAAGCTAATTATCCTAAACTATTTATTGAATATTCATTTTTCCCCATAAAGGTATGATACTGCATTTATCTTACACTATTATTATATATAATAATTATTATAAACTAATGATATATTATATATTATAATTATATTATATATTATATAACATTATGTCTAATATATTATATAATTACATTATATGTATTACATTACATATTATGTATTATATATTATATTATATATATCAGATATATATTACAAACTAATATATATACTGGTTTTTGGCTCTTTGTTTTGTCCTATAGATTACTTGTCATTTCTTTAGGCAGTACATATTACTTTATTCATTTAAAAATAATCATAGGGTTACTATAAAAGAAATACGATCAATACTTGAATTATCATTTAAAAATATTATTTATTTTAAATAACTAAAAAATTACTTCTAAGACATATGTCATATATGTCATAATTTACTCATGCACACTGTATTACAAAGGCTTTGGAATATTTTATACAAATGTACCAAGCACAACAGAATGAAAATAAATGAGAACATTTAAAAAAATAAGATAAGTCCAGGGATCCGATTAAGATATGAAATGATTGTCATAATGAACTAGAGTTAATTTAAGATAGACCATATATTGGCTCTAAGCATCATAGTGGTCAAAGCAAAGAAGAAAATGTGACCAATTATAAGGTTCCAAGGTTAAGCTACAGAAGTTAATTTTTCAGAAGTACTGCTCCCCTGATACTGAGACCCAGAGTGGTGGAAAACATTCCTGATTACATCCCTACAAATGGTGAATGAATGACTCCCTCCCTGTGCTTTTCAGACATTTTTGTGTCACTAGCACAACACTCTTTGTACTGTATTGTAATAGTGATGCCCGCCTTGCCCTCTCCCTACCACCATGGCCTTCCCAGTCCCAGCCTGTGGACTTCTGCGGTGCTTGTTTTCAGAACCTTTGTGATTGGCATAATGCTTAGAACAGTAGAGGGCTCAAAAACGGGGGGGGGGGGGGGGGGGATGAAGAAAAAGGGAAGGAAAGGTGACAGGGAAAGGAAAAAACAATATGGTAATCAACATGGATTTGTTTGAAGTCAGCACCAATGTACAAGTGCCTCCAGCTTCCCATTCTATGCTGCTGCTTCTTTTTTTTCTTTTTGAGGTGAAATTCCTATTTTATCTTATTTTATTGCGGAAAGAACACTTAACATGAGATCTACATGCTTCACATATTTAAAATTGCAATACAGTACTGTTACCTAAAGGCCCAGTGTTGCACAGCAGGTCTCTAGAACTTATTCATCTTGCACAACTGAAATTTTATGCCCATCAATTAGCAACTGCCCACTTCTCTGCCCAACCCTAGCCACTGGCAGTCACCATTCTAGTCTTTATAAATTTGACAATTTTAGATACTTCATATAAGTGCAATCATGCAATGTTTGTCTTTTTGTGACTGGTTTATTTCACTTAGCATAATGTCCTCAAGAGTCATCTGTGTTGTTGCATATGACAAGATTTCCTTCTTTTTTAAGGCTGACTAATATTCCTTTACGTGTATATACCACATTTAAAAATTCATTTATCCATCCTTGGCTACTTAGATTGTTTCCACATTTTGGCTAATGTGAATAGTACTATGATAATTATGAACATGCTAATATCTCTTCTATCCTGATTTCACTTCTTTTGGATAAATACCGAGAAGTGGAATGTCTAAGTCATGTGGTAGTTCTGTACTGAACTTTTTGTTGGACCTCTAAACTGTTTTGTGTAGTAGCTGCACCATTCTGCATCTCCACCAGCACTTTACAAGGGTCCTAGTTTCTCCACATCCTCACCAAAACATATATATCTATATTTTTTGATAATAGCCATCCTAATGAGTGTGAGGCGATATCTTCTGATTTTGATTTGCATTTTTCTGATGATTAGTAATGTTGAGTACCTTTTCATATACTGTTGGCCATTTGTATGTCCTCTTTGGAGACATGTCTCTTCAAGTCCTTTGCCCATTTTTAAATCAAGTTATTAGTTTTTTGTTTTTTTTTTTTGTGGGGTTTTTTTTTTCTATTGAGTTGTTTGAGATTCTTATATATTTTGGAAATTAATCTCTTATCAGATATATGGTTTATAAATATTTTCTCCCATTTCATAGGTTGCCTTTTCCTTTGCTGTGCAGAAGCTGTTTAGTTTAATGCAGTCCTACTTGTCTATTTTTGTTTTAGTTGCCTATACTTTGGTTTTATATCCATGAAATCATTGCCAAGACCAATGTCATGAAGATTTCCCCCTGTGTTATCTCCTAGGAGTTTTGTAGTATCAGTTCTTATGTTTAAGTCTTTAATGCATTTTGAGTTGATTTTTGTGTATAGTGTAAGATACGGTACAATTTTATTCTTTTGCATGTGGAAATGCAGTTTTCCTAACACCATTTGTTAAAGAGACTATTCTTTCCCCATTAAGTATTCTTGGTACTCTTGTGAAGATCTGTTGACCATATATGTGTGGATTTATTTCTGGGATCTCTATTTTGTCCTCCTGGACTATATGTTTGTCTTTATGCCAATACTATACTATTCTAATTGTTGTAGCTCTGTACTACATTTTGAAATTAGGAAGTGTGATACCTCCAGCTTTGTTCTCCTCCATCAAGATCGTTTTGGCTATTCAGTCTTTTGTGGTTTCATATGAATTTTATAATTGTTTTTAAAATTTCTGTAAAAAATGTCATTAGGCAAGTAAATCGTGTATCTTCATTATGGTCAGTTTCTGAAGGTTTATTTTTGTGGGGGTGGGGTGGGCAGACATATTTCTTTGTTCCTTTATTTTCCTTGACTCTCTGTGTTGGTGTCTGTGCATTACATAAAACAGCCACTTCTCCCAGTCTTTATGGGCTGACCTTGCACAGGAGAGGATCCTCTAATATGTCCAGTCAGATAATCTGATGCCTTGCAAACCTTTGTGCTGGTTCAAACTGCTTTCTTTATTCTTAGCAGCCCCCAGGCATCTAGAGTATGCCAGATCCTATCAGAACAGGTGAGACAAGTGAGAAGCCAGTTTCTTGGGCAGCACTGGGGAAAGCTGGAGCATTTGAAGCATTATTCAACTCATTTCCTCCTTAGGGAGAAGCTAGAAGCTGGGGCTTATTGCCTGCTCACTCTGTGCTGAGCTGGAGGGAGGGGCTGTGGTGAGTGCCTGTACACTAGTTGAAACTACTGCTTCGTTCTCTGTTACCCCAGGAACTCGGAAATACCAGGTCCTGTCAACGCTCTGAAACAGGCAAGATTCAAACCAGTCTCTGGGGTAGCACTCAGAATAACTGGAACACTGAATGTGTGGCCTAACTCCTTTGCTCCTTAGGGAGGACTTTGGTGCTGACCATATGGCCCTCCACCAGAGGTAGGCATTGTGGTGAGAGGGGATTCTCTGTTTTTCCTACTGGCTTTGGTGTGGCTGGATTGGTACCTGCCCAGGGCCTAGGAACCTTTCTCCTAGTTTCTGGATTTCTCACAGAGGGTGTTGATCCATGTGCTGCTGTTGAAGCAGTGTGACTGTGGAGGGAAGAGCTCAGGGCCTCCTATTCCACCATCTGGCTGACATCAAGGAGCCCCAGCCTATATAACTTATCCTTGGAACCAGCCGGGGTCCTGAATTCAGTTCCCATCACTCAAAATAATAGAAATTGGGATTTTAAGCTCTGTGCTCACTCTCCCAATCCCAGCCCTGACAGTACACTGTATATGCTCATATTAAATGACATCAGGTGAGTTTCATTGTCACAGTGATGGAATTTCAGGAACAGAATGATTTCCAGTTAATAGTGTGACATTAGTAGTTCATAGATTTAGCTTCAGCCTTGGGAGCTAAGTCCAGCTCACTCATTTGCCTTCAGCAACACTGCAACTTAGTTCAAAAGGACCATTTGGAAAGCAGAGCTGCCAGCTGCTTGCTCATTGCTCCTTAGATAAGGGAGGTCCATTCCCTTGGCTTATTCTCTGAGCATAATGTGCTCACAGCATCTGTCAGGGCCGACTGCTTATAGAAGAAAAGGACTCCCCTTAAATCAACTTAAGCATAAAATGAAACTCAGGCAACTAACTCATATGAGTCACTCAACTTGAGTCCAAGCAAAGTTGAGTTAGAGAGTCAAACCAAACCATGTCACCAGGACTCATTTCTTTCTCTCTCTCTCTCTCTCTCCTCATCTCTAAGCTCTGTTCTTCTGTGTGGGCATCATTCTTAGGTGGGTCCTTTCCACATAGTGGCCCCCAACAGTTCCTGCCCTGTATCTTCCTGGGTCTTGAGCCTGGTGGCCTTTGGATTAGAATTTACATCATTAGTTTTCCTGGTTCTTTAGTTTGCCAACTTACCTTGTAGATCTTGAGACTTGTCAGCCTTCATAATAGCATGAGCCATTATTCTCTCTCTCTCTGTTTCTCTCTCGCTCGCTCTCTCTATTCCCCTCCATATATAAATGTTCTACTGGTTCTGTTTCTTTGGAGAATGCTAACTAATACAGCAGGAAAAACAGCAGAAATCCTCTGCACTCTCCACTTCTTCCCTCTAAGCCTCTTTATTCCTTTTAAGGCTGTATGCTCTATCCATGTGCATGCTCTCGTATCTGTCCCTGTAATATGTCTATTTCAGGGCAGTCTATTCCAGAGCTCGTCCATACCCCTTCCTTTGAAGTCCTCCTTGTTTTCATTCCTGGAGAATTAGGCATCACCCTCTTTATAGTCTTACAGGGCACTGGAATTTTCCTTATAATTTGTTCATTCTGTTTTCACAGACTTCAGCTTCCTTACCTTTAAAGGAGAAAGGGTACTTTCCTTTTTGGGCACCTACTATGTACAAAACATTGGGTTATATGTTTTAAGGAACTGGATAGTAAATATTTCATTTTTCTCACACACACAGCAAAAGTCAGATAATCATGGCCTTCTCCTCTGCTCTCCTAACCTTGCTTTCTTATTCCTCGCTAGTCAGGCAGTTCACAGTATTTCTTAAAGCCATATTTTGTTCCCACACTGCTGTTAGGGTAGCAATTAGGTTCTGTGATCAGTTGCAATAAACCAGAGTGACGACTGGAAAGAGGAGTGAAATTGGCTGGAGTAGGAAATTCGAGGCAAGCTGCACCAGAGTTGGTCCCTTTAGGTGGTTAGAACCTGTGGAAGTGGGGTCAAGACCAGGGATGGCACTGTTGCGCCTGGCTGAGGAGTGACATTACAAATGTAGCAGTAAGATCCATCTCCCAAAGTGTGTGGTTCACCTCGTAGAAGCCGCTCTGGTGTACTGTAAATGATCCCAAGACCTAGGGTAGATCTGGTGCCACCACTGACCTAAGATGAGATCATGGGGCAGCTGCTTCACTTTTCTGGGTTTGTCTTCTTCTCTGTGACTTGAAGATAACGAGCCTTCAAGGCTGGCTTCATGGTTGTACTGGACAGACCTGTGCCGTCCCTCAGAACCCCATGCTTAGAATGGCCCTGCACTTGGGTTGGTGCTCTGCTGTCACTGATTTGAAATTCTTACTGATGTTTGGATAAGGGGCCCAGGATTTCCGTTTTGCACAAGGCCTTGCAAATTATGCAGCTGGTCCCGTGGGCCAGGTCAGTGGGTCCACAGGATCCCTGGGGCTGTTCTATGAAACAAGGGACACAAAGTCCTAATAGTTTGGGGAAAACAATGGGTTAATGGTTAACAAAAGTAAATAGATTTCTCTGTGTTAAAAAAAAATCTCAAAGTCTTTAGCATGCCAATGTGCTTTGTAGTTTCCCAGGAAGGAGATATGAAAGTCATTTTCTAAACACATTAACCATAAAGCCCCTCCCACCACTTTTTTTTCAAGAAGCGTCTAGTGTAACATGCACTACCCAGACTGCGTTTGGGGAACGTTGGCCTCTGTGTTTGCTTACGCGTCTGTGAACTCTAGCAACCTTCCCTTTTTTACTATAATGGGCCATGTGTGGGGGGTGGAGGCGGGGTGGGGAGTAAAGCTGCAGGTAAGGAGTGGGGGTAACGCTCTCCCGTGACCAGGGCGCTGCTGCAAGGCAGAGTTATGCTGCTCTAGTCTCGAGGAAGCTCAGGTAGACCCACCACTTTTCTCCCCTGAACCTTTGGTTATGTTGTTTTGTCTACTCAAATGCCCTGTTCCCACCTCAATCTAGTATATTCTTGTTGTTTCTTTTACAAAATTTATCTCAAATTTATATACCTTTTTTATCTCCCAGCTTCACCCTGGTATAACACACATTGTCACAAATGGACCAGGGCTACATAGTCTCTTAATTCACCTCCCAGCTCCAGCCCATTTTCCACAAGGTACTCCAATGTCCCCTTTCAAAGTGCAGATTGGCTTCATGCCAGTGCCCAGCTTAAAACTCATCAAAGGCCCTCTAGTATGATTAGGAGAAAAGATTCCGTCCCGTGACCAATGCCTTGAGACCCGAAGCCCCTCTTCTCCAGCTGGCCTGCCCATGGCTCCCATTTTCCGGCCGTAGTGACATTTTGAGTTCTTGATAATCCCCAATTCTTTTTCATTTTTAGGAACTTTTCACTTAATGCTCACAGAATCTTGTTCATTCCAACCCCTGCTTTTCAAATGGCTGGTTCTTCCTCATGCCTTAGATCTCCACTAAAAATCACCTCTGTAGCAAGACCTTCCCTGCCCACTTTGCCAAAGTAGCTACCTTGCCCCACCACCTGCCCTGGTGAATACTATCAAGTGCATTCTGCTCATTCAGTTCTTAGTAGCCCAACAAGCTATGACTATTAATTTGTCTACTTGCTCGTTGTCTAATAAAGCACTAGAATGCAGATACTTTGGAGATGGGGAGTATGTCCCTCTTGTACTTCCTGTTCTTAGCACATGCCTGGCACATGGTAGTTTATAACTAAATATTTCTGACTCAGTGAATGAATTCCTAAAGATCTCTCTCAAATGCTACTCCTTTCCCATTGTGTCCTTTTTCTAACCAGAAGTGATGCCTCCTTTGTCTGAATATCTGCACACCTTTATAGTTCTTGTCTTCGCCTCTTGGCATTATTTGTGGGTTTATCGCATCCTCCTAGTTCCTCAAGTTTCCGGAGCAGTGTCTTAGTGATCTTTTTATACTCCTGCTGTGTCTGGCACAGAATAGGTGCTCAATAAATTCTGGTTGAATTGATTTGAATAATTGAAGGAGCTTTCAACAGAACAGGCAACTAAAAAAAAAAAAAAATGTTAGAGAGGTTTATTCAAAAATAAAACCACAATAAGCCCTGGACTCCTTGCCAAAAATGGGCATGTTTCCCGGCCATTCTAGAGGTCTTGGAGAACAGCCTAAACACCAATCTTCACTGATCCAAATCGGCTTCATTAAACCCTCCCTGGGCCTGTGAGATGGATGGCGTGTGAACTGAGTCTTGACAGGTAGAGAGAAGAAAGCTCACGCCTCCAGGTGCTTCTGGCCTCAATTAATGGCCTTGCATGGAAACTTTCAAGGAGGAAACTCTGCTGTGGTTATGAGGCCCGAACAGTGCTTCTTTTACTGGACCTTTTAGAAGTTTCCTCTGGTTGATGTGGATATATATCCACAGATATAGCTTGGATACATATGTGCATGGGCGGAACTGCAATGAAGGCCTGGGGAAAAAGAAAGGTATCTGTCTCGGCCGGGACACTCAAATGGAAGTGACCATTACCAGTCTGAGTTCATTTTGTTTAAACTGTGAAAGTAATAGTACATATCTCACAGCATCATTGTAAGTACTAATTAAGAAAATATATGTCTTAACTTCATATACAAAGTAGGTGGTAAATATGTGTTAAGTTCTGTCCTCTATTCCCTCCTATTCCAGGTGGGAGCTCCAGCATGACCTCCACGATGGGCCAATTCCCAGTACATAGCTAGACTTTGTGGAAAGGGGGAAAGTAGACTGATAAGTGTGTGTGCATGTGTGTGTGCATATGGCTCATGGATGTACATGTGTCATATAAAAGGAAGCTTATATTTGCTATGCATTTGGATGTAGTAAGTGGACAATAAAATGATGTGTAATTAGCATCTGTTTCCTTTGCACCGAGAAAAGAATGTAATTGAAATCTTGATCTCAATGTGGAGGGCAGTGACGTGCTAGGCTAATGTTAGTTTGTAGGGAGAAAAGTTCTGCACCTTACTAGGGCAAACAAAAGTGAAATTTTCTTACTCAAGCCAGGAATAAGAATGAATTTAATCGAGGAAGACTGGTGAGCAGCACAAAAACATTAGAATTTCTTTTTTAAAGATTGCTTCCTAGGCAGAGTCAGGGATTTCCACTGGTAGATGTGGACGCCTTTTTAGCTCAGTCTCTATCATCAGCTCAGTGAGCATGGGAAACGGATGATTACATGGTTATCTGTATTGGTTTACTCGGGCTCCTGTGACAAAGTGCCACAAACTGGGTGTCTTCAACAACAGAAATATGTTGTCTCACAGTTCTGGAGGCCAGAAGTTCAAAAACAGGATGTTGGCATCTTGAAGACTGGTTCCTTCTGAGGACTGTGAAGGAAGGATCTGTTCCAGGCTTTTCTCCTTGACACATAGATGGCTGTCTTCTCCCCATGTCTTTACATCACCCTCACCCTGTATGTGTCTGTTTCCAAGTTTCCCCTTTTATAAGGACACCAGCCATACTGGATTAGGGCCCACACTGTGTCCGCAGTTAAACTTGATTACCTCTATAAAGACCCTGTCTCCAAATATGGTCTCACTGGGGGTCAGGACTTCAATATATGAATTTGGGGGGTGGGTGGGGGATACAATTCAACTGAATTTCATAACAGTTCTGAAACTTGAAAGTCTCCACTAGATGCTATGCGCCTAGCTCAGCAAAAGAGGGGCCAGACTCTATTAAGGTGGTCACTTTGCCATCTCCGACAATCGGTTCTGGACACAGGTATGGAAAACGGATTACTTGGACACAGTATTTCTAGTAGGAGCTCACTGATGGTCCAGGAAGTACTGGCAACAATAAGGTTTATTGTTCCTTATAAACGTGATGTGACAAGTTCACCTACAGACCAGGTGAGGTGCACACATGGAGGGCCATCGAGTCATGTGTTTGCTAGAGAATTAGCCCCACGACAACCTGATGTCAGTTTTCAGGGAATGTAGCTTCTGGGACATAATCCGTGTGCTTTTTGTATCCTACTCTCTACCCCATAGTATTTCCTCTGTTCTTTTACTGAAAGTGAAAACCAAAACTAAAGTAAATAAACAGGCAAACATAAGACCCTCAGAAGATTGTATTTGTACAGCAATGATAAATGGAATTTGAAGCAAATCTGTTGCAATGATATCTGTCATTTAAAATAGCTGTCTCTAATGGTTTGTTTAACTGACTTTAAAATGGCATGTGAATTCTATCAGCATGGTTTTTTTTTTTTTTTGTATTTCTTTTATAACTGTAAGATGTAGAAAATAATACATATACTGGATTTGTTGTTAACCAAAGCTTACTGAAAAAAGACACAGTATTGAAGAAGGAGATTTCATCGAGGGAAATGGCCATCTGTCCTGACAGTCAATGCTACAAAAGTAAACACAGCAAAATGATAGGAAACTAAAGCAACAAGTTCCAGAACGTTAATATTTCAGAGAATCTCCCCAACGATGTGTTTCTGTGCTCCTCTGTCCCACTAAGAGTTGCGTTAGTGGCACTAGGGCCATTGATGAGATGAGGCCATTTATTAGATGAAAAGATGGGGTTTCATCGAAATGGAGGCACATTCGGTCCTCGAGTGAAGACACAGCTGGTATTATGAAAGGTGGCTGGGCATTGATACAGCAGAACGTCAGAAAGTCTTCATGAAGGTTTTAGTCCTCTTTTAGCAAAGAGCAGATCGCTTCATGTAAAGACAGGGCAGAGCCCTTTAAAATCTTCCCTGGAGCTTAACGAATGGATTTGAACATGCTTATAAAAATGGCTGCATAAATATTTTTCTTTGCCCATTTCAGAGCATGCTAATCAGAAAGGCGCTTTGAAAACAATATTTTTATCTGTACCTCAAATTCATCCCTACCCATTAGCTGCTCAATTAGGCGAAACAAACTTTGAGTTGCATGCCAGGGGCTTAATTTAATTTGCCTGGGATAAGCAGTTGGCCATAACTGTGAAACCCTGTGTTTTTTTTAGAAATTAAACCAGAGTAGTGAAGCAAAAACTCTCAAAATGCAGTGTGGAAACAGAAGTAGACCATAGTTCATGTTGTGTGGAAAGTCAAAGCGATTTAGTGAGCAGCGTGCAGGTATGTTAGTCACATCCTCCTGATCGTGTTTTCTTTCCAGTTACTGCTTGTTTCATTTTGTTTTTTTTTTTTCAAGCTAGTCCTCTGGATTCTAAAGCAGAACAACTCAAGTGACATCAGCTCAGGAAGACAAAAGCAGCTTTTTGTTTGATTGTGGCTGGGTAGGTGTTTAGTTCAAGCAAGAACTGAACAAAATAAAAATTGTCTTTATAAATCCTTAGCCAAATGGAATTTTCTTGGATTCAAATGTAAATTCTATTAAATTACTTTTCAGTCATCATGTAATGTACTTAAGCATTTCTAGATAGTGAAACACATTTAGCATAAATGCAAAAAGAAAAAAATTAACTTTGTGAGAAATTATTCCCTTGTTTTTAATCATTTTTTAAAACAACATCCAAAATACACAATTCTTACAAAAAGAAAAGTCAGAAGGTTGATTCTTTATGGCATTAAAATAAATATATTTAGGTATGAAGTACCTTCTAGAAAAACAGGGGAGTTGAGGGCAAAGCCTGTTTCCATGGTGAGTCTCTGACACATGTGCTGTGTTGAAAAGCAGGAAGAGCCATGGGTGGGGCCTCAGAGGCCGGGATAAGAATCCTGCTCTGACAACAGCTGCTTCACTTGAGATAAGTTATTTGACTATGTTATCTCAGTTTCCCAGAACGTGAAAAGTTGAAAGAAATGCCACCTGTCTTATATAGCCCACAGGATCACCTTTAGCAAAGGAGCAGAAGATGAGAGTAATTCATATATTTCGGGGAGGGGGTCCGAATGAGAGTTGTAAGGTGGAAGAGAAAAGAGAAGTTGGTTCAGAGAGAATCTGGAAGCCAGAGCAAAGTGGCCAAATGTAGTGATGAGACTGAAAGAAAAGCATCAGTGAGTTTGAGTCCAGAGGAGCCTGCATGAAGTTGGACAAGACTCTGTGGCAGTGGAAATGTGGGGCCAGTTGAGGGAGACAAGGGGTTCCTCCGTCTCGGTCACCTCTGCCTTGTTCACCTCCCGCTGACCATCCCCATCTCACCCTGAAGGCGGTGACAGTGGATCTTGTTAAGAATCCCTGCGGGGTCAGGGCCAGGGAGGGAATCAGTGTGAAGACTGGCATTGTGTTGATGACTGAGTCCCCTGCCAAGCCTGGTAGATGGCAACATTCCATGCAGTGGCAGAGAGTGATGAGGTGATAACTGAAGAGACAGAGTAAAAGCCACAGAACACCACTGGGTTTTGTTCACTGCACAAAGCCTCTCCACATGCTGGATTTATCCAGCAGGAAAAAGGAGCAGAGGGAAGTGATTGGCTGATGAGCTCTCATTTGTACATTTCCTTACTTAATTGTCATCGAGGGAGCGAGGCTGCTCACAGGTGAGTTGCCAAAGTGAATAAATGTGAGTTATGTTAAGAGATTAACAAAAGATGAATTTCAGGCAACTTTCTGGAAAACACAGTCTGGTGATGAGATCCACTGGACTGTGAAATAGCCTTTCAGTAGGAAGGGGAGGGAGTGCCATCATTTAAGATATTTAAAACAAGACTAGCTAAAGCATCTGCTAGAGTCTCATCCAGAAGGGAAAAATCCAGACCTGGCAGGAGATGAGCTTAGCTGATGTCTGGGAGCTCTCACACCTCTCATTCTTGATGTTGAAAACTTGTGGTCAAATCCCTGAACGTTTTCACAAGCACATTTAAGACTGGGAGCTGTGTGACTCTTCAGTCATCCCAGTAATCTCTAGGTTTCAGTGCCAGCTGCGGAATTTCACGCAGATGTGGCGAACAGCAAAGACCACCTTTCAAATTCATATCCCCTTTATCTCTCATTCTGGTTTTATCTTTGGAAGAATCTGAGCATATTTTTAAAGGACAAGTTAGGTGGTAGAGATGAAAAAAGGAAAAAGGAAAATCTGTTTAAGAGAGAAAGCTTCCAACTTCTTAATTTATATTAAAGGGAGAAGAACTGCAAAATGCCCAGATTTAGGTGCTATAGATATTGGCTCGATCTGACCACTACAGGACTGTGCCCAGCTCAGGACTGTCCACTGTGAATTATGCATTTGAGAATTAGGCCCGGCAAATTGATAATTTCAGACCATCTTCCCTCTGTTGTCTACTATGTTTCTGGTCCATCCCTTGGCTATTGGCTAGCAGAATAAACCATAACTTTGATAAGACTGCCATTTGAGAAGAAATGCATCTGGAAAGGCTGGCAGGAGGGAAGGGATGGGAGCACTCCCTTGATAAGTCTTAACAACCATCTGTCAGCTCGGAGTCTCTGGGCTAGACTGGGGAAAAGACAGGTGCAGATCAAAGTTGGAAACATTCGTTTTGAGTGAATTCGTTGAAAGTTTGCCTTACTCAATTTCCACAAGGTACTAACCCAGTAGCTTTGAATCAGGCCCCTGAGAGTGGCATTTCCATTGTGTGCCACTGACACACGTGCTGTGTGGAGAAGCAGGAAGAACCAGGCATGGGGCCACAGAAGCTCAGAGTATGAGTCCTGCTCTGCTACTGATACTAGCTGTTTGACGTCAGACAAGTTGCTTAGCCTTATTGTCCCCATTTCCTGGTGAAAGGTGAAATAAATAATACCTATTTTTCATATGTAGCCCACAGGGTTGCTTTTGTTAAAGGAGAAAAGAATGGAAGCAATTAGTATATTTATTCTGAAAATAAAAAGCACTTAGATTAGAAAAATTTGTCCTATGAAAGCCAACTCCTCTATTCATTTAGGAATCGAAGCTTCTCCTCTTTTAATTAAACTCCAGCAATTCTTCATGTTCCGTCCTGCACTGTCTTAGTCAGTTCTGGTGGTTACAACAAAAATACCACAGACGGCATGGCTTAAACAACAGAAATTTGTTTCTTACAGTCTGGACACTGGAAGTCCAAGATCACGGTGCTGGCAGATTCAGTTCCAGGTGACAGCCCCCCTCCTGGTTTACAGGTGGGTGCCTTCTTGCTGTATCTCACGTAGTGGATCATTTCTCTCACATGTCTTCTTATAAGGGCATTAATCCCTTTCACGAGGGCTCTACCCGCAAAATGTAATCACCCCACCCAAGGAGTTCACCTCCAAACACCACCACCCTGGGGACTAGGGCTTCAACATATGACTTTTTGAGTGACACAAACATTCAGTCCATAGCATCTAAAATCAGTTTTCTTTCCTCTACTGGATCATTCCCATAGGTATACAAATACTCTTAGTACTTCGCTTCTTAAAACAAACTACAAAGAGGAAACGCTTGCCCTCAAGTCCCATGTGCTCCTCCACTGCCTGCCTGCTCTCACTACCCCTCTAGGCTGCAGGACACTCCAAGAGAGTTATCTCTCCTCTGCTTCGACTCCCTGGTCTTTGACTCTCTTTTTAACTCATTCTCTTATGTTTCAGCCTCACCACTCCTTTGAAACTATCCTGGGAAAGTCCCTAGTCCCTTCCCTATTGCCAACTCCAGTGACACACCAGAGCCCTTATCTTTTGTGAGCTCTCAGCATCATTTGACATGAATTTTCACTTCTTGTTGCCTCTAGACCATCATGATTTTCTGATATTCATCCCATGCCCTCAACTACTTCTCAGCCTTTTCTGCTGGTTCTACCTCTTCTTTCCAACCACTGTTTTGTGGTGCAGTGGGGCTCATGTCTCAGGTTTCCTGTCTTCTCTACATCCTTAGGTGATTCCACCTAGCTTCCTGTCTTTAAATACTGTGCGTATCTTATGTCTCCAGCCTCAACCCCTCCTCTGAACGTCGAACTCACAACAAGGTGCCTTGTTGGAACCTCCAGTGTCCAATACATTTTTCAGACTTAGCATGGACAATAAACCTACTGACTTGTTCAGGTCAAAATTATAGGAGCCACCTTTTAATCTTTTGTTTCCTTCCTATCCTAGAACCTGTCCATTCTTCAAATTATGACTCAAATCTAACTACTCCTCAGTTTCAAGATGGCTACCTGACTGCATCACCATCAGCCATCATTTGGACTAGTGCAAAACCCTCCTAGTGGATCGTCTTCTGCTTGAGATGGTCCCAGATCCAGTTTCCACACAGCAGCCTCAATGGTATTTTTAAAACCTAAGTCAGATCCTGTCACTTTTCACTCAAAATTCTCCAATATGTTCCTATCACATCTATGACAAAACCCGAATTTTTTTATGGCCAGCAAGTCCCATATAATTTGGCTTCTGCCTACCTCTCTAGTCTGGTTTCCTATTTCTGTCCCCATTATATATTCTGTTCTGGTCACGTGAGCGTTCTTAGGTTCCGGGAACATGCCAGGCTTGTTTCTTCCTCAGGATCCTTGCGATCCTTGCAATTACTCTTCCTTCTGTGTGAAGTGTCTCTTCCAGATCTTTGAAAGCTTTTGCATAAACAATCTTTCCCTGACCATCCAACCTGAAATCGTCCTTGTCCCCATTGCTGTTTTACCACAAGCCTTCAGCCTGATTATATTTTCTTCAGAGCACTTATCGGTCTCTGAAGTTACATCTTGTATTTTTTGTTTTTACTTGCTTTTCTCTGCCCTCCAAATACATGCAAATTCCTGATAGGCAAGGACTTTTAAAGTTTACTGTTGGATCTGCGGTACCTAGAATAAGCCTCGCCTGTAATAGGTGCTCAGCCATGGGCTGAATGTTTGTGTTTCCCCCAAATCCCGATGTTAAAATTCTAACCTCCAAAGGTGATGGCATTAGGAGGTGGAGGCTGGAGTCTTCATAAATGGGCTTAGCGCCCTGACAGAAGACATCCTGCGGAGCTCCCGTATCCTTCCCGCCACGTGAGGACACAACTAGAAGGTGCTGGCTGTGAGCCAGAATGCGACCATGCCAGCACATCAATCTTGGTCTCCCCAGCCTCCAGGACTGTGAAGAATACATTTCTGGTGTTTATAAAGTACCCAGCCTGTGGTACTTTGTTATAGCAGGTTGAAAATATTAAGGCATGCTACATAGTGATTTTTTTTTTGGCAACTTATTCATTCACCACATCTTTTAAATTTCTTTCAGAATTGCTATATTATGTTTAACTTTTGAAGCATAAGAGGCCCTAGTCTTTATGGAATCAGAAGGTGCCTGCTGTATTGGCTGACTCCATCGTGTGATTCTTTATTCTCAGAGTGATGTTGAGTAGCAATGTTTGTTTAGTGACTGATTCTTTACAGCTTTTGTTTTTTTTTTTTTTTTCCTCCCTAAGGAGTCCTAGATATGTCAGTGCATCATAGATCCCAAGGGAAACTGATCACTTGGATGTGCTCTGGAATAGGCTTTTTGGTGAAACTTAAAAAACAAAACAAAACAAAACCTGGGTTCTTCTTTTCTGATTACCTTCCTGAAACACCTTCCTGTGTCAGCATGGGGACTGTGGTTTGAAGCAAGCAGACTTGAGAATGGAGGAGAGTGAGCTGGCAAAAGAGTAAGCTGGGTCGGGGGATGGCTCCAGTGCACTGAAGGAAGCAGGACCGATAGCCTCATGCACAGACCCCTGTGACACCTTGAGGCGGAGCACAGAGGCGGCGTGGCTGGGAGGTGGGAGGCTGCTGACGGCCAGTGGTAAGGTGAGGGAGGGGATCACAGGCTGAACCACAGGAGTGGAAAGCCCCCTGCAAGAGAGGGCATAGTGGTGAAGTAGGGACAAACTTCCACTTGGGAAGTCCCTCAGACAATTCCTTTTGGAACATTAACCACATTCTTCATTCAACTTAGTTAATTATTTTAATAGGAATTAATTAAGTGCCCACATCTGCCAGGCTTTCTGATAGGAAGCTAAGAGATCCATTCTACATCCTTGAAGTGATCCCAGTCTGATATGTTCTTTGTCCTCAATAAACCCACGAACAAAGAAGTCTTTTTTTTTTTATTTTTAAAGAAGTCTTTGTTAAACCAAATAAACTTGCTTAAATTTTGGAAACATAAAGATGATGAAAATTTGCTGAAGTTAGGGGACTAAAGGAGTGTTAAGCAGAAAAGGGGAAACTTGGGGTGGTAAAGTCCCTCCTTGAAAATAAAAAAACTCTTTGTACACCAGAAATTTACACATTGTAAACTGACTATACTTCAATTAAAAAAAAAGAAAAAAGAAAAGAATTGTCATATTTTTTCATTACCATTTCAGTATTTATCAAAGGCTTCATCAGTGCAGCTAGTGCTTCACTGTCAATAGATTTTGTTTTTCCTTTTTCTGTTTGGCTCACATCAGCATAGGAGCACGGATGATGAAACAGGAAATCTGAAGTCAGGTAGATAGGCACAGTATTTCCTAGAATGTCTGAAAATTCTGTGCAGGGGATTTTGAATGTAGGCAAACGTTTATAAACACCGTTCTTATCTTCTATGCTCTTCTTTTTTTTTTTTTTTTTTTTTTTTTCCCTAGGACTCCTTGGAGAAGTTTGCATGACATTCTGTTTGATGTAAAATCAGCATGTGTCCCAAGTAAATCAACAACAGCTGTTTTAAACAGCAGATTGTATCCCAAAATATCATTACGAACCAGAGGAAGAATTGCTGGGATGCTTGTGTTTTCAGGTTAAACTGATGGAACCCAGCATCTGGACACTGTGGCCACGGGTAGACAGAGTTCAAGTTGGCAGAGAGATAATGGCCTAGTGAACAGAGCAGTGATCTTTAGGGGAAGTTTCAGTGTGATCTCAGCAGTAGAGATGCCAGCAAAAGAAGGAGCCTGTCTACATTCAAAGGAATCATGTTTCGGTGGTTGAAGCTTTTACTCGGAATCCTGGAGATTTCTCTAAATGGGCCAGAAAAGTGGTGTTCAAAAAATATGTAGTACCCTCCTCCTTCCAAGGGCTCATAGTATAATATGATGGGCTAATTATATTATCTGGCGTCAGTAAGAAAATTTCAGATCCATTACCTGCAGATTGTTTTAAGCTCAGGATGGAACCAGTCACAACTTCAGTCTTTTGCATTGCCTCCCATTAGTTGGGATTCCTTCGGCAAAGCCTGCAGCACTGCCCTGTGCTTGTGTATGGGCCTCAGAGGAGGGCCTGGGCATTTCCCCTTCACCTCCTAACACCACTTCTCTGAGCGATATGTTCCCCTTCCACAGTGCTGCCGAATGCAGACCTTCACTGTTGAGACTGTTCCACTGAGTCACAGGACAACAGCTTCAGATGGTGGGTGATACATGCACATCTCAGGAGCTCCAGAGTGGACCCAGTGTCCCTGACCCAAGCAGGCAAATGTTCCCCCGGAGTCTATCTTTCACCTTGCTTTGCAGGCATCATTTTTTTTAAGTGAGTGAAACTGTACCAATTCTCTTGTCTAGTGGCTCCATCTCTGCACAGGCAGGTTTGTCCCCTGGGCACAATATTGTAAGTCCCTGTGCCACCTCATACCTGTCAGGAGGGCTATTTTCAAAAAACCAGAAAACGGGAAGAGTTGGCATGATGTAGAGAAATTGGAACTCTTGTGCACTGTTGGTGGCAATGTCAAATACTACAGTTCTGTGGGAAACAGTATGGTCATTCCTCAAAAAATTGAAAATAGAATCACCATGTGATCCAATAATTCCACTTCTAGATATATATACTTAGAAGAACTGAAAGCCAGGTCTTGAAGAGATACCTGTCCGTGCACATCACTGCAGCATTATTCATCATAGCCAAAAAGTGGAAGCAACCCAAGTGCCCATCAACAAATGAATGGATAAGCAAAATGTAGTATATGCGCACAAGGGAATATTACTCAGCCTTAGAGAGGAAGGAAATTCTGACATATGCTACAGCATAGATGAAACTTGAGGACATTATGCTAAGGGAAACAAGCCAGTCACAAAAAGGACACATACTGCATTATTCTGCTAATATGAGTAATCAGGTTGTCAGAGATAGAAAGTAGGATGGTAGTTGCCAGGGGCTGGAGGTAGGAGGAAATGGGGAGCTGTTTAATGGTGTAAAGGTTCACTTTTACAAGATGACTGGAGTTCTGGAGATTGGTGGTACAGCAGTGTGAATGAGCTTAAAATTACTGAACTGAACACCGAAAAATGGTTAAGATGGCAAGTTTTATGTGTGTGTAATTTACCACAACTAGAAATTAAAAAAAGATTTATTTTTCTTTTTAAAGTTACCTGTGACCAGTCTCAGTATCTCAAGGAACTGCTGAATTTGAGCTTGTTCCCCAGACTCTCCGTAACATCACACCTGCTGACTTTGGATTGACCTGGAGAACCCACCTTTCCTCTGAGTATGTTCAGCCTGAGGGCAGTCCCGCCTCAAGCCTCCACACTCAGCCACTGAGAGGGCTCTGGGCCCCTGCCACGCTGGGGCAGGGGTCTGAACCTATCTCCACTGGTCATATATCACCCAAAGGAGTTACAGAAAAAGTTTCTATCACTTCTATCAAAGTTCTGCCTGGTGCAAGTACTGCTGTAAATCCAGCAATTTCACAAATCTGGCTTGTGCTTTCCCCTGTTTTGGTGCCCTTTTCTTTGAAGTGCTTGGTGTGGTACTTGATGAAACACTTGCTGGTCTTGGATCTCTCTTGCCACAGAGAAGATTCATCTGAAACACAAAATCACTTATTTATTTTAGGATATTTACCCTTAAAAAAATAGGAAAAAAATGTTGCATACTTCAGTGCTTCTAGCAAGCCTGCTAGGTGGGTTCAAATCATACCCACCCTTTCAGGCACAGCTCAAATGCCAAATGATCCTCTGAGTCAGAAGTGATCAATAACTTCCTCTTTTGAAACTCCAAAGCATTTTATCTGAAACTCTTTTACGACATTTATACTTTTCATCCTAGATTATGCTTATCGATACATACCCATCTTCCATGTAGACTCTCTGTAGGATAGCACTGTTGAGTCTCCCACGGTGCCAGTGCATGCATGAAGGATGCTTAACGGATGTTTGCTGAATAGAAAATAGAAACCCTCTTTGAAAGGGCTATGCTAACTCTGCAAAAAAACAAGTTGAAAATGGCAAAATTTCTAGCCCTGTAGCACCTGGGTAGTGCAGGCATCTTTGAACAAGGGTTGTGGGCCCTTTCTGGTTCTTCCCAGATCAGCTTCCCTGGGCAGCTGTGACTCACAGGAAGCCTGACTTCTAGTGTGAAGCTGTTAATGAGACAAATGCAAAGTGATTTTGACCACTCACCCAAGCCACCATGGAATCGAATTAACAAGCGTGGTCTTGACCAACACGTGGGAATAGGAGTTCACATGCAGCTAACATTGCCGGGGAGAACTTCTGAAGGAAAAAGGAGCCTCACTGTGTGGCAAAAATGGTTACTTCACAGGGAGAAGCAGCCTGGTTGTTTTAATTGCGCACAGGTAGGAAGATCTGTTCAGCCTGGGAGATCCAGACTTAACTCTTTCAAGTGAACAACAAAGGACTCTCCAGATTTCAAAACATATTTCTTCAGTCTGCTGCTCTTTCCTTCTAACTCCTGTGAAGGTCAGAGAAAGGACAGACTATAAATGAAGTTAAAAAAAAAAACATTTATTACCAATGCTGCTCCTTTTCCCTTGGAGGTTAATTTCTATTCAGAATCCTCTTCACAGAAGAACTTAGAACACAAAACAAAATCAATGGAAATAGCGTCCAAATTGCTCTTTCTCTGGGAGAGAGATCTTGACAAACCCTTCATGGGACACCCCACGGGGCAAAGTATTCTTGCTCTTCTCCCCTCAAAATTAACAGGGTTATGCTCCCCTGAACCCTTAGAACCAGTCATTTTACCTGCCCTTTTACCCAGATTCTAAAGTTACATTTCAGTGCCTACCGAAGCCAATGAATATGGAAACCACATTGTTTATACCTTCTGGTTTACTGCACTTACTGCGTAGTCCTGACCAGCTAGGGAGTCTGTGAGTGAATCCCCCAGACCAGCACCTCATATGATCCCTTCTGGGTGGCAGGTATGTTCCCTCTTTATTAGCCAAATGGACGGTGCTTATGTAGGCACAATTTTCATTACTATTCAATATTTATTTGGGTGCCAGTGATAATAAATAATGTAGAGACTATAACTGTAGGTAATATTTCTGCCTATCGGGCTGTGCATGGTGATCACAGAGCAAAATGATTAATGAAGAAATGCAGGTCTTAGTGGATGAGGGCAAGCACCTGGGTCCACTCTAGTTTCCTTTCCCAAGAGGAAGCTGGCAGGAGCCTTCTTCCTTCCTCCTGGATCTCGTCCATTCCCCATCCACCAGCCCAGCCCTCCCACATCAGATGTGCTTGCAGACTTGAGGACCGGCCCTGGCTCTTCTGAATTCCTGAACTGTATGTTTAAATCCTTTAAAAGGTATGGGTATTTTTCTACCAGGGATATTGCCTCTTACCCAAATCCTACAGTAAATGCTCCCCATGTGGCGGGGTGGAAACTGATATTCAGAAAGCAATGTCACCAGAGTATAAACCGCTTGTATGATAGTCTCGGAGCAGGAAAAGTATGTTCAGGGATGCCCTATGATCTAACATGAGGTTTATGGCTTTCCCTGTGGAAAATACAGAGGCTGGACGAGATTATGTGGGGAATTCCATTTCCTCCTTTTTAATCCCTTCCTTCTCAAAATTTGGTCTGATTCCTGAGAGCGAGACAGTAGTCCTGGGATGCTCTGTTCTTTAATTTGTCTTTCAAGTAACATTCATCAAGCATCTGCTACGTTCAGGGAAGGTTCTCTAGAGAAACATAACTGATAGGGGATATATATGTATGTTTATGGAGGCTGAGAAATCCCATGATCTGATCTCTGCCAGCTGGATGCCCAAGAAAGCCAGTGGTGTAAATTCCAGTCTGAGTCCAAAGGTCTGAGAACCAGGATCTTCTGATGGTGTAGGTGCCCATCTGTGAAGACTGATGTCTCGGCTCATGCAGTCAGGCGGAGAGTGAATGCAATGGTCCTCTGCCCTTTAGTACGCTTTGGGCTCCCAGTGGGTTGGCTGATGCCCACCTACTTTGGGGAGGCCAATCGGCTTTATTCAGTCCACCAGATAAAATGCTAATCTATCCTGGAGATGTCTTCACAGACACTCCCAGTAGTAACATTTAACCAGATACCCGGGCATCTTGTGGCCCAGTCAAGCTGACACATAAAATGAACCATCACAGCAGGTCTCTGTGCTGGATACAAATGAATAAGAGCTGGGCCTTCTCCTCAATGTGCAAAAGTGCACAAATAATTTCTTCCTTACCGAGAGCCTACAGCGGTCCAATGTCACCCACTTCCTGTTTACTCTGTGCCCTTTACTTTTCCCTCTCCTCACCAGGCATGGTGAACCAGGTTAGAGTTACCTGGGTGAGCTGTGCTCTCTCAGCTGCCTCTGAGACTCAGCCACAGCTATTTCCTCTGAAGGGAATGGCCTCCTTGCGTTTGTGTCCCTCATGCATGCTTATCCTCCAAATGTGAGCTTAAGGGCTACCTCCTCTCTAAAGCCTTCCTTGATTTCTTCAATCAAATTTGAATGCTCCTTCTCCACTACTCATAACACTCTGTGCACAGTCTCATAAGTTTGCTAAGAAATATGCCTCACCCCAAAACTGAGCTCTTTGGGGGCAGAGACCACATTTTTTATTTCTCGATCCCCATTATCTTCACCAAAGGCTTAGTGCATGCTCAACACATATTTGATGATGGAATAAATAAACAAAAAACTGAATGTAGAAAATGATTATTACCCTTACAGGGATACTGGTAAGTGGCAGCTTACTGAGTGCTTATTCTCTGTCAGGCATTGTGCTATGCCTTTTATAGTCATCATCTCATTGTTTCCTGTGTGGTAGATGAGGAAACTCATGGTGGACAGGTTAATTAACTTGCCTCATTGAAGTGGCTAAAAGTGATGGCGTGAGATTAGGACCCAGGCCTGTCTGGTTGCGCTTAGCCGCCACGTGGTGTTATCCTCATCGAGACTGAGCTGACCCCGGAAACGGAGTCTGTAATTTAGAATGTTATGGCTCTTTTTAAAAGCAGCAATCAAACCCACGTGTATTATTGTAAATGTATTGCCCATTATTTCCGAGTCTGACCTGTCACCTCAGAAGAAGGTTTTAGGAGGAAAGCAAACCTTAGAGCTGAACAAGCACAGAGCAGTCAGTGCCTCTTCTTCAGGAGTTAGGTCACTGAGTAATGCACAGTGTTTAATTGATGCCTGATCAAATTCAAACCTCATTTGAATGTGGAAATTAAAGTTCTCTACAGTGAACTCTGAGGGATTTTGTCAACATGAGATAACTCTCTTCCAAGATAATGACTAAATTTAATCTCACATAAGCCTGATAACAGGCAATTCTCCTGACAGCCATGGAGCTGCCGGGCTGGTGTGTGAGGGGTGAGGAGCTGAGCTGTCTACAGAAGTCCCGGAGTGTGGAATGGGAGGGAAGTGGCGAGCACAAGACTTTTCTAGGAAAAAGAAGGCTTGGCCTCTTAGAGCAAATGCAGCTCTGTCAAAGGAACACGCAAAGATGTTATTTGAAGTCTTATAGGCATTTTTGGATGTATTCATTTTGATTTTTTTTAACCTCTTTTTTAATGCCTATAGTCCTTTTCCTCAACAATGTTGCCCCAGAGAATTGGTTTCTTCTCCTCAGGACAAAATAAAAGATATAATATTTCTCTTACCTCATAACCCCAATCTAGAAACCCTTGAGCCAAAACATTTATTATCCATGATGGACTTGGGTGCAGAGAAATTAGCCAGTGACTGACTTCCTTTTAAATTGACTTAAAATTTTTTTAATCCTCTTATTTGGACTCTGCTAGAACCTGACTTTGAATGGATTTTCTTACTTTTTCTTTTTCCTCCAGCCCTGAGAGTGATCAGGGTTTCCAAGGCGCATGAAGGCCCCTCCCCTTGTTCCCTGGGGCATGTGGAGGGTAGGATTCTCCGTAGACCACAGCCAGGGGCGCACTGTGTGGGTCCTCGAGAGTGTGATGGGGGTGGGGGCTGCTGTCTTGCTGTCATTTAGGACGTTTTTTACCTGTGAGGGTCCATAGAGCTCGCTTTACACAGAGTTACATTGCAAAGCCTTGTTTCTGGTTTCCCCAGCTCCTCTCTCAGCCAGGCGTGGCCCTCCAAGGACACTCAAGGGAAGCAGACAGACACAGTTCTTTTGATCATTTCTTATGGTTATGGTCACCTGTGGTCCAACCCTGCAGCTGTAGGAGGCTCGTGGTCCTGTCACTACTTCCTGCAGTTGATGGGGGCTGGATAAAACCTTTGGCTGCCAAGGCAGGCACCCAAAACTGATCCACACTTGGGGCTAAAGGAAAGATGCTGTAATTATGGATTGGAAGCCACCACCATTTGCACTACACATGCCCTCACTGAGGGGAGGATTACACAGAAATAGACAGCAGGGACGTCCAGATGGACATGGCTCACCAGAGCTTTGTTGGCCAACCACGATCACCTTTCTCTGACCTTTGGAAATTACACAGTGCTGTGGTCTCTTCACTCAGAGTATAAATACTAAGGGAGGGTGGCTGAGAATCCATGCCCTGAGATGTGCATTGTCACTGCTTTATTATTTTCTTTCCTTCTCATCAATCGTGCAATGCAAGAATGTGCTAAAATGATTTGGGCTGGAGGAACTCATGACACGGAGGGACACAACAGCAACACAGACATAACAAATGAGAACCTTAGAAAGGAATCTAAAATGGCTGCAGTAGCGTCTGCAATCGTCTGAAAGGGTGGTAGGAGGAGCCTTGAGGGCTGTGGTAGGCAGCCAAGAAAGGCTTCGAGAAAAAGTAGTGAAAGCTGGGTCTTAGAATATGTGCCAGATTTGAGTAGGGGGAAGGAAGGACATTCTCGCAGCCAAGAACAAAGGAGAGGCTGCGAGAAGTTTTGATTCAATGCTCAAGTGAAGTGGTACAAACCCAAGCCTTGGAAAGGCAGGCTGTTGAGTGTCTCTCTGTGAACTGAGTTCCCGAGGGCGCCCTGTTCAAGGCAAACTGACTGGCTCTCTCACGTGGAGAGTCCACTAGGTGACCCCTCAAGGTCCCCGCGCAGGGCGGGGCCAGAACGCTGGGGCGCGCCTGCGCAGTCGTAGGCTCAATGCGCTTCTTCCTTAACCGCGCGGCGTTCGCGCCTCATAACCCCTTTGAAGCCGCCAAATCACAGGTGTGCTTTTGTTTTGATTACAGACTCGGAGAGCGGCTGGTGGGGCTTTTTGAATCATGAGGCCGCTGTTGCTTCTGCAGCTGCTCAAATCCTTCAAAGAGCTGAGGCCTGAGCTGCAAGGGGAGGGGAGGTTTTGACTTCGGAGGTTTAGGTGGGAGGTGCCTTTTCCACTGTTGCCCCCTCCCCCCACCCCGCTTTGGAAACAGAGGGTTCTGGCCTCTCTCAGAGAAGATCGTGGGCTTCCTCCTTGTCACCGATGGCCCTGCTGTGCCAAGCACTGACAGGAGGTCGTGGCTGCTTTCAGCTGAGCATTAGTCCTAATGGGTTTGGCAGGATTTTAAAATAATCAAAACAAAGCAGGTTAAAAGGTCCGGTGGGGGAGGCATGCCGTGACTGCCTGAGCTCCGACCGCGGGATTTGCCCTGCGGCCTGGCCCTAACAGCTCCAAGGCCTGATGCCGAGCATTTGAGCTGAATAGAACGCTGGAGTGGCTTTACCAGAGAGATTAGTCTGTGATTAGAGCTGAAAAGAGTCCTGAGTCCTAACTTGTGTTTAGCACTCCAAGGATAAGGTGTCCTGTGCAGTACTAAATTACTCCTCTGGCTCAGGGAGTCTTTAGAACGAACGGGAGGCTTACCAAGGAATTCTGGTGGAGGCAAGATGGGGCAGGTGGGGAACTGGGGAGCTCCAGGGAGCCGTGGGTGGACATGCTTCAGCTTTGTTTGGAGGAAATGAAATTCTCTGGGCACTGATTTGAGTTCAGTGATCAGACACCAGAATGTGAGCTATGGAAAGATGGAACTTTGGCCAGGTTGGGTATTAAGTTTTTAATGAAACTGAATAGTGTATAAAATATCATCTTTTTTTCTTTTTAAAAGATTTTTAAAAACCTTTTTATTTTGAGACAATTTTAGACTCAGAGAAGAGTTGGGAAAACAGTACAGAGAATTCCCATCCACCCAGCTTCTCCTAGTGTTAACATCTTAGCTAATCAGCACAGTTACCAAACCTCAGACATTGACGTTGGTGCAGTGCTTTTAACTACAGATGGATTCGGGTTTCACCCAGGTTTCTATTAACGTCATTTTTCTGTTCAGTTCAGGATCCCACATTGTATTCAGTTGTCCCTTCTCCTTTCGTCCTCTTCAGTCTTTGGCAAGTCTTTGTTCTTTCCTTGTCTTCCATGATTTGACACTTTGGTAGAGTACTGGTCAGGGATTTTGTGGAAGGCCTCTCAGTTTGTGTTAATCTGATGTATCCTCAAGGTTAGAATGAGGTCATACATTATGCAGGCGCACTCTGGGGGTGATGTGTTCTTCTTAGTGCTCGTATCAGGGGCACATATGTCGGTATGTCTTAAATGTTTAAATTTTTATACACTCTTTTAAGGTTATCTTCCATTTACAGTTATTACAAAATACTGGCTGTATCCCACATGTTGAAACTTGATCCTACTGTATGCTTCTAAAGAAAGAGTAGGGCTTCAACATGGTGGAGAGGCAGGGAGCAACTCGCTTGTCTTTCTTTCTGGCAGGAAGATTGTGTTCCAGCCACACTGAAACAGTCAACCTGCAGCTTTTATGTGTGGCCAACTGCCCAATGTGAAGTGGGCTTGTTTCTTTGTCCCTGACTCCGGGACAGAACTCAGGGACTTCGGTGGAGCTCCAGCACATTACAGTTTGAGAACAGCCAGGGAGAGTTGCAGTTGTCAACAACAACCCCTGGTTTTGCTCTCACTTCTGCCAGAGGCTCCGTCCTTCATCCTTGGTACTTTTGTCTTCTAGGTTCACACGCTTCTGGCAAAGACAGAGCATTGAAAAGATTATTTCAGAGCCAGCGGGAGTATCTGGTCCTGAAATCGGCCAGGCGTTAGTCAGGCCAGGTGGCAGGCAAGCTCCCAGCCCAGTGTGGCTTTGCTGAGGGCTGGCCCCGAAGCCTGGATTGGACCCTGCCCTTACTTGGCCAGGGGTCTTCCTCCGAGCTCTTCTTTGACTGCACACAAACTAAGCAGAATGGAGCACTGATGCTATGAAAATGGGGCTATTGCCTGAAACCCAAGAAAAGACTAGGCTTGGGTCCAGGGCTGACTGGGCCCAGTATCTGGAAAGTGTTCAAAAAGGAACACAATTTCTTGCTCTTTCTGTGTCACTCTGGGACTTGCCAGCTCTGGCTCTCCATTTGTCATTGTGTATCTGCTTTATTTTTCTCTTGTTGCACCAACCTTTGCTATTTCTTCCAGCCCATGGCAGAGGATGCCACCTCTTAGCTCCCAATTTTACAAAGCCCTCAGTTGAGGCAAAGAGCTGAGCTGGTCCTCTCAGTGCGACCTCCAAAGTCACAGAAAAAAATCTGAATTGGTTGAGATTAAGTCAGAGCAGGTTAAAAGGGTTCGGAAGGAGGGATATGGAGATTGCCTAAGTTTGGGTCATAGTATAAGCCTAGCAGCCTGGGTCCAGAGCAGCTCCAAGGCTGTGGTCACAGGGCAGCAGGAGGAGGGAGAAGAATGAGGGTTGGTGGTAGAGAGAGGGTCATGGAATATTAACAGGGCTGCCTGGACCCACATTCATTGGGTCTCAGAGATGTGTTTGTGTGTGTGCTTATGGTCTTATGGTTGGACAGACACCTCCAGAAGTGTCTACCACATCAGATAGATAACCAGAGAGAGGAAAACTGGACACACCCTTTATCTAGAAATTTCCCTGTTAGAAAGTACCTCCCTGCTGTGTACTTCAGCGCCGTTCCTCATTAACATGGCCCTGCTGAATCTGGAGATTTGGTCCCAGATTATCTAATCATCCTCTGTCTTCCCAGAGTGGATAAACTGATATATGCTGGGGAGGCTTTCGTGAATATACATTTCCTTTAATATGCATTGGGCACAGATGGTTACCGGGTTGTTTCCGATCCGTAAGTCTTCTTTCATCAAGGGCTGATCAAAATTTAGTGTGAGCAGGTTTAAAGGGACAAGCTTTTAGGCTTGGAAATGCGCATATAAATAAAACTGTTGTTGTTGTGGCTCCATTGTTAATGAAAGAAAAATGATCCATGTCCTCTTCCGGGATAACGGAGTCTCTGAATATGTTTATTTCAAGATTTAGGTGCTGGGGGGAACTGGCCACAAATCACAGAGCAACCATTAATGAGCCTCTGTCCCTACCTGTTAAGCTTATTAACTGCCTGTTACCTACAGTTCTATATCCCACCTGGGGAAACAAAATGGATGCTTCGGCAATGCAACGGCTGAAAAATACAGAAGTTAATCAAAAGCGCGGGGGGCCTAGAAATGCAATCAAAAGACATGTGCTGGCTGAGATTATTGGGGGACTGGGAGGTTGCTGGGAGGAAGGATCTGATGCTGTCTGGTCTGAGATTCAGCTAATTAAATTCACCTGTCCTTTAGTCACTGTGTTCTCAGTCCGTGCACGCAGAGGACATGAAAGGCACAGTCCCTGCCCTCAAGGAACCTACATGCTAATTAGCTGGGCAAACTCCGCATCCCTGAATCAGACAGATTCTGATGGGAAGCAAGTTCAGAGCAGTTATGCTGAGGATGTATTTATAAGTGCTAAAGTAACACAAATAAGAGAGTGTGGTGTAGTGAAAAGAGCCCTTAGCCGGCAGAGAGGAGACCTTGGGTTTTGTTCCCATTCTTGTTCTCATTCTACTGTTCCCAGTGACAGGCTGTGCTATTCATTCTCATCCCTTCTCAGTTTTCTCACTGATAAAATAAGAGTTTGAACTTGGTCATTGCTGAAAAGTATTCATACAATGCACTTTCATGTATCCATGAGACTGGAGAGGGATAGAAGACTACTTAGAGGAAGGGAGTCTTCTGAGCATTTAACAAAGTATAGGATTCAGTCCATGGAGGGGAAGGAGGAAGCTGCTCTTAGCATCAGGCTTGGAGGTGGGTGCGTGTCTGCAGAGGGGACGACGGCCCGCCTTGTGGGGATGGGAGCCAAGGAAGGAGGGCAGTGGATACAGATTACAATCAGAGAGAGGGGTAGCCCCAGTTAGAGGGGTAGGCAATGCCGAGATCAGCGCTGGAAACTACAGCTGTGTTCTTGAACCCATATATTTTAGGAATCTTCCCAATCGCTTTCCCACTTTAAGGCAAGGCTATTTCTGCTAAAAGCAGCAGCAGTCTTTTTTTTTTTAAATGTAATTTGAAGGTAGAGATAAATACTGAAAACTAAAAAGCCTTGGCTCTATGATTAATTAAAGGAATCATCTCAAATTTAGAAAATTGCTTAAATAAAAGAAGACACAGAATTGCATCAGTGTGCCTCCATATGTTAATTATGGCTATTTTTCCTTGTTTTGCTACTGCTGCTACAGCCACATCCCATCTATCACTAGGTTTCCAGCGTCATGATCAATTGACTGTACCATAAACAACATGTTGTACATGTGGCAAATGATAACATCATTTAACTAGACACAGGGTAAAAAATTTCCTCCTTTTCACCCTTCCAGTTCTTCAGAAGAAAAAAGGACAGCCTTGAATTAATTCCTTGCTTCCTAAGTTGAGGGAGCTTTTATTTTTTCTTTCTTTCTTTTTCTTTTTCTTTTTTTTTTTTTTTTTTTGTGGATTCTCCTGGAGTAGAGAAGGGGGATCCAGGAGTCTCACCACAGAACTAGACCCATGGTGATGGAATCTGTCTGTGCCCTACCTAGTACATAGAGCTGTGCCTGCACATAAGAGGCACTCAATTTTCTGGTAACCAAATCATCACTTCTAATCTGGTAAATTTTGTAAAAACTTAATATCCATCACCTGAAGGATATTTTTATCCTTGGAGAGAGTCACATCTTTTTTTGTTGACTGAAAATTAGTCAATACAGAAGATCTTTTAAAGATCTCTACTTAGCGACACCCAAATCTCCGCGGAGTTAACCGATGCTCTCCCATGTCGCCTCTAACACATTGAGGCTAAAGCCCATGGACACTGACTGCATACAGCCAGTCGGCCACCCAGCATCACACCCTTGTGCTTCTACTTCCTTGGTGAGCTGTGTGCTAACCGAGAGCCAGTTGCATTTTTTTCCAAGTCTCTGCCGCCCAGTTCTTCAGATTGTAATTGTAGACCTTAATTAAATATTACATAAGCTGATGATACATACAAGGAAAGAGTTTTTTCCCTATGAAAAATAAGTTGAATTCTTTGGAAGAACTCAATAAAGTCAAGTGCTTAAAAAGTCTATGTAAAAGTCTGGAAATAATTGGTGATGGTATGGGTTGTATGAGTGCTTGATGTGAGAAAGACAACGTGTAACTCCAGTTGGCAAACACCCACTCAAAGAAAGTACACAAAGTTTCAAGGGAAAAGAAGTATTTTAGCCACATATGTATAATTTTTGAAAACGGTTTGCTGCTTTCATGAACTTTTTACAATTAAACAGTCACCTATTCTTCCTGATTGGTAGGTTGCATAAGAGAAATTTTACTAAAAAAAAAAAAATTGAGTAAATTCAAAAAGAATTGAGGCCACACAAAATCAGCAGTCTTTCTTTGTAGTGAAAGCAATGATTCGTGGTCACATCTTTGGAGCCAACAACAATACGGGAGCTCAGCCATGCACCCTGAATGAAATATGAGATGGTGCCTTCAGTAGCAAACCCATCTTGCAATCAGCTTTGGCATCAATATCTATATCTATATCTTGCTCTCTTTTTCTGTAATGTTTTACAAAATGTTTTATTTTGAAAAAATTTCAAATTTATAGAAAGGTCCAAGTATAACGTAATGAACTTCCATACACCCTTTACCTAGATTCACCCATGTTAACATTTTGCAATCTTTGCTTTATTTCCCTCTTTCTATCTGCCCTCTCCATGCACATACTTTTCTCCTCCTCCTCTTTCTTCTTATTAAACTTGCTAAATGATTTGAGATGCCGTAATTTTTACCCCTAAATACTTCTGTCTCTCTTGAAAACAAGTATATTCTTTTACCTACCCACCATAAAGATGGGATTCGGGAAACTTACTGTTAATATAATAATATTCTTGTCAGCAGCCTTAAGTGAGTAGGCCATGGGGCCCACGCCAAAGTTCACAATAGCTTGCACCAGGTAAGAGGTCAATGTACGCATGTGCCAGCAGCATGACTCTGCATTAGGAACAATACGCATGCGCCAGTAGCATCAGTCAGCATTCTGAACACTCCGCATGCGCCACTAGCCTCATAAAAGGACAAGTGTGCACACCTGAGTGTGTGCACCACCCGCTTGTGCTGCAATAAATTGCTGTTTTGCTCCATGTCGGCTCCTCGTGCTTTCTTCCAGTTGGGCAGCTCATCTCCTCGAATCCTTCTGCAGCCTCCCTCGGCTGACAATGCTCTAATATACAGTTCAGGTTTAGATGTCATCTCAACAAACCTCTTATACATATCATATTTTTCTTGATCCACAATTGAATCTAGGATCTCTCATTGTTCTCTTTACTCTATTTTAATCTGGAATATTTCCTCAGCCTTCAGTTGTCTTGTGTTGTTTTGTAAAATATCCATTGATTTGTGTTTGTCTCTTTCCTCATGATTGCTTTCAGATTGTACATTTTTGGAAGGAATACTACACAAGTAATACTGTCCATCTTAATGCATTGTCCTGGAAGGCATGCGATGTCTGTCTCATTGTTGGTAATGTTAGCTTGGATTGTGTGGTTATGAGGCATCCTCTGTAACATTACCACGTTCTTCTCTGTCATTAGTGTTTGCAAACTATGCTGTTTTCCATCAACCTTTTCCCCAATTGTTTTACCATCCTTTGATATTTCTTGTCTGAGTCAGCTATACTATGAAGGTCGCCAATTGCTGTACCCGTTTCTTCCTCCCTCCCTACTTCCAAATGGAAGAAATCCAAGTATTTGCTAGAAATTGGAGGTAGGGACAGGGAAAACACGTATTCTCTGAACCCCCCCCCCCCCCAATGAAGCAAAACTAGATTCCTTAATCTATACAATTTGCATACAAGTTGCATTCTAGATTCTTGGGGATGTTGAACACCTGGATGTCCTTCCCTCCTTCTTCCTTATGACAATCCCTACAGTTTCTCAGTGCTTTTAACTCCTTTACTCCCCATCCCTTAAGTTTCTGCCATTTCCTGTGTCCAGCTTCAAAACATGGGAGATGAGTCATTTTCTGCTCCATACAGGTTTTTTATGCTGAATGGAGTGTGTCTTGGGGGGAAAGTGGCAGCCATAAAAGCATTGAGTCATGAGGGTACAGAAGGGGAGGGAGATGAAGCCCCTCAGTGGTCTGTTCTCAGAATGAAATATCTAAAACAACAGTCAGAAGTCTCGCGTTACAAAGGTTAATCTCTTTTAATTACCTTATTATGTGAAATGAGTGTGTCATTTCCCCAGGCTTGAGATACTTCTTTTGCTTTACTTAATGCTTACATGCACTAGTGCTTTACTTGGTTTATCTCATTTACATTTTGCAATAACCATATGTCATAGGTACTATTGTTAGAGTCTCCATTTGCATGTGAGGAAACTGAGGCTTAGAGAGATTGGCTTCAGATCATATAGCTGGTAACCAAGGCAGTCTATTTCCAGGGGTCATTACTTTTGCTACCATGTTTCTGAGAAGTCAGAAAAATAGGTGGCATAAATCTCATGTACCCAAGTATAGAATTAGCTTCTGGCCCTTCAGCGTGAATGTACTGATTAAATTTTAAACAAGATTATGCTTCCCCATGTAGTAATCTTGGTGATGTGGCTTCCCCCTGACAAGTGGCAACTTGTCTCAAGCTACAGCTGATTCTCATGAGAAATAACAATGGCTACACTGACAGATGGCAGCTAGGTGGCCAGAAAGGAACCCACAGTGGGTCCCGAATGGCCCGCCCAGAGCCACAGCAGCAAACACTCTGACACACCTAGCTCCCAAGACAGCAGCTTAGAGCAGGAGAGATGCTTAGATACTGACAAAACTGAAAAATGAGAAAAATCATGCATTGTGTTCCAATAATCTCTTTTGACAAGAAATTTCCCTTTGTGCATCTGCCCTTACTCTAATAAGATCAGGGTAAGGAGGTCTGATGAAGGTCACTTCATCTCAGCTGTAAAATAAGGAAGCAGAATTCTATGATCTCTAAAAGATCCCCTCTAGTTTCATGAATCTAAACAGGAGTTGTTATTGTAATCATCTAGTTCTAGAATATCAATAACTTTGTGGTTTATGTGACACGTAAACATGACCCACAGTGAAGTTAATCCTCATATTCAAACCACGGGAAAATTCTTTAAGACAGTGCTTGCCTAATTGGTTCCTGGAGCAGACATTTTTGGTGAATAAATTCTCCCAAGACAAGGAAGAACTCTGAGGTCATTACCATGTACAGAAAGCAAATGAATCACCTGATGAAAATGTTAATGGGCAGTATTAATTGGAAGCAGAGGTCAGGCTGGGAATTCCCTGTAGATCCAGGGGGGCCCAGAGGACTCTGGTGTAGCCAGAGCACATCTTTCCAGGGCCAGGCAAGGAGTGCTGTAAGCACCTTCGGCTTCCTGATTCTCTTCTTTGCCTTTTGCACTGTGTCTGCCTTTGTTCTTAGCTTCCACCTCCTCCTGCCTCTTTTCTTTAGCAGTGTGTTGCTCATGCCTGCTATACATTTCTAGCACAAGCATTAAGAATCTGATGCAAAGGAAAGAGAATAAAGCCAGCAAAAATGTTGACTTCAAAGGAAGCAATAATGACACACCAACCTGAAAATGATTTAAGAAAGAACAGACTGTAGCATTTGCTATATGGCATATCATGTGTGAGGATGGGTGGAACTTCCCCATGTCTCTGTCTAACTACTGTCTTTCCTTTGAGAGGTCAATTCACAATTTTAAAAAATACAAACAATAAACATCCTTGCTTAATTTTAGACCCTTGCTTTTATTTCTTTTGCTCGCACTTGAAAATTATGCTGTTCTATTTTATTTAACTTATTCTTGTTAGTTGCCTCACAAGAGGGCTTAAAACAGCAAGAAGCATGAATAATTTGTCCAATTGTGAGAAGCAACCCATGTGTTTCTATTATCCGTAATGATAATCAACACTTACATGGTGTATGCTATTTGCCAGACACTATTCTACCATTTCACATATATTGACTCACTTAATTTTCCACACCCCCTGTGCTAAGCACCATTATTACCCCTTCCCCACCTTTTGAAGTGCAAGAAACAAACCTAGAGCAATTATGTAAACCTGCAAAGACACATTTAATGAGAGGTGGGACCAGGACTTGAAATCATGGATTCTGAGTCTGGACTCCAGCCTTTGACTACTGTGCGATGTTCCTACCTCTAATGCACTACTGTGGGTGTGATGAGTGAAAACATAGGAACAAACCCAAAAGTGCTCAGTGAATGGGGACCAGCTATTCCAGGGACAGTGACCGCACTCAGCTGCTCTTCAGGAACTAGGGATACCTATAGATTTAAAGACAACCCAGTCAATTTCCTCAGCTGTAGGAGACCCTGTTAGAGATTCCCGCTTTAACGTGGATTACTGGTTTTGATTTTGCAAGAGACTTTTGTAAAACGTTTGTTGGTCTCTTCTGGTAATTTTAAACTCTGATAAGAAGTATGCTTTCCTGAAACTCACCCTCTCTGGGGCTTTTTTACATCTCACGTTTATCCCCTCAGGCTGCCCCATGCCACAGGTTCAGCTCTTCTACCTGATGGGCAGTAGCTCATTTGCTTTTAAAGTGGTGCCACCTGAGCTGTTTCAGCCTGAAACTCATTTGGCTCTTCTGCTAGAAAGGAACGCCCACTTGGTTCAGAGGCCAGGAGCCAGGGCAGTTCAGTATCCAGCGTCTCTTTGAGGACTGGGCGTTGAAGAGTTTCCTTGAGGTGTCTGTCAACTGAAGAAAACTGCGCAAGCTAAAAGTTGTGAGTTAAGTTTTATTCGGGGATTTTACTGATGGCGGTAGCGGGGAGTCAGCCTCTCACGGGGCTCTGTGGGACTGCTCTGACGAGCTAAGGGAGGAGCCAGGATATATAGGAGTTTTTGCCCCCCCCCCACCAAATGTAGTTAAATATCAAAAGATTACTGTTAGTCACAAAGAACTGACACCTCAAGTTCATCATTTTAGTGCTTTTCAATGTATGGGAGGATGCAAGAGTCTGGGCTCAGGGAAATCATTCCTTAGACATGAGGCTTAAGTGTCTGGGGCCAGTATCCAAAGCCCAGCGTGCTCCTTGTTTCTCTCCGTTCTGAATCCCCCCCGCAAGGCTCACCGGTCAGTCGGTGCTATGGCAGTGATGCTTCTAGCACTGAGGCGGCAGGCAGCATTCCCTGTCCACGTGTCCGTTCAGCTTCAGAGCCGGCCAGGGTTGCTTCTGTGCTGGCCCACACCATACTGCAGTCAGCCTTGGCCAGGGCAATGTGGGAGGGATGCTTCGACTTGTATATTTGTGGATATTGTCCTGACTTAGAATCCTAGCTGATTCCAGGCACTCTGATGTGCTGATGAGAACGGAGAAGGTAGAAGGAAAGAGATGCAAATTTTCCTTTGAAATTCAACCACTGGCTTGGAACTGTCCTCAGACTCAGCCAAAGGAGCCAGCAGTGTGTTTTGGTTGTTTTTCACTTGAGTTTTCAGTGCTTTTTAGCTAGAGGGGATGGAGAAGGAAGCACATATAAATTGCACTGGTTACAGGCCGTTTGTACAGAAAGTTACATTTGTTAGCACTTAAATCTTAACCAAGAAATAACTATGAGGCAAAGGCGTCTATGTTTGGTAGAAGCCTGCTCCTTTGGAAATGATTAGAAGTCCTTTTCAAACTTTTTGTTTTTAATGATAGTCCATCAGTGTGGCTTCTTTTCAAGCAAGAGTACTTTGGCTGAGCTGCTTGAATTGTCCCTGCCCCTGGTCTCATAGGGATGGTTTCTTGGGACAAACAATGGCCCAGTGACTTCCATTCAGCTGACAACTTTCTGTTTGTCAGGTTGCAACACGTTCCTTAAGCCCATGGTTGTGTGTGTGGTGGGCTGGCGGAGGCTCTCAGCTATATTTTGTACCTTTCTCACCTTAGTTGGGATAATCACCTCAGTTTTCTCTGACTTGTCCCAATTTATGCCGGTTGTCCATGCACAATTATGAACAATAATCCTTTCCCTGTAAAAACTGTCCCCACCTGGATGGTAAATGATGTGGTTATAGGATTTCTAGCAAACCCAGAACACATTTCATCCAGGGGACATCCACTGTGGTATAGTAGAAAAATAAGATTTAGAGCTAAAAGTCTTCTACACCCTGGATTTTCTGTGAGTGATGAAAAAGTAATTTAAAATCTCTGAGTCTCAGCTTCCTCGTCCAGTGAGTAGAAATACCTCTGAGTTTTTACGAGAATTAACTGTGTCAATATATGTATATATGAAAACACCCATAAGTGTGCATGAAACCCAGCAGGGAGCTACGAAGTTTGTGTAAGGACAAAATCTTTTCACCTGAAGTGACAGTAAGGCTAGATTGTACCTCGCTGCAGTTTAAACACATTTTTGTGATGGAAATGGGGCAGAGAATTAACTGAAGAGAGCTAGAGGGTAAAGAACGAAATGAATTAGGAGTAATTCTAGTACAAGACACAGGATTGCTGACTTTCAATGTAGCATGGCAATTATTTCCACTCAGGGGTATGTAATAATTGCACCCGGACCCTCCAGGGCACGTTCGATGTTTCTCAATGTATTTCACGTGTTGAGGCTTTTGATGCTTTTCTGGGCTCCAGCCCCTCTCTCAGCTTCCTCTGGAAACATGCTATTTCTGTGGAAAGTCTTGTGAGTTCTCTGGTGCTTCAGTCTCCAATAACAGAAGAAAATTAATCTTAAAAAGTGGCAAATCTCCACGCTGGCGAGACTAAAAGTTGGGACAGACACAACCATTCTGAGGCAGTTGGTTTCAGCTGGTTAAACGTGAATTACAGTAAAGTGACCATTGTCACGTATTTGCAAGATGTAGAGGTCTAGACATAACCAGATGGTGTTTTTTCCTTTTTCCATGACCCATTTATTACTTAACTGGGAATAAAGGTAACTACAGGAGAGTGAACACATTTAACAGGCTTTCCCTTACCAGTCCTCCTCATCAGTGCAGTGCGTGTTTATTATGGGAAATACTGTCTGTGTTTCTACCATTCAAATGCAACCACTGTTTTGGCATGTTTTATTTGGTTACATTTCTACAATTCGTTTATCCCCCCACCTTTTTAAATTTTTTTTTGGCTCATATTATGTTATAATTTTATCATGTTTCAATGTGATGTATTTTGTGGCACTTACGTAATTCTTCAAATGTTAGATTTCATTTGTCTCAAATTAATGAAATATCAATTTTTGTCTGCATTTGAGATTATTTCTTTAGTATGAAAATTAAGGAAGAGGAATTATAGGGTCAAAGGCATGAACCTTTTAAAGTTCCTTATGCATATTGAAGCACTGACAAACTGTTTTAAAATACTGCTATCTGTTCACAACTAACTTTGTGTTATTTGTTTTCATTTTAATAATACGTAGCAAGCACTCTTTAAGTATAATCATTGCAATTAACCTTTACATCACTCTGTAACATGTGCTGGTCTAGCTAGTATATAAATTAATTTGAATTTTTCAGTATAAAAATTCTGGCTTCTGGCGTTTTTACATGCCATGTTGTTGATAAAGGCTGACTCTATTATTCTTTTTATTTTTCATGGCCGATGTTTTTCTGAAAGTCTTGATGGTCCCTTTTCTTGTTCATCATTGTATTCAAATTATTTTAAAAGCCAGGCTGTCCGCAGGAAGGGAGGAAGGGCAGGAATTTCTTCCTTTAGAAACACCTTAAGCAGTCTCAGGTGGGCTACATTTAAGGTATTTGCAGCATATTTTGAGACAAATTGTGGAAAAGGTGGTTTAGTTTTAAAAAGAATGATTTTTATATTCTGTTAGCTTCTTTGGATGAGCATTGTAAAATGGAGCAGAACTCTTGGAATGGATTTCCGTACATGGGGGCTCAGGATCTGTTGTCGCTTTGTGTCTCTTTGAGGTAGAAGCTCAAAATGACAGGCCCAAAATGACAGCCCCCACTCCCGTGGCTCTCCCTGAACTTGTCATTGGCAGCGAGAAACCTCTTCCCTGCAGAGGAGAATAGCCCGCCCAGTTGTCTTTTTCCTTCTCTGGTGAGGAAAAGAGCACCTGGCCAAGAGAGAAGACGCCCTCAGAACCACAGACTCAGATCAGGATGGCACCTCTGAGAGCAGGAGGCCGTCAGATCCCAGCCCCCGTGCTGACTGCCAAATAATTTTCTTTGGGACATAGAATATTCCAGTTTTTACTCATTGAATGATGACAGAGCAATGCTATTTTTGAGCCTAGACAATTTTTGGTCAGGATGGGTGTATTGGTGATTTCTGCACTGTCAATAGCATTTTCAGCAACATGGTGAACTTCTGGCTTAAGCATCCTCAGTTTCTTTAATAGGCATTCTGATAGAGTAGTTTCTAGGATTTTCCCTCTGCTCAGTCCTTCTCCACATCTCTACTAAACTTTTTGGCCTCATCTGGAATGTATGTAGTTAGCATTGTTCTTGAAATGTCGTGGCTCTGTTAACATGATATGTTATGTGTCACCTAACATGGCCAGCCCATATTCTAAGAGTACAATACCTTCATGTGATCAGGATAATATTGAGACAGTCCAAAGTTCAATTGTCCCTCCCACCCTGTGACACATTCCGTTTACTTATAATCTATTGTCTGCTATAGTCTTGGGAGTTACTGCCAAGTCGATCTCAACTCCTGTAGAATTGTCTTTTCTCTTTATTTATTTGGATATAGAACTTTACCTCTATTTCATTTCAAATACATCTAGTTTAAGTCTAAGGAAGGCCCTCTTTAGTATCATGTAATATACCTAGAAGGTGCTTGAAAAATACTTGTTAATAAAATGCTTACTCTATGCTTTTTAAATAACTAGGTGACCATGGAGTCTTTGTAGTGTTGTTAGTACTTTAATTCTTCTCATCCTTTTCTTTTCCTTTTCACCCTATTTAAAATTCTTCCTGAATTGTCAGCGTAGAAATCTATTTCTCTTTCATCTCCTTACTTGCATTAATGAAATACCAGAATTTGCCTCTAATGGTCTTGGTGCCACATTTTAAAGGAAAGGTAAAAAAGGAAAAAGGGGATTAGGCATACATTGCCGTCCTTAATAATGCATGTTTTCTGTTCTCTGGATAGTTTATTATGTAGAAACTCTGGACTCTAGTATCTTTCCTATGGCAAATGGAAACAGCATAGGGTGAATCAGAATGATTAGTATGCAGGGGGCTGGTTCTGGGATATTCACTATAGCTTGTCCTTTCAGTGTGTCGTCTTTTGACATCTTCACCCCGGGTATCCTGGCAACAGAGTACTTCACAAAAACAAAAGTCCCATAGATACTGTTTGCTGAATTCCATCAGAATAATAAAAAGACTGTTTTACTGAAGCATTTACTGAAGACAATAATTTAGAAAAATAGCAAGACGGCAGCTAAACGTACTTGATTCAAAAGTGACTGACGTTGAAGGAAACCCCAGTCCAGGCATGGTGTCTTTGGGTCATATAATTTCTCAACCATTTTTAGGAAGACAGGAGTATGCAAAAGAGATGATTTATGGGCTAAAATGGGAAGTAAACCGACATGAATGTACTATAGTAAGGAATCCCTGAAAGGGCCTGCTTATATAACGTGGAACCCACATCCCCATACAAGCTAGAGATGCGTCTTTGCTGCCTGTGAAGAGATCTCTTCCAGCTGCACAAGGAGCCCCCTTCTGCCCAGCGCTCCACTTTCTCCAGTGGAGTACCAAGCTGGGTTCTTAGGGCTGCATGCTAGCTCTTTCTGGGTCTTTGGGGATCCCATAACTTTCGTAAGACATTTGAAACTTCATCCATTAGTGCAATGGTAATGCTGCCCGTGGTCCCCTTTGGGCCTTAACAGGTGAACTGAAGCACGTCCCTCAGACTCCTGCTGTCTCCTCCTTTATGCACTGGGGAGAGGGGGTGGTGGATAAGAGTACACTCAACAGAATCTGTCCCCTATTTTTCCAAACTTGTCCTTACATTTCCATATCTCTCCTGTGACCAAAGGGCTTACTACATTGGTGCAGGGACTGTCTGCCCTTCCCGAGGGCAAAAGTTAGGATGGACAGAACTCAAGACTCGCAGGAAGGACTTTAGGGACTAGAATTTTAAACTCCTCAAGGAGCTGGAATCCGAGCAGGTTATGTACTAGTGTGGAGGCATTTTGGCATTGTGTCCAGTGCAGGGAGCCCCTTCTGGTGCCGGCCACCCCCCCACCCTGCCCAGTTCTCATAGGTTGCCGCTGACAGCTCTCTTCTCACTGTGTGATCTCCCTCCCACTCCGACCCCTGTTCCAGGCCACAGCTGGCTGGACCAGGCTCAGGGCCCTGACCCCATCTGTGTAGTCTCTCACCTGGGAATTTGGAAATGAAATTCAGCAATACTTGTCAGTTCAGCTGGTTTTTTTTTTTTTTTTTTCCAACTTAGGACATTTACACATGGAGGGCCAAATTTGTGGGTATGCAAAAGCAAAGACAGAAGCAATGCAGCCACACATCAAACCTAGATGAGAAAACAGAGAAGCTGTCTTGATTCTTTGCAGCTTTCTAGTTTCTAGTTCGACTTTCTTCAGGGGTTCAGCTATGCTGGTTTCCCTTGGGTTCTATGCAAGACCTACACACAAGATTCTATTGGCCTAAGCTAATTTGATTGGGTTTTCCTTAGCTATAATTTTTTTTTGAAAAAGCCTTGACCAAGACAGGCTGATCAAAAAAAAAGGTTCAAGACTGGAATCCAGGCTTCCTGTCTCCAGGCAAGTATTTTGTCTGCATTACTGGACCTTTGTCTGTTATCTCCACTCCAGACTGCAGAGGAAGGACCACTTTCCTTTGGCAGCTCTCCTGTGTCCCAGTGGGGACAGGACCCTTAGTGGTCGTACCTTTCAACCTTTGTCCCCACATGGTTCCCAGACCGGATGATGTGCTGATGCCCAGCGCTAATCCTCATGCAGACTGGAGTGGAACTCAGTGCTGTGGCCCCTCCATGTGGCCATCTGAACAGCCTGTCTGAAATCACCTTGGATCCTCGCATTCCTGATTTCTGCATGACCTCTAACCACCTCAGGGTCAGTGTTTTGGAAACCACTACCTGAGAGATGCTAGGTGATGAAGGCGATGCCTTCTACCCCCCTGGAAGGGTCACTTGAGAATCACTGGAGGAGACGAATCCCAGACTAGTGCTCACTCCCTGATCTCAGAGGCCAGCTCCTGTTTTGTCACCATGTGCCGTTAGGATGAGGGCGAGCTGACACTCTGAGTGAGGCTAATTGTTGGGGGCAGGAGGGAAACAGGAGCAAAACTGGGCTTCTGATCATGCCAACAGTGTTTCTGTAACTCCTGCTGTGGGAGGGCCCCTCTCTCCAGGATGAGGCCGACTGCATGCTTTTGGTGTGAGTAAAAGCCACACAGTCATCCAGGTTTGATCTCTGCACAGAAGAGATTCCTGCATAATTTATGGATTTAGAATGGCCAGTCATAGATTGCTGGACAGGGAAAAAAAAAAAGGTAATGTATTCTTGTGAAGCAAAGAATAGAATTAGTGGGATAAATGGTACTTGAGAGGCTCCTGACCATTCCCATACTAATCAGAAAAAAGTCCCAGTGATGCTGATTATACTTGAAACAATTTCTTTGGGGCCTAATTTGGCCTGGTAAAATTCAGAAGCTGGCTGCAGCCTCTCACAGGGCATGAAACCTGGTTAAGAGGGACAGCTCTGAAAGGGGAAACAAGTTCTGTTCACAGAAACCAGTGTGCTGCTAGGGAGAGCCAGGACACACAACATCAAAAAGGGCTGGAGTCTTTGGAATTAATGTTCTTTTTTCTTATCTCTGCATTACCTTCTTAGCCTCCCCTTCAAACTACATACAGGCACATATATACACCCACTCGCCTTCACACATAGAGGCACACAGGTACTCACACCACAACAGTAGTCCCTTTGATTTTTGAACTAATGTCCTATTAGGCTAAGGAAGGACCTTAAAATCTGTGCCAGCTATCTGTTGCTGTGTTACCAGTTACCCTCAGACTTAGCAGCTAAAAAGAACAAGCATTTATGATCTCACAGTCTGTGGGTCAGGAAACTGGTGTGGCTTGGGGACCTCTGACTCAGAGCGTGTCACAGGCTGCATCAAGGTGCCAGCCGAGGCTGCCATCATCTCAAGCCTCGATTGAGGGGAGAATCTCCTCCTCAACTCACTTATAAGGCTGTTGGCAGGTCCTAGGTGCTGTGGCCAGACAGTGGTTCCTTCTGCAAGGGTTCATAGCGATGCTCGTAATACAGCACTGGCTCCCTCAGAGTAAGTGAGCCAGTAACCAAGAGGTCAGGGGAAGGAGAGAGGACACCCAAGATAGAAGCCACCTCATCTTCAAAGTGACTTCCCACCACCTCCCCTGCATCTTTTCCCCTGGAAGCGAGTCACTAAATCCAGCCCATTGTCCAAACAAGGGCATGGATACTAGAAAGAGGGAGTCACTGAGGATTCTTCTTTTTTTTCCCTTAAACAACAGAAGTTAGTTTTCTCATAGCTCTGGGAAATAGAAGCCCAAGACCTAGGTGACGGCGGAGCTGGCTGCTTCTGAGGCTTCTCTCCGTGGCTTGCAGATGGCTCCCCTTCCTGCTGTGTCCTCACACTGTCTTCGCTCTGTGCCAGCACATCCTTGGTGTCTCTCTGTGTTTCCACATTGCCTCTCTTACAAGGACACTAGGTCGATGGGATCATTAGGGCGGGCCCTAATCCAATTTTTGGTTCAATTACCACTTTAAAGGTCTATCTCCAAATTCAGTCACATTCTGAAATAATGAGGGTTAGAGCGTCAACGTATGAATTTGGGGATGGAGGAGGGTGGACAGGGAACACGATTCAACCCTTAACAATGAGGCTGGAAAAAATGTGTCCTTTTTGGCTCCAAGTTTTATTTTTTGCAAACTTTTCCTCCCTTGGACTGAGGGTTCTTTTCAAGCTGCCTGTGAAGCCACTCAGTGAACCCTCCAGGCAACCACAGCTCGGCTCTGCTTGCAGACCTCTTGTGCAGGAAGCCTCGTCACTTCTGAGGCAGCTCTTTCCACTCCACATTTAGAATTTCCTTACAGCAGACCTGAAATCTGCATTCTTAGAGTGGGAATGTTTCACTTGGGCCTTCCAGCTTCCCTTTCCTGTTTGGCCCTAGCACTCCATTTTTCCATTGGAGGCTTCCTCTTCCCCATCCTCAGTCTAGTTTGGGGGTGGGCAGAGAGAGGGCCCAGACCTCAACGCTAAGAATTTTGGATCTTCTTGGATCTTCTTGGTGATTGGTTAAAGAATGAGTACAGGGCTCAAGCTGATCCAGTTGACATACCTTGAGATCTCTTTCTACCAGTCCTGTGAACCTTCTCTCCTCTCTACCCTGCATCTTTAGTGTGTTTTCAAAGGTCATGGTAATTGTTCTGAGGACCACTCTTGGGCTGCCCCAAACACTTTACCCCAATCACAGGCAACTGGAGGTGCCTGGGAACTTATATTACGCCCTCATTCTTGTTTTTGACCAGTTGAAATTTTTTTGTTGTTGCAATACAGGCAACATACATACACACACTCGCCACACATACCATACTCTATTCATTTAAATGTACAATTCAGTGTTTTCTAGTATATACCCAGATATGGGCAACCATCCTCACAGTCATTTTTAGAACAATTTCATCATCTCAAAATGCAACCCCGTATCCTTCAGCTGTTACCCTTCAACCCCCTAATCCCTACCCCATCCCTAAGCAATTGCTTGTCAACTTTCTGTCTCTATAAATTTTCCTATTCTGGACATTTCATATAAATTGGATCATATGTGGTATCTTGTGACTGGCTTCTTTCATTCAGCCTAATGTTTTCAAGGTCCACCCATGTTGTGGCGTTTACCAGTGCTTTATTCCTTTCTGTGACCAGGTAAGAGTCCATTGTATGCATAGGCCACATTTTCTTAACTCATTTGTCAGCTGATGGGCATTTGGGTTGTTTCCACCTTTTGGCTACAATGTTGTAAACATCCATATCTGTGTTTTTTTGTGTCAACATATATTTTCATTTCTCTTGAGTACATACCTGAGTAGAATTAACTGGGTCATAGGTAACTTGTAATTGTTGGAGGAACTGCCAGACCGTTTCCCAAAGTGGCTGCATGCTACTTACATTTCCCACCATTAGTGTATGAGAGTTCTGATTTCTCCTTCTCTTGACAAATACTCATTATTTGACTTTTTGATTCTAGCCATTCTCGTGGGTGTGAAATGGTATCTCACTATGGCTTTAATTTACATTCCCTTGATGACTAGTGATATGGAACACTGTTTTCATGTGAGTATTGGCCATTTGCATATCTTCTTTGGAGAAATATTTGTCCATATTCTTTTCTTGTTTTTTAATTGGGTTCACCCACCCTGCTGATCAATAACTTTTTGGTGTGAAAACAAGAAAGCCCAGCTGCATTCCCTTGGGTTGAGGCACCACGAGGCATGACTTTCTCTCCAGAGTTCCTCTGGAGAAGCAGGTAGAAGTTAACACTCTGAGACTGTCGGGCTCCTCTGGTAGAGTGAGGTAGCTTGTCTTGACAACTGGCCGTCTTAAATTCCTTCCTTGCCTGTATGCACATGTCATTCCTCCACTGCCTTCATCTACTGGAATCTGGGCTGGCTTGTGTCTACTTTGTCCAATAGAATATAGCAGAATAATGTTGTGCATTTTCAGACCTAGACTTTAAGCGTTTAAGCAGTTTCCACGTTCTCTCTTGAGTAATTATGTAAGAAGTCCAAGTGGTGGTTATAATCTTACCCAGCATGTCAAAATTTTTCAGACCAATCCAGTTTTACTCTACTATAAAACGTGTTTTTCCTTATGAAATTACAATTTCTCATTGTAGAAAATAGAAAAAATAATGGGGGGAAGAGATGAATAGGTGGGGCACAGGGGATTTTTAGGGCAGTGGGAGTACTCTGTACACCATACTGATGGAAACATGTCATTATACGTGTGTCCAAACATAGAATGTGTGACACAAGGAGTGAACCCTACGGTAAACTATGGACTTCAGAGGATTATCATGTGTCGATGTAGGGTCATCAGTAGTAACAAACGTCTCACTCTGATGAGGGACGTTAATGGGAAGGGATGCATGTGTGGGCCAGGGGTTATATGGGACCTCTCTGTTCCTTCCTCTGAATTTTGCTATGAACCTAAAACTTCACTTAAAAAAGTAATCTTTAAAAAAGGCGTAAGTAAGGGAGTAAAAATCACTGATAATTTACTCCTTAGTGATGAGCACTGCTACCAGTTTGATATAAATCCTTGCAGTTTTGCATGTGTTAACAAATCCATATCTAGCCATTGTTTGTCTACCAATCAATTTATCTTTATGTATTTTATCAAAGATGTTTGGCTTGACTTATATGTACTTTTCCAAACTCTGTCAAGTTTCTGGCCAGGGTCATTATTCTCCTGGTCTTAGAAGCCTGAGACACTTTGACGAAGTATTAGAAGGTACTTGGGTTCATGAGAGATACATTAGGAAAGCAAGCATGGGAGAGGGAACCATGAAAGAGGGAGCGGGAAGAAGAACCGTAATTTCCCTGTAAAGTGATATTCAAATCTCTGACTCATAGCATACCCAGCATTTCCACCTTTTAATTCTTAGAACTGGGGTTTTCATCTTCAGAGGACCCATTTTTGTTAAGGAAATGGAATGGGCGAGGTACAGAAGAACCTCTCCACATGAAAGCACTCACTCAGCAGTTGCCCCATTTCCTAAAACACTTTGTCTGAATAAACAGACACCCAGCATAGATCTGCAAGTTATAGATGATGAAACTTCAAGATAATGAGTTCTGCTTCAGGTAGCACAGGGTGAAATAAAATCCCAAAAGATGATTCTCAAACATTGACTGGAGGCCGGGGGGTTAATTGCATGGATGGGAATGGAGGTGGCAGGGTCGAACAGGGCAGAATACATTGACTGATGTGGCTGCTGGTTGCCTGGCTAGAGGTCTGTGGAGAACAGCTAGTCCATCAGCAGCCTGTCCTAAGTGAAGCCCAGGAGTCATTTGCAGCTCCTGAGTTACACAAAATAAAACATTAGATAAAACATCTGTTCTAGTAGAGTGGTGAGGGCATGAGCACAAACCAGGGGAAAAGGATATACTGACAAGAGTGAACTATTGTAGCAATGAAGAATCCACAGAAAATTGATTCCAAATACATCTGCAGTGCAAATCTATGTAAAATACAAGAAACTCAGTTTTGTTACCTTCTTGCAACAGTGTAAATAGTTAGCAAATGAGTTCAAGGTAAAGAATCATTTGGGAATGCAGTGCTTACCTTCTTCCTATGAAGACTAAAATTGTGGGTTACATCCATGCTTGTAAGAGTGGAGGCATGGGGCGCTCACTGAAGCACCTGCTTTCCTTCCATACTCTCTTCTGGCACAAGAAGGCTAGTCTCTATTTCCTTGTTGGAGGATGCTGTTGGAGGTTTACTTGTTGAGGCTTGACAACACATCCTGCACAGCTGTGTCTGCTCGATGGCAGTGTCATATTTTATAGGCTCTCACAACTTCTTGTGTCCAAGTTTCCTACCATTAATCACCAAATCCTGCCATCTTCACAATTATGAAATAAAATCTAATGAATTTACATCCACTGACACAAACCCCCTTTCCTGGCTGTTGTAGTGCTGGAAAAGGAATGTATATTTCTAGTACGTTGTCTGTTCAAATGCAGTTCCACCAGGAAAGAATAACCATCTCAATTCTGGCATCCACTTGTTTTTGAGAGCAGTTTTGCAAAACCGTGGTTGTTGGAGCATTGAATAAGAAGAGCTCTGACCTTATTAGGAGACATCCATTGAACTTAGTTGGCTTCCCAAACTGAATTGAGGCTGATGACTGGTTCATAGGCTGGGTTTTGTGACAGATTCCCTAATCATGCTGGTTTACCTCAAGTGATGTTAGCATTTGGACAAAACAAGGTTCCAACGCCCTTAGGTGACAAGATAACTGATGCATATTAGAAAATAGTAAAATAAAGATGCCTATCAAATGTAAGTCCTTCTGTAGAATAAATTCCAATAATCAATATTAGAACTTATGGATTTCTAAGTTTAGGTAATAAAATACGTGCTATATGGTTCTTTACTTCATTGTTACTGCATATTCATTTAAGTACTCTCTAAATGTCTGCCATAGTATGTTGATTAAGACAGTATTAGCAAGAGTTCTGAAGTCCTAAATAAGGGTGTGGTGGTGGAGATGAAGAGCGGAGAGATCTGAAGGGCGTTTCTAATAGGGAGTCCCTAGGAAAGTGATTCTACATAGAGGCGGCAAAGGAGCCGGGTAACTACAAGCTTTTCCTCTGGGGAGACACCGTTAACTGAGTTCTGCAAATGCTTGATTCAAGGTGTCTATATGACATGAAGAAAATGAGAAATGAATTGCTCAACACAGTAATCCTTAGTGAATTAAGATGTCTGCCTACAGATGTCTCCTCTTCTCCACAGACAAGCAGGGTGAGCCTGCAGGCCAGGGCTGGGCATGAAATTGGGCACTGCCTGGACCTGATGGGTGTTTACAGTAGACTTGAGAGAACTAGCATCTGGGGGAAGCATGTTGAAACACCAGGAGGATGGTCTAAAGCTATGTATAAATCTCATTCCAACAAACTCCATTGCCGAAAAAACCAACGTGGGTTTTCTTTCCTCCTGTGAAGACCAACCTGATTTAGGACTCTAAGTGCCCACTCCTGTTCAGCTGGGGCTCCTTCTTTCTCTTTGGACTGAACCAAAGCCTAGGGTAGAGGGAGGGCTTACAGGATGCCTGCAAAAAAAAAAAAAAAAAAGTTTCTCTAGGTTTAAGTCCACTGTGTTCACTGCTGATCATCACCTTCCAAACCCTCAGTGTCTCCTGACATCTGGTAGCTGTCTGTTTCCACATCACGTGGATGTGGGCCACTTTGATGAAGCCAAGGACCTTCTGTGCTTAGGGTCCCACCACTTGGGTGCCTGTGTCCCATCTCATTCTGAGGTCTTTATGCCCCAAGGCACCCCCAAGGAGCAGGACTATTTCTCTGGGTGCCGGAAGCTTGCTCTCCTCCTCCAAGCAGGGAATCCCCTCCTGCTCCCACTGGTTCTCCCAGCCCCTCCTCCTCTTCTGTCAGCCCTCGTCTCCTCAGTGGGTGTAGGGTTAAGGAAACACAGAGCAGAAAACCTAGCAGCCTTCCTGTTTTGCACTCTGTCGTGTATCTGCCCTGAGGCAATGAATCAAAGAGCTGGCTACCGCTTTGATGAGGGAAGAGAGGGGGAAAGCAAAGGGAGGAAGTCTACTTAAATTAACACCTAACATGACGTGGCTGCTGCGGTCGTGAGTCTGACGGGGCTACGCAGAGAGGGAAATTCTAGGTTTTGAAGGCAACGCAGATTGCAGGCTTGGAGAAGTAAGTGGGAGATGGAGCCTGAAATAGTACGTTCAGCTGGGGTGGAGGTGTCTCGCTATCGTGTTTCCTCCCAGGATGTTCAGGGTTCCATGGAAGTAAGGGGAGAGTAAGCAGCATGAATTTTTCTTTTTGTATTTCCTTCTGAAAAAGCTAACAGAGTACAGGCTTACCCTCAAAAAGGAAGCTGGGCTTACCCTACTTTCTGCAGATTGATTGATCTGCTCTTGAATTTTGGCTTCCTGGTATGCCCGGCCCCTCCCAGGCCCTGGAACTCAGTGCCCTCCTAACCCTGGGCAAGGCAGAGTGGGAAGGCTGAGCTGAGCAGAAGGGCAGTATCAGTTGATCCACTGCTGGGCTGGACTCCGTTATTGATTAACTTATGGAGCAGAGAAGACATAGCTGATGATGCTCTTTCAAAATAAATCAGTATTCTGGACACTGAAAGGGAAACTAGGTTTGAGGGAATTGCAAAGACAGGCTGAGAAAAGATCAAACCGCAGAAGGTCAGGTACCATCCAGAGGTTTCTGGCAGAAGGAGGTAGCCTTTCTATTGAAGAATGTAGGCAGCTGGGAAAAGGCATCAAAGGAGATTATCTGTTTACAACTCCCTCCTTCCCACGTGGCCTGCATCTCTGAGTCCACCCAGAAAAGATCAAGAGGAAGAAGAGCTGGGAGAGGAGGAAGCAGTGGCTCAGCAGGTGCCGATGTGATGGAGAAATGGCACAGAGGTCTGACGAAAGGAGGGCGCAGTGGAGCTGTGTGTGCCACTCGTGCCCATGTCACTCTGGGTGCGCTGCAGGGGGGCAGAGGCACTGGGGAGGGCCTGCTCTCCCTTCTCCTGCCAGGAGGTGACAGCAGCTAGTCACATCACAGGGGCTGGGCGCAGGTGTCTGGGCGCGGCTGGGGCTGGCTGGGTCAGTGTGGAGCCCAGTGCAGACTGGAGCCCTGACATGTTTAAGGCCACAGGCGTGGACACAGCCCATCTTGGGTGGATCGATTTTCCTTACTAGGCCTTCCTTTTCTCTCCCTTGACACAGCAATACTCTTAGGCACTTGTGAGTGTTCATTTGTACCATGCATTTGTTTATTCATTTGTCCATCTATTTTTTTTCTGGGTAGTGAGGGTATCATTGCAAAAATAAAGTCTCTGCCTTCACAGAGGACAAAGACAATGAAAAACCCAACACAGAAATACAAGAGTGTCAGGTCCTGAGCGATGGGAGAAGCAAAACGAAGCAGGGTGAGTAGACGGGGTAGTGGAAACTGCAGCTTTAGGTAAGGTGTTAGGGAGGCTTCTTGACCAAGGGATATTTGAGTAGACTCGGGTGGACGATGGGAGCAAGCCGGCTGCTCTCTTGGGGGAGAATATTCTAGGTAGCGGGAACATAGAAAACCCTGAGATTGAAACACAACTCATGTGCTTGGGGAATGACTGAAAGCTGGTGATAGAGGGAAGAGGCATAGAAAATGAGGATAGAGAAGTAGCCCGACCACGTAGGGCCTTGTAAGCCACAGGGAGGACTTAGGTTAATGTTTTAAGTGGGATGGAAAACGCCGATGTATGTAAGGAGTTTAATTAAAACACGAGTGGAGCACTTAACTGGGAGTCGGGCCCTGATCTAGGCACTTCACTTGACCAATCCTCACACAAGGCTGTGATGGCCCAGAAAGTTCTGTTGTTACAGACTCTTTTGAGTCAAGCCTTAGCAAGGGTCCTCTGCCTGGTGTTGCTTGTGCCAGTGGAATGAGACCGAGATCAGTTCAGAAGCAAAGGAAAGTTTTTTTCTTTGATCAAAGAATGGAGAGGTGAGAGCTCACACTCTAGAGCACACACTCTGCCTGAAAGGCTGTTGGTGGGCTGCTTAACGGGGTTCTCTTGGGTGGTCAAGGGGAGGGGTTCTTGTGGGTCAGATGTAATTGTGTTCCTCAGTGCGCTGCAGACTGAAGTGCTGGGCATGCCAGGTTCGGGTGCTGGGCGCAGTGGTTCTGCCCTGGGAACTTGAATCCAACTTTTTGGGTGCAAGATCTCTGCACATGGCCTCCTATAGGCAAGTGAAACCAGACTAAGCACAAAAGAAGAGGTTAGACCTTAACACCTAGACTCCATCTTATTTTTCCCAGGGACCCCAGTGGGCTTTGCGGGTGACACAATGACTTTCCCAAGGTCCCCTGGCTGGCAAGAAGCAGAGCCAGGATTGGGACCCAAGTAGTTTGCTTTCACATCTATGCTCTTAATTTCCTCCCAATGTCTGGCACATAAGGAAGTACTCAATATACATTAACACTGTTGCTGCTGAAAACCTTTTAATTGGCTTCTCATTTTCCTAGAAAAACATCCAGACCCCTCAGTAGTGTCTGCCAGCTCTACCTGCTCTGTCTCTGCCCACCTCTGTGATTTCTTGTCATGCTCCTCTCTTCCTCAGTCACATCTTCCAGTTACACGCGTGCTTGCCAGTTCCTGAACGCTGCTAGCCTTTGCCTTCCTTGGCATTTGCAGACCTCACTGCCTCTGCCTGTAAAGCTCTTCTCCCTGGGTGACTGTGGCCAGTGGGTCCACTGACCGCATAACCTAATAGTTGGTCTGCCCACTCAGTGATTTTCTTTGGTGGTCTCTTGTTTCTTTGTGCACTTGCTACACTCTGCAATTGTTCCATTTACTTATTCACTTGTTGCTTTTGCTTTTGTATCTCCCATCCATTGATCATAAGTTCCATAAGAGTAGGGGCATCTGGCTTGTTCACTCCGCATCCCTGAAGCCAGCACTCAAACATAGTTTTTGAATAGATGAATGGATAAATTACTATTTTTATGAGTACACCTTTATGGGAATTTCATTATTTTTTTCCTTTTCTAACAATACACCTGTTACCAATCCTTTCAAGCATCCAGCTCCATCAAGGGTCCTTCTGCCTGGTGTTTGACCTAGAAGAATGAGAGTGAGTTTGGTTCAGAAGCAAAGGAAGAGTTTTATTCTTTGATCAATGAATGGAAAGGTTAGAGTTGGTGCTCTAGATTACACACCCTCCCCAAAAGGCCCTTAGCAGGGCTGCTTGTCGGCAGGAACGGGGTGGGATTCTTGCCAATCAGGTGCTGCTCCCTGTGCTCCAGATCTAAGTGCTGGGTGCAGCGTCCCTGCACATGGTCTGCCCAGCTGAGGTGTTGAGTGCAAGGCCTCTGCACCTGGCACCCTGTGCGCAAGTGAAACTAGACTATGCACAAAGCAAAAGGGGGGAAAAGTTAGACCTTATTTTATTACCCAGATTCTATTTTAATTTCCAGGGACGCAGTGGGATTTGCTGGTCACACGTTCCTCCTCTGTCTTTTGTCCTGCTCTTCATTCTTGAAGGGCACTGGGGGCCACAGGCCCATCTTCTGTGACTTCCGGTTGGGTTTGGGCACCATCATAACCCCAGACAGAGGAGCAGGGATTCTCCCCAGCCACCTTTAGATGTGTTTGTCTTGAGGTCTTAGCCCTGATTGTTCACATCCCTGAGTGACCACCATTTGTCTAACCTTTTGAAGACGAAGGACACCAGACAACTTAAGATATATGGCCCAAATATTAGCAAGAGAATAATGGTCATGTATCCAATTTTTCCTGAAAATGAAGGTATCCAGTTCTTTTGCCTGTGCCCTGATGTTGCTGACTTCCTAGGTGTGGGCAATTGGAATAGATCCTGTCTGTGGTTTCTATACAATGATGCCAGAGGCCGCGTTTCCCTGGGTCGCAATGTGGCAGGATTTAGCGTGTGCCAGGTTGTATGGTTACATAGCCTGAACTTGAATAGACGTTCCAGGGAACAGCCATTTTGTTCCTTTAGAACTTATAAAGCCTGAACCTGGTGTGGAGTCTACACAGGGACTGGTTGACCAAACATTAATGTCTCAGCCTCTTTGAGCAGGGCTGTAATAGCTGCTACTGCCCTGAAGCCAGGAGGCTGTCCCTCAGCAGTTTGATTTAATTGTTTAGAGAACTAAGCAACCACCTGATTAAGGGGGTCCCAGTTTTAGAGCTAATACCTCAAGGATAATTTCCCTTCTCTCATGAATGAAAAGGTCAGAGGGTTTAGCTAACTCTGGGAGGGCCATGGCAGGGCCTGAAGTAACTGCTTTTTCAATTCTTGAAAGTGTTCCACATTCTGAATTCCATTCAAAAGGATCGTCATCCTTTCCTTTCAACTATTCACATAGAGGTCTCCCTATTGGACCATAATTAGGGATCCAGATGGGGCAAAACCCAGCTATCCCCAGGAAACTTCTAAGCTGTCCTGCAGTTTTAGGAGGGGTGAGGCTGCAGATGGCTGCTTCCCTGTCCTGGGGTAGGCTTCTCTGACCTCCTGTGAGAATGGAGCCTAGGAAGGTCACCCTAGTTTGTGATAGTTGAGCCTCTTTCTTGAACACCTTATCTCCTTTATCAGCCTGGTGTCATTGGAGCCTACAGAATGAGACCGAGCTTGGTCCAGAAGCAAAGGCAAGTTTCATTCTTTGATCAAAAAACCGAGCGGTGTGAGCTCAGGCTCTGGAGCACGGGGTCTGTGGGACAGGCCGTGGGCGGGGCTGCGCCATTTGATTCCCGCCAGCCAGGGGCGGAGGGGGCGGGGTTCTCGCGGGCAAGCTTCTCGCGGGCGGGGGCACGGCTGTGCTGCGCAGACTCCTGAGCGCAGGGCAGGCGCGTCTCTGCACGAGACCCGCCGCCATCTTGAGTTGCAGTGTCGCGCGGGCTCAGCGCTTCTGCATGCAGTCCCGGGGCTGAGGTGTCAGGCACAGCCATTTAGCACTAGGAGATCTGGTCCAAAGCGCCAGGTGCAAGGTTCCCTATGAGCAAGTGAAACGGATTGAGCACAAAGGAAAAAAGGTTAGACTTTATTTTATTACCCAGATTCTATTTTTATTTCCCGGGATTTGTTAATGGGCTTTGCCAGGGACCCAGCCATTTGGAGATGGCGTGACTGAAGTGTCCTCAGTTATATCAAAGTGCTCATAGGTTTCTTACGGATGAAAAGGTTTTGAGTTTTGAAGAGTTGTAGGACAAACAGAACTTCGACTTATCTTTCATAACGTTTTATGTTGCTATCAGTTGTGATTTGTTTTTTTCTCATGAGAAGTATTCTGAAAGTCAAGAGGCATCAAAATAATGATTTTTAGCCTAATATTTACATACAGATATTTTAAAAGTATATAAAATTATATGAATATCCATAATTCTTGGGTTAATAATTAAGGTATTCATTCAAGCATAAATTGAGTGCATCTATAAAACAGGTACTGAGCTACATTCTGGACTCAGAAGATAAATAAGTCAAAGTTCTTTAACCAATAAATGTGTAATTCAAGGGGGAAGAAAAAACTAAACATAATTACCACGAGATTACTACCCAGTTTGACCTGGTCTGTGCTAGAAGGAAGCCCAAGATCTTGTAGGAGGGAGTGAGAAGGGGAACCTAATCGCGACTAGGGGGACAGTGTGAAGGAAGGCTTGGAGGTGTGCTGCCTGCGATGAAAGCTGACGGTAAAGAAGGGGGGTCAGAAATGGCATTCCTGCTGAGGGACTAGTACGTTCAAAAGTGCAGGGGTGTTAGAGGGCCTGGAACATCCCAGGAGTTGTGGACAGAGCAGTGAGAGCCACCCCTGCATGGATATCCTTGCAGGGCTCCATACTGTGACAATGCAAACACAGGCTGTCGTCCTGTTGTCTGAGTTCTCCACCTGTTTACCCCATCCATCCTCTCATAGCTTTCTCCCCTCCACTCAGGGTTATCCTACTTACTCCATACTAGTTCCAGCCTATACATCTTTTTCATGATGTTCCCAATCCATACTTTTCGTATTCTCTTTTTGAGAATTTGAACTTTTTCCCACCCTTCATTCCCTGCCTCAACCACTACCTCTTCCAGGGAGAACCCTCGAACTACACCTGTTCACTGTGATCGCTCCTAGCTCTGAATTGACTTTGTCCTTCAAAACAATTCCCTTAAGAATCTACTCCATTATCTTTTATTTCAAGTGTTAAAATTGCATTCCCAACTCATTTGTGAATTTGGTAACGGCGGGTACCCCTTCATGACTAATTTGATGAACTCTCTTTATCAGTACTAAAATTCGACAAATGTTAACTTGATGCTTTTTCTCAAGGGCACTGCTGTAGGCTGATTGTGGTTTGGAGTCCCTAGCCTCTTGGACTACGAGGTAGTAAAATAAACAGGTTTTATTTCTCTTACACAAACTTATCCTGTGACCTGAGGAAATAAAGGAGAATCAGCTAGATCTGTAAACATCATCAAAACACAATGCTGAGGAGAAATAGCAACTTGCAGGATGATACAGCATGATACCACTTAGGTAAATTAAAAAAAAATAATGTATACTCTATATTTTAAGAGTGTGTGGATAGACTGGAAGTAGACACATGCAATTCATGCTAATGAGAGCCTCTGCATGGGGAGAGGATAGTCAAAGAAAATTGCAGTGTGGTCTACTTTTATTTTAGAAAATAAAAAAATTCAAAGTATGTAAGATAAAAATATTTTCAATGGTCAGTGTGACTTTTCTAATGGTTAATACGTTGTGGGATTGTCTGTTACATTATTCCTTCCATTTTTGTCTTCTTGAAATTTTTTGTTAGACACCTAAACACACATGCACACACAAATTGTTCAAGAGCTGAACGTTTAGGGGAAATGGAAACAAGGAAGGTGGAGAGAGAGCTTGGACAGATCAATCATTGTGAGTAGAAAATTTTTCTATAAAATATTCTCTGCTATTTTGCCATTAAATCTCCTTGTCGCTCTGGAGACAGTTCAAGCAAAAATAAGTTCTGTGGGGTCTGCGTGGTCTTTGGCTCACTGTCGGCTTCATGAGATGATGTGGGCGCTGCCCTGGAGGTCTTCAGCTAACCCTCTGTGAATGAATGGAAGCGTCCTCTCTGCCTTTTCTGAACTCTGTGATTTCAGGTGAGGTTAATGGACATTAGTTACACCAATAGGTGGACTATATGGGACCTGGATTTTAATGCCCAAGCCCCTGCCACTCTAAGGTCAGTACTGACTCAGGAGAGTTACAGGTAAGTAGAGAGCATCAAGGTGCTGGTCATGAACCTTCCTGTAAAAGCCGAGAGGGTGGGGTCGGTCGCGGGGGGGGGGGGGGGGAGGCAGCAATGATCTAGAGCCTGGAGGACCTGAGGACATTACCAGCTTACAAGGTCTGAATTGCTCTCATTTAAACTCACATCAGTGGCAAACTTTAAATGAACAAATTGAGCTGATTCAACAAGATTGTGTGACCTTACAGCCAAGTTCAGCTTGAAGAGATAATAAAGAGACAATTGAATCCAAAAAGGAGGACCTGGTTGTTTCAATACTAACTCACAGAGAGGGAAGTTTCTTTGAACTCCAAGTCTGCCCAGATTCCTAACGTTAGGTCTTGAGGTAGACATTTAAAAATCTTTTGAAATTGTGCCTTTAAATTACTTATGTGTGTGTGTGTGTGTGTGTAAACACACAGGTACATATACATGTATACGCATAAACATATATAGAAACAAACATATGAAACTTATCATGACTGTATATAAATATACATTATATTTACATGTATGTAAATGATAGACTGTATGTATATCAATCCCAACAAATCAGTCCCTATGATCAATAAATGTATGGTGATTTGAGTTTGCATCATGAGTAGATAAAACTTAGTAAGAGTAATATTTTATGTGTAACTTTCTTACTTTTGATGGAGATTTGTTAACCTTCCTGAACTGGGCTGAAGTTTCAGGACACATACTACAACTGGGAAAGACAGGGAATGACAAATCTCTCGCATCTGGGAGGGTCCCACACTCACTAGCATGTTCATTCCTCTTCTCCTGGCTGGGGATGTGGTTGCCATTCTCAGTTTCAGGAGCGGCCACTGTGTGCAAGGCACTGTACTGGGCACTTGACAAAGATCTTGCATAACCCTCACCACAAGACCTACTAGGTACCAGTATCCTCATTTTCAGAATGAAAAGTTCAGACTAAGTAGCTTTGCTCAGAGACAGGAACTGACAAGTGGCAGAGCTGGGATTTAAACCTGAGTCTGGCTGACTCCTGGTGCCTGCCTTAGTAATCACCAGGGGGGAGGCTTCTGATGATTTTCAACGGCAGATAGAAGGAGCTTTCTCTCTACGGCAAGCCTGAGGGACAGTTTGGGCTGCAATTAGAGGTGGGGATAGATGCCTACCCCAGCAGTTACGAGAACCATAGAATACTCCTCAACCATCAAAGATGTTCCCAAACCACACAACAGAGGTCAACAGTGAAAGCTTCAGGGTATCAGCTGTGCACAGGGTAGAAGGTAGCATGATTTGGGGTGAGGGCATGGGCCTTGGAGCCAGTTGAATTTATGATCAAATCCCACACCTGCCACTTGATAGTTTTGCAGCCTTGGGAAATTCACTTAACCTCACCAAGCACGTTTCTGAAGCTGTAGAACAGTGACAGTGGTGCCTGCCTTGCAGGGTTAGTGTCAGTCCTGGAGAAAAGTGGCACGCATCACACGGTACATCCTAAACTGCAGGTAGCTATTACTGTTAATAACATGAGATATAAAAATTTGTTGGATGTTGAACCTAAACAGAAAAAAGTGTACAGCGGTCTCAGAAGAGGGACAAAATAAAATAGTCAGACGTAGTGTGAATTCACGGCTCACAGGTTAGCAGTGCAGAGGTTCCCCGTGGAACCCACCTCCCCTTTGCCGGTGAACAGGGTGGCAGGGGTCCAGGGGAGAGCATACGGTCTTCCCTACCCAGATTGTTAACATATTTGACTCCCAGGAGCCTGAATGTGCTCAGACAGGCGTGTGCGGGGCAGCTGGAGGGCTCCTCCAGCTCTGAGTGTAGTCAGTCTTTGGACAGTTCTCCATTTTGGTCCATTGTCTTGTGTGTCCTGAAGGGACCCATTTCCTTGTATGCTGGTATCTCTTAAGGAGAAACTTAAGGTACCTATTTCCTTGTATGCTGGCATCTTTTAAGGAGAGACTTTTCTCTTTGAGTGAATGATTTCTCTTTGAATAAAAATTTTTATTCCTGATGGGAGCTCATATATACACTTATTAACATGGGTAAACTTGGAGAAGAGAGAGAGCAGAAATGATAAACTGTAATAGTTAACATTTATTTAGCACTTACTTTGTGCCAGGCACTGTTTTAAGTGCTTTATTTGTGTTAGTCTTTAATTTAATTCTCACAGTAACACTATTAGGTAAATTCTAGTGTTATCTCATTCTTTACTTGAAGAAACAGGCACTGAGTATTTAGGTATGTTGCCCAGAGTCACAGTTCTTAAGTAGCAGAGCTGGGATTTAAATGCTGGCAGGCGAGCACCAAAGGTCGTGCACAGTTGGAGGCAATAATTGGTATTTACAGCCCCGCAGGCTTCGTATCAGTGTGATAGAGTTGTGCACAAAGCAAAATGGCAGCTAGCAGGAAGAGTCCCTGTAACTCAGCAGCTCAGAAGCTTTGCTACCCAGAGTTAAAGACATGCTTCTCAGGATTGTGTCACTGGCATCTAATTTTAGAGCAGTTAGGTAGCAGCAGGGATTCTAACCCATATTTACTGAAATCAGATTAAATTAAATGTCTGCTCATTTCGTTATGTTGGAAATATACCTTGCCTTAATGATATGCTAAGTGGATACCATGTCATGGCAAGATGACAGAGTATACCATCTCTGTTAGCTATACGGAGTCCTGCTTTTGTGGTTTGTTTCATAGGAACTCATGTTTTTGGGTGTCTGATTTATGCAACTTCTTTTATGCGCTACTTGTTGCTTATTTTCCTTTCACAAAGTTGCCTTGCTTGTAACAGAGTGTATCTTAGGTTCAAATAGATAGGCAGCCTAAGACATTCCAGGCCCTAGGAGTTCTGAAATGTTCTAAGGTTTTCTAGTCAGAAAGAAACAGATAGCAAGGTAATAAGAAGTACCTGGGAGAACACACAGATACTAAATTTCATTCTGCTTGTTCTCATTTATAGCACAGACCTAGGGACCTGTAATGCTGAACGCCTTTCTGTGCCACAGAGAATTAGGTTCTGGATTTCCATCCTTGATTGCAGAGGCCATGGGTCTAGCCATTTCTACCAAATCGATAGGGAGACTCGTGGTTCAGATGACACGGTACCACACCATGCTATAGAGTTTTCATAAGCAACACGTCCAGGCAATTGCATGAGTTTGGAGTATACCAACCATCTTTTATTAGGCAAATCTGAATCCAAGGATCTTTATTCATTTGGAGCCCACATCATGAAGTTAAGATCACTGAACCTAGCTTTGCCCACTGGATAGAAGGCCCTGCTAAATGTATAGACAAGTCAAGGCCTAGGCAAAATAGTGATGTTAGTGACCTTTTCAGTGTTGAACCTTCCCAGCCAGCATCTCCTTTTCCTGCCGTGATGATGCCAACTTTCTTCCTGGTGAATCATGCCTATGCCCCCATCTTCCTCCTTGTATCACATTTAGGGCTTGTGAAATAATTTGATAAAATCACTTGCAGTAATAGGTAATTGACTGACAAGGTTTACTTCTTTCTTTTTCTTTCTCTTTAAATTTTTTTTTTTTTTACTATATTCTGGGACATTTGCATTTTAATAGAACTAAAGTCTTCATTCAAAAGAATAAATGTATTCTAGAAGTAAGGAACTGGTCAAGCAAGTATAGTTTTGAAATTGAACATTTCTTTCTGGTACCCATGAACACATAAATGACCACTTTTACTGCATACTTGAAGGGTTGACCTTGCATATGAAATGTTCACATGTTCAGAAAAATAAACTGTGTGCCAAGTCTTCTTGTTAACTATTAATGGTAAATGATGAGAGTAATTATAAATGGTTCTTAACTAGAGTATATCAATATGGTCTGATAGTACATGTGCTTATAAAAACTAGCAAGTTATTTTACATGTAAACTTAATATTAAAACAAAAATGTCCATAATTTGAAGTTTGCACCTCCCTAGAGAATAATAATAAAGCTGAAAAGGGCTGTATAGGTCAGTGTTTCCAAAGTGTGGTCTCTGGACCAGCAGCATCAGTACCACCCGTGGAACTTGTTAGAAATGCATGTTCTTAGGCTCCCCCTGGGAACTGCCACATCCAAGTCCCTGGGTGTGAGCTACCAGTCTGTGTTTTAAGGAGTTCTCTGGGTAATTTTGATGCACTCCAAAGTTTGAGAACCGGCATTATAGATGATTATGTTTGAACTCGTCCTAATTCACAGATGAGTAAACTGAGGCTCAAAAAGATGAAGAGACTGAGCAGAGTTGATGATTTTTAGTAATGTTCTTTTTACCATCCTAAGATAAATCCCTCTGGCTAATCAGCTTGAATGAGTGAGGTTTGCTGCAGCATCTTTGATTGACAGGACAGTCAAATTGTTCCCTGATTGTGCGACTTTACCCTTGTAAGGCCCGGGGGTGAAACTTGGACAACTTCAGTCTCCTGGAGCCTCTCAGGGATCAGGCTGCTCCATATTCACTCTCTTTAAAAAGATCAGCATTCATTTTCCTTTAAAGTTGGGGTTAGTCTGCCTGAGTTGCATACTAATAAGATGAATGAATTCATTACCAAAAGCTAGATTAAGTTTTGCAGCTGTTCCGCCTGGGGATCTAGTAGAGAAAGGGCCGGCACAACCGAAAATCCTTTCCTGATCAAGGCAGTATGAAAATGCAATCTTATGTGGTAAGTAGCATTCAGAAATACTGAAATGAAGTGAAAAATTAAAATGCTTTTTGCCTAAACATGTGGGGAATGGGGAAATCCTGGGGTGCCACCAAACAGCGCTGTGGAATGCAGATGCTGTCTTTTCGGCTGGCTCACCTCAGGGGGAATGCCACTTGTGGATGTAGGAATGAGAATTCACACTTAAGATTGCAAGGGGCTATATGTATTTTAGGACAAATGCTGATGTTCTGAGACTTTAGCCACCTCATTTACCCGTTTATCTCTAAATCACAAACTCTAAACTAGGCAGTATCTAGGAACTGACTTCTTCGTGCCTGCTATCCTCAGTATAGGAAGGTCAGCATGTGCATTCATTTATTCTTTCCTTCATGAATGCAGCCATTTATCCCGCCAATATTTTAAAACTATCTACTATGTGCCAGGGCTATTCTGGGATTGTTTTTCTCTCATTTCTTGCCTTTTATTCTCGATTGAATGAGTAATTTTCATCTTCTGTTTTTTCCTGTACTTGTTGGGAAGTTGCATGTTTTGTTTCTTTCTTTCAGTAGTTACCCTAGAGATGTTACCAAATAGACTTCTTTATTGAAGTCTGAAGTTAGCAAAAAATCTTGACCCTCCTCCCAGTAATACAAGTTCTTTTCAAGGTTTAATTCCATTCGTTCCCTCTTAACTGTTGTTATTGTGTTGTATTTTTAAGTTTACTTAGAAGCAAAAACAATTGACATTATTATTACTATTTTATATGATCAGTGTTGATGGTTATTAGTTCACACTTTTCCATCCTGCATTTCAGATCTTACATCTAGAATTACTTTCCTTTTGCCTGAAGTGCCTTCTTTATATTAGCTTTTACTAAGAGTATGCTAGTGATGAACTCTTCGGTCTATAAATGTCTTTATTTTTTTCTCCATTTTTTAACTGAAGTATAATTGACCTACAATATTATGTTAGTTTCAGGTATGCAACACAATGGTTTGATATTTTTATACATTACAAAATGAAGACAAGTCTAGTTACTCCATTCTTAAAAGTTGTTTCACAGGGTATAGGCTTTTAGGTTGGCAGGTACTTTCTTTTAGTACTTTGAAGGCTTTATTCCACTATTACCAGGACTCCACTGATGTGTTGAGAAGTCAGCTGTCTATCTTACTGCTTTGCATATGACCTGGCCTCTTTTCCCTGTTTTTTTAAAAAAACTTTTTCTCTTTGGTGTTGATTTTCAGCAATTTTAATATAATTTACTTTTTGGAATTTATTTTAATTTATTCTATTTTGGATGCACTGGGTTTGCTGAATCTCTGGAATGCTATTGTCTGATTAGTCCCCAAACATTTTCAAAACAAGCATACTTAGTTTTATTGAACTTTACTTTATTGCAGTGCACGGGTAATGCATTTTTTATAAATTAAAGATTTGTGGCAGCTCTATATACAGCAAGTTTATAAAAATCATTTTTCTAACAGCATTTGCTCGCTCTGTCTCTCTGTGTCACATTTTGGTAATTCTTGCACTATTTCAAACTTTTCGTTATTATATTTGTTATGGAAGTCTGTGATCAGTGATCTTTGTTACTACTATGACTCATTGAAGACTCGGGTGATGATAAGAACTTTTTAACAGTAAACTTTTTTAATTGAGTTATGCACATTGTTTTTTAGACAGACTGCTATTGGACACATAATGGACTACAGTACAATGTAATCATAATTTTTATAGGCATTGGGAAACTACAAAATTTGTGTGACTTGCTTTCTTGCAATACTTGTTTTATTGTGATGATCTGCAACTGAACACCAAATATCTGTAAGATATGGTTCCATCATTTCAAATATTACCCTGACCCATGCTGTCTCTTCTCTCATTTCAGTTCTTCAGTATTTATAGCTTGTTACTGGATTCTCCCCATCCCTTACCCTCTCCTGTATTTTCTGCCTCTTTTCCCTCTTGACACTGAATTCAGAATTATTTGTCCTGTGTTATTTTCCTAATACATAATAGGCATTCAGTGAATCTTTGAATGAAATATGAAACTGTATTTTTGTAAGTTTTCAAATGTATTATGTGTATTTCTGTAAGACATACAACTTGAAAAACCTGATCTGATACAATCCTTTCAATTCTTGTTGCAGAAACTGAGGCCTGTAGGTTAAATGACTTGGCCAAGGCCACAGAATTAAGCAGTGGCTTATGTAGCCCTAGAACTGAGATCTGACTCTAAATCCATTCTTTCCAATTCACCACACAATTTCTCATTCTCACTGAAAATAGTACAACATAGATAATGACAATATGGGTAAGGTTAAGACATTTCCAGTATTTTCCTATTTGAGAAGTTATATTGTTATTTAAAAAGTAACCTGTTTCCTCTACTAGAGACCAGTGAGAAATAAGGAATTTGGAAGTGAGGTAGGGAAGGGCACTGGATGGTTTCAGAACTAACCAAGGAAGGTTTTGATAGCTTTCTATAAGATAATGATTTACTAGTGGAAAGCCCCAGATAAATAATCTTCTCATTCACTAGTATGGCAAAATCCACCCAGGAACAGGGAAAATAGTGGATTACAATGAAGTCTTGTTTAGTGTAAAGTGATGGGGAATGTTTAGAGACTGGTAAGGACTTAAACTAATGCCCGAATGATTATCCCTAAGATGTGAGCCCTTTATCACAATTCTAAGAACAGTTGTCTGCTGAAAACAGACTGTTTACATGAGTGAGAACAAAACTAAATTAGTTAAACAAGGTGTATGAATGCAATCTATGGGGAGATATAAGTTTTAGGGGAAAGTGGAAATGGAGAAAATGCAAGATAAACCCAAACACCTGCAACAAGGTATCTGTGTGTGGGGGGGGGTGGGGGTGGGGGGGGTTGGGGAGGTTGAGGAAAGTTTAACAGTTATTTAGGAAAGCTACAAAACAGTAGTATTTATTTATGGATCATCTTGGAACATTTAGACTAAATTAAACAAGTGTCTTAGAGTGCAGTTTTGAGAGATGCCATGTTTTGTATCTTCTTGCTTTTGGCTATTTGAACACATTTTTTGAAAATATTATTTACTCATACTTGCTCAGTTCTCCCCAATTGTGTTAGTTCCCAATACAGAATTATGGGATGATGAAAAAGAATAAAATGTATTAACTTCATGTACTCACTTTCTTACACTTCTCCCCACCCCTGGCTTTGAAGCAATAATCACTTCCATATACCTGTTCAGATCTTCCTAATTGCACTGTATAGTACATTGCTTCACAAACACAATACATAGCTATATGATGATAAAAAGGGGGAGAAACAATACTTTCATGTCCTTGTCCCTCCATAATTTTTAGCCTTCCTCCTTGTCAGGACAGACTCAACCAGTTCAAGTCTCAGAGTAGCATGACTCTAAGAGCAGCTCTCCAGAGACGAGGGGTAACTCCCACCTGTACAGCAAAGGAGAATGATTAATGGCCTGGGTCTGCAGGGAAGGGGGCAGCATCCAAGCCTAAACCACAAACTACAGATACCCTGTCCATGTACTTCCTGCCTTTAACCTCAAAGTGACAAAGCAAAGAATCCAAACCAATATATTCCCTCCTTCCCCTTACCCCGATAAAGAATGTCATTGCATCACAGAGTAATAAGATCTGACACATTCTCTGAAGACTGTCTTTCCAAGCAGCCATCTGCATGAAAGCCATCTGTCAGCTTCTCTTGCTTATTAGTCATGTCCCTGAGAAACCAATTGTAGTATCGACTAATCCTTAAAGGCCATGAAGTATTATTGATTAGAAATTGGAAAGGATGACATTTCACTGTATAGTTTCCATCCTTACAATGCATAATAAAATCAAGCATTGAAAATTTAATTTTTATTAGCACAGAAAGCCAAACAGAAACACTCATTCTTAAATGTGTAATTTTTTCTGCTTCCCTCCCCTTTGTTTTGTTTAGTTGGTTGGAATTTAATGTGTTTTGTGTCCTGAAACTGATGAGGGTAATTTTTTTTGTCCTGAATTTTTCTACTTTTCTTGCTTATCATAATTGATAAGCACAAAGAGGTAATTATCCACCCAAACCATTAAATCCTAATCCTTTTCCAAACTTCAAGTTTAATCCATAGGGAGTTTTAAAATTAGTAGCATAGAAAGAGGACTGGTTCATTTGTCAGACACCCTAGCATCTGTAGTCTAGACCTTAAATTTGGGTAGATTATTTGTCATGATTTACTTTATTATATATATAATTTAAAGATAATATTTTTGTTGAACTATAGTTGATTTACAATATTAGTTGCAGGCATACATCCTAGTGATTAATACTTTTGTAATATACTCCATTTAAAGTTTCTGTAAAATAATGGCTATTCTCTCTGTGCTGTATAATACATCCTTCTTGCTTATTTTATACAGTCTTTTGTCTCTTAATCACCTACCCCTATCTTGCCCTCTCTCCTTCCCTCTCCAGTAACCACTAGGTGTTCTCTGTATCTGTGAGTCTGTTTACTTTTTGTTATATACATTCATCTGTTTTATTTTTTAGATTCCACGTGTAAGTAGTAAGTCAGACAAAGAAAACATTCTTACTTCACGAAGCATAATAATCTCTAGGTCCATCCGTGTTGTCGCAAATGGCAAAATTTCATTCTTTTTATGATGAAGTAATATTCTGTTGTGTGTGTATATATATTCACATCTTTTTTATCCATTCGTCTGTTGATGGGCACTTAGGTTGCTTCCATATCTTGGCTGTTGTAAATAATGCTGCTAACACTGAGGCGTGTGACTTTCCAAATTGGTATTTTCATTTTATTCAGCTAAATACCCAGGATTGGAATTGCTAGATCATATTGTAGTTCTATTTTAGTTTTTTGAGGACTCTTCATACTGTTTTCCATAGTGGCTATAATAATTTACATTCCCACCAGCAGTGTACAAGGGTTCCTTTTCTCCACATCCTTGCCAACATTTGTTATTGGTGGACTTTTTGGTGATAGCCATTTTGACAGGTGTAAGGTGATATTTCATTGTGGTTTTGATTTGCATCTCTCTTATGATTAATGATTTGGAGTATTTTTTCATGTGCCTGTTGACCATCTGTACATCTCCTTTGAAAAAATGTTCAGTTCTTACGCCTATTTTTAAATTAGTTTCTTTGTTTTTTGATAATGAGTTATATGAGCTATTTATCTATTTTGGATATTAACCCCTTATTGGTCATATCATTTGCAATGATTTTCTCTTGTTCAGTAGGTTGTCCTTTTGTTATGCTGATGGTTTCCTTTGTTGTGCAAGATATTTTACATTTAATTAGGTCCCATTTGTTTATTTATGCATTTCTTTTGTATTAGAAGACAGAACCAAAAAAGTATTGCTATGATTTATGTCAGAGTGTTCTGTCTATGTTCCCTTCTAGGAGTTTTATGGTTTCAGGTCTTACATTTAGGTCTTTAATCCATTTTGAGTTTATAACATTTCCTCACACCGTAAACAAAAATAATCTCATTCTCTTACATGTAGCTGTCCAATTTTCCCAGCATTACTTATTGAAGAGACTGTATTTTCTCCATTGTATACTTTTTTCTCCTTTGTCATAGATTAATTGCACATCAGTACATGGGTTTATTTCTGGGTTTTCTATGCTGTTCCATTGATCAATGTGTCTATTTTAAAGCTGATAATATCTTCTTTAAACAGCTAATAAAGTTGCTTGCAAAAGATGAAATGAGCTAATATATTCATTAATTAAGTCATTTAATTATCTACCCACCCATCTCTCTGTCCAACCAACAATCCATCCTTTCAAGAGATATTTATTACTCACATGTGGCAGGAAGTGGGAAAAAGTGGCAAAAAAGCCAGAAAACATCTGCCCTTGTAAGCTTAATTTCTAGTGGGGAAAAATGAAGAGGTTATAAATGATTAAGCTGTATAGTTTATCAGATAATCATAGGTATTATGCAGAACAGTTAAGCAGTGAGAGGGCTGGAGAGTTGTGATGTTAAATTAAGTGAGCAAGGAAGTCTTCACAAAGAAGGTGACATTTGAGCAAAGACCTCAAGGAGATGAGGGAGTGAGCCATGCTGACATCGGGGGCAAAGTGTATCAATCAAGGACAGAGTAGGTATAAAATCTCCGATGCAGAAATGTGCCTGCCATATTCAAGAAAAGACCAGTAAGCCTGTATGGCTGGAGTGTCTGAGATTGGGCAGAGTAGTAAAAGATAAGATCAGAGAGACGGGACACATAATGGACATTGGGTCCTGCAGACTACTGAAAGGATTTGGCTTTTATTCTGGATGAGATGGGAACCATGAAAGATTTGGGGCAGTGGAGTGACATGATGTGACTTAGTTTTTGGACTCTGTGTTGAAAATAAGCTATAATGATGCAGAAATGGAGGGGGAGTAAAGGCAGAAACAGAGACTAGTTAGGAAGCTATTGCCATCGTCCTGAGCCAGGGTAGTAGCAGTAAGGTGGTGAGAAGTGGTAAATATTGATATGATTTGAGGGTAGAGTCAGGTAGACTTGCTGTTTAGAAAGGAAAGAGAAATAGGATTTGGCCTGAGGAATTTGGACATTGAAGCTGTTCTACATTGAGATGATAGGATGGGACCAACTAGGAGAGAAGCCAGTTTGATGGGGAAGATGAGGAAGTGGGTGTTGGATGAGTTTGAGATGTATGTATCACTCAAGAGCACTCAACTAGGAGCCAGACCAAACTGAATCCTTAGGGGTGGGAAGGAGGTCATGGGCAGAGATGACTGAATAGCCAACCCACCTCTCAAGACTCTTACTTCTTACAGAGGTGGACAGGCATGAAGATAGATAACCACAACAGAAGACAGATTAGCCTAGTCTGCGGTCGTTTCCACTCAGAACTTTCCCTTGAGATAGAAGTAGTGCCCCTCTGTATGGTTGAAACTTTTAATGACTTAGTCTTCCAACTAGGCACAGTCAGTTTCATGCCCCATCTGATTACAACCCCTTCCTTGACACCATTAGAGATAAGATGGGAAGAGACCTCTATTGCCTGCTCACACTTGCAAACCACACTTTGATGGCTCTGTGATTACATGCCTCTTTGAAAAAAGTTTCAAGTGAAATCAGATCCTTTCGCAGATATCTCAGGCCTTTGCCTTTTTGTTCTATATATATTTTTACCCAATCTTTTTGCCTGAAGCTGGAAATTGTGCAGATTAAGTTATGTATTCACCATCATGCTAACATGGACAAGAAGCTGTTTTGCCATCACGCATAATTATCAGTGATTTGATAAACAGTCCCATGAGTTTTCAGAACAGTTTTTCTAAGATTGGTTTTAAATGAAATTTAGGGGTATCAAGAATAATTGCTAAGGCAATTTAAAATTAGTCTAAGGCAGCATGAACACCAATGAGAATTAAAGTAATTGTGCTGGGGTGGTAGATTGTAGGCGTGGTTTTTTCCAATATTTTGATTATTTAAAAATATACAGGAAAGAATCATTGCCATAGTTCTACACTGGATTGATATAGTGTGTTTAAACATTTGGTTTTTAAAAATATCTTTATTTGGAATCTTCTGGACTACATTGCAAAGCTAGTGTACCATGTGTTTGTGCTACGTGCCAATTACACTTGCTTATTCCTATGCCTACAGTTCAAGTGAACTGACAGTGGGAGTGAAGAATAATGTCTTGTCCTGACAGACATCAACATAACCTAAAGCCACTCAGCTGGGAACCCTATTGACCTCAGTTTCAGGGACAGACTCAGATGAACAGGGTGGAGGAAGTATGAGCCATTCCTCAGAGATGAAAACAAACAAACACACACAACAGTTGGATGATATAGGCTAGTGAGATTGGAATGCAGTGGAATGATTTTCCATATTGGGATACAGGTTTGGCAGACATTCTTTTTGAGCAATAATGTCTTTTCCTGAAACCTCCAGGAAGAAGATTAGGAGTAAAATCTGGGCAAGAGTAGGAATAAAAATGCATTTTTTTCATTTTCTGGGAATATGTTCTGTGGGTTCTAGGGCTTGAGATTTTAGGGAGTCTCTGTCTTTGATTATGCTTAGAGGAAACTTTGACTTGGTGGGCTTTGACCATGATGGAGCCCCCTGAAGAGAGAGAGAGCGTGGTGCTGGCCACCAAGGCTTGCTCCGCGCTCAAAGGGAGGAAAGCAGACAGCGCGAACAACTACTGTTTGTTTCCATGTAGCATCTCTTCTTTCCTCTTGATTGACAGCACCCGCTTCCTCTGAGATACTGGTCCTCCTCCACTCAAACTGATTTTTGCAAGAAGTGGCAATCACAGACCCTTACCTTCTGGCCTAATAATAAGTGGACCTGTGAACCAAGCTTGTATGATCAAGGTTCTTTGATGAAGTTGGGAAGGAGAATTCTCTATTTTCTCTTAGACCATGAGCTGCAAAGATATAACTTAAAGGCTACCAGATCCTCCAGAATGTAGAGTATAACTGAGAGAATGAAGTCAATAAAGACAGAAGCCAGGATGAGAAATGGGTGGAAGTGAAACGGGTGAGTTGGAGAGGGATGGAATCTAGTCAGTAGGCTTTACCTGGTTTAAGTCCTAGGTTCCTAGAGACACCCTACTCCTGTCAAAGCTGCGGATACTACTCATACTTCTTCTAAGCTTTGGTTTTGTGATCCAGTAAATCATCTTTTTTTTTAAAATTAAATTAAATTTTAAAAATTAAAAATTTTGAATTGATTAAAATGTTTTCTTTTGTTATTTTCAGCCAAATAATACAGATTAATATAGGGAGATGCATACTTTCTTCTTGAAGTCCAAGTCCTTCCAACATAGGCAGGCAGGCAAGTGGGAGAGAGATTGTGCATATAGCTAGAGATTTTCTGTTCTGATTGTTTTTTTCTTCTTCCTGCCCTCCCTTTACCTTTCTGCCTCCTTTCTTTTTCTGCAATTGAACGTAACAGGGTGGAAGTGGATGAAGAGGAGAAATGATAGTTAACTGAGTTAATCCCATTCACTGGACTATTTAATGTATAATGTCCAATTTAAGTGGGAATTTAATGAAGTAAAAACAGTTGGGAGAGGAAGAGAGCAAATGTTAAACTGTGCCTATTACATCTTCAGTATGCAAAAGACATTTTATTACCTTGTCTAATATTTATGACAGCCTTGTAAATGTATAAATTACATATACTTTATGAACTAGCTGAATCAGAAAAAGAATGTATTGGCTCCCATAGTTTACTAGGTTCGAGATTAGACCTGTTTCTAGGAGGGACTTGATTCAGTGCTTAAGATCATCAGGACTCATTTCTGAGTCAGAACCACCATGCCACATAACTCCTGTTAGCTAGAAAACTGATTGAGTGGCACTGTCTGGAGCTGTGCAGCTACTCCTAGTCTTTTTTCTTGTACTTCCATTACTCTTAGGTTTACTTGGTGGACTGTAGAACTTGAGGCTCATGTTATACCAGCACTGATAAAACAGAGGGTCTGTTTCCATGATAGTACAAACAAGAGTCCTAGTATTGAGTCTTATCATTTCTATGCAATTGTGAAAACAGTTAAAGATCATAGTTCCTTGGAATCAGACCATGCTGATGTTAAATACTGGCTCTTCCATTTACTGGCTGTGTGACCTTAGGTATATCCATGACTTCTCTGAACCTCAGAGACGGCCAGTACCTTCCTGCCAAAATTTGGTGCAGGATTTACTATCAGAAAATGAAATTTATATAACCTGATTTGTTTATTATTTTTTTTAATTGATCCTAGAAGCCAAAACTTTGGTTCAGGAACTGTAACATACTTAGCTCAAGAAAATGAGTGCCTTAACTCTTAAGTTTAACTCAGATGAATTCTGTTTTTTTCATCTTTAAATTGCCTTTGAGACTGTCTTCTGGCTATTGCTAAAATCAAATCTTATTAAACAGGAAAAGGTATGGTCACCAAACTTCTGCCTGAAAAACTTCCCTCTGATGTTTCTTTCTAAGTAGAAAGAAGCTTTTACTAATTCAATCTAAACTTTTCTCCTTTCATCAAAATTCTGAAATTTTTGCAGTCTCATGAATTCTTCACATACTGATTTCTATTATGCACAAGTCTTATTTTAAAGGATTGCTGGCTTTTTATCATAGATTTTGAACTTCCTAAAGGGTATGTAAATAGTAAATATGTATTAAAAACTAGACTCATATTTATCATATGTGAAATTACACACATGCAATAATAGTAACTATCTCCTTGCCCCTCTACCCTGTCTAATCTTCATCTCCTGCCCACAGGCATTTTTACCTGTCCTAGCCTGACCTGGGATGTCTTGGATGCTCACAGTCTGTCTAGTGAGCATCATACTGTGTGGTAATACTCTTTGTGATAGGACTATCACAAACAGATACTTAGCACAAACACACGCTCCTGGAATTTGCTTTTGGAACATGAGAGGCACTTTAGAATAGATTACTTTTGAACTGAGTTTGCGTTATATGAACATATACTTATCAACAAGACTGAAATATCTTAAATATGCTGTGGAACTGAAAACTTGCAGACCTTTTATGTAGTTCAGAGGTGAAGACAGTTTTTGCTCACTAAGACATCCTAGGGTGTAAACCACTCAGGGAATCCAGTCATGTAAGCTTGGAAACTTATTTTTCCTTGTCAGAACTTCCATGTTTTTAAGATACAATAATATAAAAAGAGGAATTCTTTCTTTAGGCATCATCCCTTCCTTCTGATAAAGTTCTACATCACATTCCTTGTCACACAAATTTGACACCATGCACATCCCACTGTGGCAAACACAAGTGGCTTCTTACAAGAAACATTAGGTGCTTAAGGCTTAGAGAAGGTAGGAGAGTTGTTCCCAGATATTCAACAAGTTGTCAGGTGAAGAGTACCCCCAAGGACTGAACTGGAGGTAGAACTAATGGATGGCATATTTTATAGGGGCCCATATTTAGATTTAGCTTAATGAGAAGATTCCTAAGAATTGTAATTATTTAACAAAAGAACCGATTTCCCTGAGATATTTAAGAAAGGGCTGTATGATATTTTTCAGATTACCAAATAGAGGCAAAAGGTTTAATCTAATTCCTCAATTCCCAAGGTAATGGGCTCTCAGAATATCCTAAAAAGAAAAAAGTCAAAATAATATAATATCTTGGTCCTGCTGGGCACACTGACAACCTGAATTGTGAAGAAACTTGTTTATCCTGCCTCAGTCTTTATTTGTTTTTTGTTTTTTTTTGTTGTTGTTGTTAGTTTGGTTTGGGTAGGGGGAGGTAATTAGGCTTACTTACTTCTTAGAGGAGGTAGTGGGCATTGAACCCAGGACCTCATGCATGCTAAGCTTGTGCTCTACCACTTGAGCTGTACCTTCCCCCACACCTCAATCTTAGAACCACCTCCACATATTTTTTTTTCAAAGAGTGGAGTAAAGATACTCTAAAGGGCATAGGGGATATGCAAGAAGGAAATACAAATGAGCTGAGTGGGCACTGTGGTGAATTAGAGCCAAACTCTGATTTGAAATGCACGCACCTAAGGCTTCCTTTTGCCTTGTGGAAACTGAGACCAAATGTTGCCAAATCTGCAGAATTTTCAAGGAAAGCAGGGAAATGATTTTTTTGCATGTGAAAGTCTTGATTTTGTTTAAGTGTAGGCAACTAAGTGCATTGAAAACACAGTGCAGAAATGAGGGTAATGGTGGTTAAAAGAAAACTGTCTGCAAATCAAATTTGGCCTTAAGCCACCTTCTTGTGATATCTACTCCAAGCAAAGAGATAATAAAATGAATAAGTAACTACTGTGGTCACAGATGAGAGCACAGATGAGAATTCATGATTTATGTGTCATGTATCATAGACTTTGTCATCATTCGTACCATGTAATGTCTTGATCATGGAGCATGGGTCGACTAAACACGTTCACTGTCTTCAGAGCACTACAGATTCTTGACAATGCTATGGCATTATAAAAATATTCTAATACACACGTCCAGTCAGGGCTTTTCTGCATACCACCATCAACAGTGCACAGTATTGGAGGTAGGATGAATCAGTGGAATCAGAGAGGCCTGAGGTAATATTCCTATGTCCCTACTCACCAGCAGGTGACCTCAGAAGGTCACTTAACCTACCTGAGTCCTAGGTTCTGGGTCTGCAAAATGGGGAAACTGATACCTCTTAGGGAGGTGTGGTTTGAATGGAAGGAGGATATGGAGCACCCAGAAAAGGAACTCAAAAATTATTTTCCTGGGTTTTTCCCTAAGATCTCCCCTCTCACTCATTTAAGATGATTTTCTAATGAAAAAGATGAGTAATTGTCTGGGTTTATTCAGGAAAAACAAATAAACAAATAAGTGAATTTAAAAAAATATCAAACAACAAACAACATAACCAACATAGCTGATGGAGTGGCTAATATTATATGTCATCTTGGCTGGACCACATTGCCCAAATTTGGTCAAACATTATTCTGGATGTTTCTGTGAAGTTGTTTTTTAGGGTAAGATTAACATTTAAATTGGTAGACTGTGAGTAAAGCAGATTATTTCCATAATGTGTATGGGCCTCCTCCAATCAGTTGAACATCTTAATAAAACAAAGGCTGACTTTCCCTGAGCAAGAAGGAATTCTGGTAGCAGATGTCCTTTGGACTCAGAATGCAACTTTTTCCTGGGTCCCTAGCTTGCTGGTCTACCCTGTAGATTTTGAACTTGTACCTCCACAGCCATGTGAGCTTAAAATCTGCCAGTTGTTTAAAATGAATGAATGAATGAATCAATCTCTCTTTATATATATATATAAAATCAGGGAGCTGTTATGTATATCATATATATTGCATATATCATATCATATCATATATGATACATACATATATATATCGTATATCTATGTGTCAGGGGACTGGCTTGAATATCCATTGTGTCAGAGCTGGGCAGAGATCAAGTTAGAGTTCAGAAGAAGAAAGATTTTGCTACTTTTCTTACATAAAATTGGAGCAGCCTTTATAGAGAAGGTAGATGTGTATAAATTCTTTAAAAACAAAGGAAGAGAATATAAACCTTGACCAAGAGCTTTTAAAAATTAGAAAAAATGTGAAAAGAAAATGTTGATGTGATCATCACTTGGTATGTCTTATTGGCTCTTTTAGTTGAAAGAAGGTATGAATCTCTGAATTGAGCAACTAACAGTAAGCAGAATTTCAGATACAGCATCTAGGCTTCACTTCTGAAAGCTGCTTAAAATCTAGTGGGATCAGGGCCCCTTAATGTGACAGTGCAAGGCCTTGCTCTCCTGATATGACATCTTCTGGGTTCTCTGAGCAGGGAACACCCAAACTGGGATCCAGACTTACATTAACTGAAAAGACCTGGATAATTGCCACCACTGAAAGTTTGGCAGCACTCATTAAATTAAAGCAGTGCCTAGTCATCATTTTTAGGTTAAAGTGTTAAATAGATTCTTCACTCTTTCTTCCTTATGATACTATTTTCATACAGATTCCATCTTACATTTATAATTCATTTTGCCTTAATTTCCTCTCATTATGTCAAAATTTATCAAATATTTTTGTCTGAGTTTTCTTTTTTTAATTTCTTCTATTCCTTCCCTATTACCACAATATTTCTTTTACTTCAAATATTGCTCCCATTTGGCATTAGTCTTTTAAAATACGTGCGTAAGAATGTTATATCCATGGGAACAATGATCTACATTCAAATGTCTTCTCATATTTTTTATTTCTTTGTAAGACTCTAAAGAAGAAAAAAAGTAATGAAATTTTATATTGCCTTCCTCCCCCCTCATCACAATGCAAATCTGTTTCCCACATGTACAAGCCTGCCTCCCCCTTGTTTTTTTCCAGGCTTAGTCAATAGTAACCACCATTCATCAAGTCACCCAAGACACAATCACCAGAGACTGATGCCTCTTCCTTATTTTTCAAGTCCTGTGTATCCGTAAGTCCTTCACTGTACACACTCCCTGGCATCTCTCATATCCTACCCTCCCTCTCCCCCCTGCCAACTCTGCTGCCACTGCCACAATTGAAAGATCCTAATAATCTTCCAGCTGGACTATTTCAGTTGCCTCCTGCTTCTGTTGTCACCTCCTTTATTTATTCAGAAACTATTTTTGAGATCCTACCATCAACTGTGTTAAACACTATGTTGAGTGTTGATCACGTTGATCAGTACCCTAATAGACTTTATAGTTTAGTAGGGGAGGGAAGTGTGAATCCAATGATCGAAAAAATACATAAGCACAGAATCTCAGCTGCCAAATTAATTTTCCCAAATGTGAATCTCTTCACAGAGCTAAAAATCTTTCATTATCTTCCCATTTCCTTTAGGATAAAAAAACCCAACCTAGTAATGGCTGCCAGGCCTCCCAGACCCCGGTCCCTGAGGGTCTTCTCAGTTTCTTTCCCTCAACACTAGCATCTCTCTTCTCTCCCTACCACTGTGACAGTTCACCAGGCAGGTCGGAACGTGTGCAGCTGCCTGCTTTTACTTATGCACTCTCCTCCCACTTCTCCTATCTTGGCGCCCTCCTCTCTGCTAGGCTAAAACTGATGAACTTTCCCAGAGTCAACTCAAACATGAACTCTGTTTTTTGAAAACATTCTTGCCATCCCCTACATGTGACACAGCCCACCTTTGTCTCTCTCTATACCTTATTTAGACTTGTCTCAGCCTTGTACCACTTCATCACCTTTACATGAACATCTTACCCACTAGGTTAGAAATGTCTTGAGGTCATGGACCATGTTTTGTGTTTCATCTCTGCCAATTCTTAAGGCTGGCACGTGGTAAAAATAGTTGATTGCAAATGAGTACGTGCATGAATACATAGAGTTTCTGAGAGTTTATTTTTATTCCTTCTCAGCTAGATTTTTGGGAGAGAATTAAGCCCTACTGCTGTAAAACAGCTACCATATTTAATGAATTAATTCTCTCCTATAAGTCTAGAAAGGAATTACCTATGGACCCTGGGAGAATTGAGAAAATAGTTACTCAAGTAGGACGCAGTTTTTCACAGAACCATGATTGGCAAGGATTGTACACATGAGGGGAAATATTAGATTATAGGATATATATTAGTTGCATAATGTGAAGCTGCCAATATCTAATCACTTTCTTTTATTGAGTTATAGTCAGTTTACAGTCTAATGACTTTTGACCTACAAAAATGACAAATTTATATATATAGCTCAAACTACACGTATTTAATGTTGAAAAATTTTTGCTTATCTCATGTTTATGAAATGATTTATTACTGTTTTAATTTGTATTTACTGGATTATGAGAAAGCCCAAGAATATTTTTATAAGCTTTTGACAGTTTGGTTTTCTTTTCCCAATCATAATCTTTGCCCCTTTCTCCAGTGGATCTCTTGTCTTTAAACACACCCTTAGTGTGTGACAGGAAATATCCTCTCCTTGTCTTTAGACCATTAAATTTTTTTCTGTATGGTATCAATTTATGCAGAAATTTAAATTTCACTAAAATCAAAATTGTTGATCCTTTCCTTTAAAGGTTTTCTTATTTAAGAATCATTTTCTGTTTTGACATGAAAATACATTTTCTGTATCACCTCTAAAAGTTTTAAAGTTTTGGATGTTATGTTTAGGTTCTTAATATGTTTAGACTTTAATTTTATGTGTAGGGTGAGATGGGAATCTACTGTAACTTTCCCCACCACTTCACCTTGCCTCCTCAAACCCACTTACGATCTAGAAATTAAGGATTAGAATCCAGCACACGCAGGGGCTTCTGTTGTGCTGAAGCCTCTATTTGATTCAGCACTCACCTATTGAATATTTAGACTATCCTTTCTGCTAATATTTACTATTTCAATTGTGACAGTTTTATAGTTTCTTTATATACAGGTGAAGAATTCCTGTATTTGTCATTGGTCTTCAAAATTATCATAAATTTTCTTTGCTTTTTATTCTATTATGAGCTATTAAGATCAATTTACCAAGTTTCACCTAAAAATATATTGTGATTCTTAAGAAAACAATTTGTTATTTGAGTCAAAACAAAATCGAAATGATAAATTTTTATTCATGTGTTTGAAGTCTCTTTTAATCTATAATTCTTCTCACCTTCTCTCTTTTTGTTTCCTTTATAATTTATTAAAAAAAAACCAAGCAAATTATGTGAACTGTGAGTTGCTCACAAAAACATAGTCTGCTAGTTCCTGATTGCATTTTCAAGGCATCCTTTAACATGTTTCTCTGGCCTTTGTTTTTTCTATAAATTGCTAGTTAGAATTAGATGAACAGATTCAGGTTTGATTTTTTTTCCTATTGCACAACTCCATCAAAGATAGTACTGTACACTTTAATCAAGAAACAGAATGTATAGTTATAGCTTCTGTGTTATGGTAGCATCTTTGATTGCTGCCTAGATCTACTAATTCATTTGTGGGTGAAAAGTAGTGATACTTTAATTCTATCATTCCTTCTTCATTTACTGGAAGGATGAATACATCCACAAAGAAGAGCTTTTCTTTGCCAACTGTTTCATTACTCTGAAATGCAGTTTGTATACAAGAGGCAAGATGAATTCTTGATACTTTTCTTCTTTTATCAGTTTCTAAAGCAGTGGGCTAGTTTTCTAGCATCCTTCGAAGGTGATCTTTAGTATTGTTTTAACTCATTGCTATAAACATATTTGATACTTCTTAATCCATTCCAAATTATTGTCATCATTGTTATCAAATTGTTCCATCTTTGAACAGTCATGTGGCTCCATCCAGGGCTGGCTTCATCACACAGGACCCTACACACTGAGTTTGTTAAGATTGATGTGTAAGAGTGAATCTTCTATTGGGGAAATTGTGGAGAAAGAAAAAGAACTTTGTTGTAGTTTTGCTACCGTACCTCAAACTGCAAAAGATACAGCCCAAGTGTTTGGTAAATGCTTAGTTAAGATGGGAAAGGCATTAAATTTGTACAATTAAATATCTTGAGAGAGAGAGAGAGACCTTGTGCACATTACTTTTATTATAATATATTGCTATAGTTGTCCTACTTTATTATTGGTTATTGTTAATCTCTCACTATGCCTCATTTGTAAATTCAACCTTATCATAGGTACGAATGTGTAGGTTCAGTACTGTCTGCAGTTTCTGGCATCCATTGGAGACCTTTGAACATATCCCTTACGGATAAGGGGAAACTACTGTACTTCTGTCTCTACAGGGCGAACTCTTCTCCCTGTGTGTCTCTTCTCTGTGTGTTTCTTATAAGGAAAACTGTCATTGGATTTAGAGCCCACTAGGATAATCCAGATGATTTCATCTCAAGGATTTTAACTTAATTACATTTGCAATGAATTTTTTTCCCAATAAGATACTTCAGTGATGGGGGTCAGGATATGGGCATATCTTTTGGAAGGGCCACTGTTCAACCCACTTTAGGCCTCATGCTTGGTTTAATGCTCCACTGTTGCTATCTTTAAATTCTTCATAATTTTATCTTTGAACTGGTGTTTTCGATGTGAAGTCCAATAGGAAAATGGAGCATGTACCGTTTGTTCCCTGTTCCCTGAGGCCACATTTGTTAACAGTATTCACAATGCCATGAGTACAGGCTTAAAGTAGACCCATGATTTTCTCTACTGAGGAATATGTGATTTCCTCAGTGAGACTCAAAGCAAATACAAGGTAAGGATGCGGGTCTGTGACTGAGTGGTGGGTCACTGACAGCCCTGAGCTGTACTTCCCATTTAAATAAGAATGTGCTTCTAATGATAAAAGAAGGCAAGTGATATTGCACGTGAGTAAATTCTTTAAAACAATTTTATTGTTATTTCTTTATTTTGGGGGGATAACTAGGTTTATTTATTTTTTTAATGGAGGTACTGGGGATTGAACCCAGGACCTAGTGCATGGTAATGCATGCACTATGCCCTGGAGCTATATTCTCCCCTCTAAAATGCTTTTGCATTTGCATTTAAAACTGGAATTGTACAATACAAAGATGAATGGTGACATTTATGCAAATAATTCAAATTTTTGATTTTCATTACTTAGAATGACATAAAATAGCAAATAAAATGTCATAACAAGTCGAGAGTATATAGAGGAAAGAAAAGGTCTTTATATTTTAGTACGTTTAATGCCTTTTTTTCTTGTGTTTAGAACAAGGGGCCTACAATATTTTATTTTGCCCTGTAAATTATATAATTGGCCCTGATTCTGTCTTTAGACAGTCATGATGGTGCCTGAGTCCTTTGGATAGAATTCATATATTTTAGTGTAGAGGTCCTCTACATTTTTTGCTAGATATAATTCTAAGCACTTGATAAATTTCAGTGCCAAAGTAAAATTTGTTTGCTGTTACATATTAAGTCAAATTGTCAAGCAGTTCTTAAGATTTGCTTGCCACATTTACACAAATTAGATCAATAAGGTAATGAGCCAAAATGGATGTACATGATTTATAACTCATGGCACAACATGTTTACATCAGTTCCCTTAACCCACCTCTCCAAATTCCATGGGGGTGATAACAGAGTGGGCTTGGGGAACACTGTCTACACAGGTTTGGGTTGCAGTTGAACAACACTGAGTATTAGAAACATTTAATCATATAAGAAGCTGCTTCAAACCTGCTCATTCTCCCCTCAAGAGAGAGGAGGGTTATTATCCAGGAGTGTAAGCATATGGCTCCAGAGAGTTAAGTCTCTAAATCTCTCCAGAACCATATATTGTCTCTTGCTTCCAAGTCCTTTGCTATTCAAACTTGCCTCCTTGTTCAGAAAGCCTGGACTGTGCAGAAATGAAAATATTCATGGAGGATTTTTTCAAAACTATAAATTCACTTCAATAAGAATTCTTAATTGTTGGTGGATTTCTCAGTTAATTAGTTAATTGAAATTTTAATACATATATAATCATATCTTCTGTGAATAATGGCAGTTTATTTCTCCATTTCTGATCTTCAAACCTTTGATTTCGTCTTGCCTCACTACATTGCTTGGAACCGCCAATCAGTGTTGGAGAAAAACAGGGTTAGTGAGTCTCCTGGCTTATCCCCCACTTCACAGAGAAAGTGTTCATTATGTATGGTATTAGGTTGTTGTAAATAACTTAGATTAAGGAAGTTCTCTTTTCTTTTTAATTTGCTTACAGTTTTTTAAAGATATAAATGGGTATTGAATTTTTTTGTCCAAAGCTTCTTTGGCCTCTGTTTACACATAATTATATGTCTCTACTTTTTGCTGTTAATATGGGAAATTATCCTGATATATTTTTGAGTGTTAGACAACCTTTGCCAACTTAAAACCCCATTTGATTGTGATGTATTATCCTTTTTATTTGTTTCTGGGTGGAATTTTCTAATACTTTGGGATTTTTACATCTAAGTCCCTTAGAGTGTATGGTCTGTAATGATACTGACATTAATTACTGACATTAATTCTTTAAATATTTGAAGTAATTCACCTGGGAGTTCATCTAGACTTGGTATTTTTTTATGTAGTGGGGAAGGTTTAAATAAAGAATTCAGTTATTTTAATAGATACCAAACTCTTTAGAATTTTTCTTTTTCCAGTTTTGATCAGTTCTCTTTCCTTCTCTTCAAGGAAATTGTTCTTTTTATCTAAACTTAAAAATTCATTGAATTTTGAACTTATCTTTACTATGCCCGTCTATTTTCTTTGAGGTTGATTTGCTTTATTTAACTTCTTGAATTGAAAAATCGTATTTTTATTTTTTTTTAGCTTTTTCTTTTCTAGCAATCTAGCAATCTTTTGAAAATTGTACCTTTTTCTCTGAGTACTGTTCTAGTTACATCCTACAAGTTTAAAATTTTGATAAGTCATATCTTCATTATTATTAAAAATCTTTTCTGCTATCTTTTGGATTTTGAAAGAAGTCATCCAGAGCACGTGCCCACCAGTTGACCTGTGAGCTGGATTTGGGCAATTGGAGGCTCCTTACCTCCTCCTTGTCCTTGGGATGTACATTCTGCCTACAGTTCCCCTCAGTGAGAACTAGTTTCAAGGCTGCAGCATTGAGAGAGTTATGTGTTGCTGAAATCATCTGGACGCTATATGTAACTGAACCCAGTTAAGGCCTCCAAATAAACTTAATTCAGATGGTGGGTGTGAAGATCTGCTCTCTTACAGCTGCCCAAGACAAGCCTCCTGTGTACATTTGTTTGCTTATTAAACTTGCCACCTGCCAATCTGTAGTGGACTGCCTCTTTCTTTGGTCTCTCCTTGCCCTCTATATGGCAGCTAGTTTGCAAATGAATAGATTTCTTTTTGATTTATGGATATTTACAAGTGTTTTGCTTAGTTTTCAAACACTGGGTCCTTTGCTAAATATCTTCATGTGACTTATTTCAAGCTTTTAAAATTTATTTCTAGCTTGGTCATTATGATCAGAAAAAAACCTGCTTATCTTATCAACTATTAGAATAATAGAACTATTTCTCCTTTATTTTAATAGATTTTTTTCTCCAAATATCAGTCTTTAATTGATAGCCAAGCTATCAATAGATGTTTTGAAGCTATGTTGTTAAATGAATAGAGATGTAGAACTAGTTCATCTTTCTGGTAGATTGGCTCCCCTATCATTATAAAATGCTCCTTTAATCTCTGGTAATGTTCTTGCCTTAAAATTTTCTTCGTCTGACTTTGTGTTTAAGTTTCCATGGTGCATCTTTTGCCATTTTATTGCTTTCAACCTTTCTCTGTCCTTATATTTTGAACTTGTCTCTTAAAGTAACTCAGAGTTAAATATTGCATTTTAAAATCTTAAATGATAATCTTAGTCTTTGAATGGTAGTATTTAATTGCTTATACTTATGTAATTACATATATTTTTGGGTTTAAATTATTTGACCTCTCTGCTTTTTATTTCTTTTAATTTTTTAATCTCCCCTTATTGGATTAATCAAATATATTTTTATTATTTCTTTTCCTCTCATATAGTTTAATTATTAGTTATATTTCAATTCCTAGAGACTAAAGCATGCATATTCATTTTGCTACAAGCTCATATTATTTTACCACTTTTAAAAATTCTAGAACCTTAGAGCACTTTAGCTAATTCACGTTTTCTGCCTCTTACTTTTTTTGTGCATTTTAAATCTAGATAAATTTTAATTATTTTCACAAAACATTTTAATTATTTTCAAAGCTAATAGTCATTTATATGTATTTTTTTTGCATTTCTGTGGTTTCACACGTTTGACAAATTCTTTTAGCTCTTTTTAAAATTGCAGGTCTACTGGCAATTTTTAAAACATTTGTAATAAAAATGTATTCATTTTGCCTTCAACTTTGAATATTTTTTCTAGATATAGAATTCAAGGTTGGCAGTATGTCAGCTTTGTTTTCCGGTTTTTATTATTTCTTTTGAAAATTAGCTTTAATCTTTCAGTAGCACCTTTAAAATAAAATGTCTTCTTTTATCTGACTAGTTCATATTTTCCCTTGTTTTTGTTATTTTAGCACACCTTTAATAATTAACCTAGGTTTTTTTTTAAATTACTTTCAAAAGAATTTTTATTTTTCTCCCCGCTCTACTCCTGCTAAGTTAAGGTAAATGTATGATCTTTCAAAATTTTGGAGGATAACAACTTAGATCTCTCTGGATCTGGTGCCTAATTTGTGGGTAGATGTTTGAAATTTCCAATTTAATTTTTAAAATTGTTATAAGATAACACAGATTTTTAAGAGAAACTTTTTTTAGATCTCAGTATTGTAACGTATATTCTTCTATAAAATTATTTCAAGTTTTCAAATTTATTGCCAAAAATGTTCTAAGCATTCTCTCCCTCCTTCCATCCTTTCCTCTCTTTCTCTATCATCTTTGTTTTCTTCTTTATTTTCTTTCCTCTGTAGCTTGATGATATGACTATAATTTAAAAAAGCATTTTATAAAGCATTCCCATGAGTTTATTTTGGAAAGGAAGACCATGTAACTTTAGTAATACTAGTAACTTAGTAACCATGTAACTAACAGTAATCATATTGCCCACAAGTCAGACCCATTTAGATTCATCAGGATATTTTCTTGCTATGAGTGAACAAAACAGAGACCTAGGTGTATTACTTCTCTGATAGAATCCAGTTCCCTTTCTGTGGGATGGTGGTGGCTTATAATTTGTAATAGTTTATAATCCTGTGCTAATTCTATTTTTATTGCTCTAAATTTTGATCTATGCTTTTCCCCCTTTTCTGTTCTCTTCTTTTTTTAAGAAGAATATAGGACCATTTCAACTCACCTGCCATAGCTGGAAAAGAGAATCCAGTTCTGGCCATTATAATAAATTAAATAATAAAAATAAATGTCAATATAAAAACAATGTATTTCACTCAAACAGATGTACATTATAGAGATGTCATAGCCCTTTCCTTATCTATTGCAGTATTTTAAGCAAAATTTTCTCCTCTAGTTTGAATAACTCCTCCCTATTTGCACATGAGAATTCATCTGCCTTGTCTTTACCCTCAGATACGATTTTTTTTTTAATGCCTGGAATGGAGCTGACTGTGGACTGAAGGCATAGAGACAAGTTACCTAGTGATTATTTTTCTTGGCTGTTACATCCTTGATAAACCTCGCTCTCCTAATGTTGCAGAAATGATTCCCTTCAGGAACTATTTAGACATATGAAAAGATGCTCAATATCACTAAGCATCAGGGAAATGAAAATTAAAAACACAATGAGGTATCACCTCACTCCTGTCAGAATGGTTATTATCAAAAAGAGAAGTAACAAGTGTTGGCGAGGATGTGGAGAGCAGGGGACCCTATTACATTGCTGGTAGGAATATAAATTGGTGCAGCCATTATGGAAAACAGTATAGACAATCCTCAAAGAACCCAAAACAACCCAGAATTACCATATGATCCAGAAGTTCCACTCCTAGGTATTTATCTGAAGAAAATGAAAACACTAATTAGAAAAGATATATGCACAACTGTGTTCATTGTAGCATTATTTACAATAGCCAAGATATGGAAGCAACATAAGTGCCCAACAGTGGATGAATGGATAAAGAAGATGTGATATATATACATATACATATATATATATATGTATATATATGTATATATACACACATATATATAGTGAATATTACTGTCATAAAAAAGAATGAAATCTTGCCATTTGTTAAAATATGGATGGACGTAGAGTTACACTAACTGAAATAAGTCAGACTAAGAAAGACAAATACTATATGATTTCCATTACATGTGAAATCTAAACAACAAATGAAAACATAGCAAAACAAAAACAGAGTTATAGATACAGAAAACAAACAGGTGGTTGCCATAGGGGGAGGGAGTGAGGAATGGAAAGAAATGGGTGAGGGAGGATAAAAGGTACAAACTTCCAGTTTCAAAATCAATAAGGCGTAAGTGTGAAATGCACAGTGTGGGGAATATAGTCAATAACTATGTAATCCTTGCATGGTGATAGATCTTATATAGACTTGTGATCATTTTGAAATACATAGAAATATCAAATCACATGTTGTGTAACAGGAACATAGTGTTGTAGGTCAATTATACTTCAAAAACAAGCAAACTCAGAAAAAGATTTAATTTGTGGTTTAGGGATTCAGGTAGGGGAGGCGGAACTGGGTGAAGGCAGTCAAAAGTTACAGACTTCCAGTTATAATAGAAATAAGTACTAGGGCTGTAATGTACAACATGATAAATATAATTAAAACTGTTGAATGTTATGTATGAAAGTTGTTAAGAGATTAAATCATGAGTTCTCATCACAAGGAAAAAATATTTTTTCGATGTATCTACATGAGATGATGGATACTCACTAAACATATCATGATACTCATTTCTGGACGTATGTTAGTCAAATCATTATGCTGTTATACTTTAAACTTACACAATGCTGTATATCAATTATATCTCAGTGAAACTAGACAAAAAGGACTATTTAAGGACTACTATCTTAAGAAAATACGGAAGATCATATTTTTCTGTTTCTTTACCTATCAAGTTTTGTTTGTATGATGGAAATGTTATGTTCATTAATGTATAGTGTTTTTTGTCTTCCTTTGAAGAGTTTGACAGGCAAGTGAGGTTCTAGGTAATCCTGATTATGAGGGTTGTTCCTAAGCTTTCAGAGAGTGTATCTAGAAAAACTTTTATTTTAGTGCTTCTTTAAGATTACATCTAAGGAGTGACAAACCTGGGATTTCTCCTGAATGTCCTGGGTGGTCAACCAGGTCTCTTCTCTTTAATTGGCCAAATTTCAAATATCTCTCAGATCTGGATTCTGAAACTTGTTAAACTAAGTTGTTCTTTACTCAGCTTTTGGTTACCCATTGAAGTCTCACCCAATTGAAAAGTGCCTTTAGGAAGAAAGGTAGTAACATTGCAAAGCTTACCTCATTTTGTTTCCCCTCTTTCAAGGATCACAGTCTGAGGCTATCTATTGTTCTATATCTGCATATAATTACTGCATATGTTTTGCTCAGTTTCCTAGTTGTTTATGGAGAGAGGCAGGTCTGATGTCAGTTTCCCTGTTGTGAATGGAAGCAAAAGCATTAGTCAGTATAATTAAAAGTTAAGAATTAAGTTTTCCTTGAATTGGGGAAAGGAATTCTGTTATTCTGTTATGTTCTGTTATATTCTCCAAGGATACTTGGAATGTATTCCAAATTTGATTTAAAAATGTAGTAAGTTTTATATAATATAAAGATCAAATTCCTTAATAGTGATTTCTTGCCTCTTAATCTTAAAGAATGTACAAAGAAGATTCCTTTCTCCAGTGAATGGCAGTCAAAACTTTTCTATAAAAGGCCAATTGTTAGCAGTAGAATGGATATTGATCGAACACATTAAATATTTCCCTGAGAAAACTATCAAAGAATTGACAAAACTAGAACCATGTTAAAAATATACATGTACAGCCCAGAGAACCGATGGAATAAATAACAGAGGAATTTAGAAGTAACTTTTAAAATCCTTGGTAAATGTTTTTGTCATGCTTCAGAATTGCCAATCATACTCTCTAAATCACAGTAATATTGAACTTAAAATAAAATCTGGTTTGCATATCTTTTCTATTTGATATGACACACTGTAGTTAACCTGCCATTTTCAAAAACAAACATACTATTAAATAAATTGAATTAGTCATCCAGATAGCATTTACCTATTTCCTCAAACACTGAAGAAGAGAAAGAGCAGATAAAGATGTAAAATGATAGCGTGAGTTTTTCTGGATCACTAAGGACCTATCACTGCACATTGCCAAACTGTGTACTCATAACTGCTCAGCTGTATCAATTAGAAGAATAGCATTGTTACTCACAGAACTCTGTCAACAGTGTGTTCTTGATTATATAGTTGACTTTAGGGCTATTGAATGTTTTCCTCTTTTAATATTTTCCCTCTAACTCTGACAAAAGCTTCGTATCATATTGAGGCTAGGGATTAAAGATCTCTACTAAATTGACAAAATGTTGATAATTATTGAAGCTAGGTGCTGGTTTCATGGGGAGTGTTTCCTCTCTTCCTCAGTATCAGCCTTTTGATCTCCCTCTCTCCCTTTTGTCCTCTGGCATCAGCATCAGAGGTTTGTATTTCTCCACGGAACTTTTTATCACCTTGGCTTCATAGCCCTTTCACCTGCAAAATGCCAATCATCTTTGCCTCCATTTATCTCTGGTGGCAATTCCTGTTCTTTCATTTCTTCCTCTTTCACTTAGTCATTCTGAATCTAGAGTCTGCGCTACCATGGACTCCTTGCCTATCCTCAGAGTCCATCATCCCCTTTCAGCGCTGTGTGTGGACTCATGGCCTGTAGCCATCCACAAAGCCAGTAACCAGCAACCATCATGGTTGCTGTTTACTCTCATTTCACTACTGTTCACTTTCTCTTAGAAATTTTTCCTTCCATTTTTTTGTAGTTCCTGAATCTTTCCTGACCTCATGAAGGAATTATCAATGACTGAGATGAACACTGATGAAGTAGCCAGGACAAGATGAAAGAGGCTGACTGTATTCATGGCTCACTGGGAGTTGGATGGTGCAGGCTCTGGAAGATCACCAACTAAGGTAAATGCCAAATCTGGAGGATGTAAAGGCAGGATCGTAACTGGAATTATGGAGCCAATAATTTAGAGCTGGGAAGACTATTAAAACAAAAAGCAGTTGGAATTGAGCATGGGATATGGGGTTGGGGGAGATAATCCTGAGTGTTAGCTTGTTTATTGCCAGGTGTTTGAGGATGGCCCTTGTGAGCTGGCAGAGACATGATAGATGGGTGAGTCAGTCTGGTTTTAAGACCATAGATGGATCAGTCACATAGCTTTTCTGAGACTGTGTCACAAGCAGAGTTTGAATGGCTCTACCTTATGTTTTCCCAGTGGAATTCCTTGATATGGTCTAGTGCCTTCTTAAAATAAGACTTGTTCCCAAATAAGTCCTTTAGCCCCTACCCTTTCAACAGCTCCAAGCAGTGGTGCGATAGGGTGTCAAAAACCGTCACTGCCTAATCTCGTTCTCTACTCCTGGTTGAATGGGCTGAACATGGGTCTATATGCTATTTAAAAGACAACCAAGGAGAGGCTGAGGATCAGGTTAAGGGTAAGTTTCAGATAGTGTGTGATAGATACTACTAGCTCAGAGGGTTCTCTCCTTCAGCACTCGATGGAGGGTGCTTTGTGAATTGAGGAGACTCACTAGGGAAGGTTATCCTCCTTCAGTGACCTGGGCGGTGGTGGGAAAACTGGAGGGACTGTATTAAGTGGCTAATTGGGCTCATTGTGGTGTTCTGTTCTGCAACACTTCCTTATGTTCTTGGTTTCTCAAAGCATGTAACAGGGGTGGGGGCCCTATTCACTCAATTCCATAGATAAATAAAATCTGGCCTCCAGCCCAATGGTAGGAACTAGCATCCACTGAGTGGAAGTGTACAGTGGGTCTAATTGCTTCACCCTTTATCTGTGGCAGCATTTAAACTGACAGATGTATTTCTGTGTGTGTGTCATGATTTTTTTGCAACTTATTGCCAGCATTTTTTCCGTATTATTTTTGTGTTCTTTGATAGCAGTAACTTGACTTCCTCATTCAGGTAAGATTTGCAGTAGCTTAGACAAAAGTGATTTTTGTGTTACATTGAGTAGTCATTCTAAACATGAGGTCTGCGAGTGACTGTGCTGTGATTTGATCAGAGGTAAAGAAAAGAATATTACTCCCTGGCCGAGCACACAGATATACATACATCCATTGTTGAGTTTTCAACCTTTGTGTCTTTCTTTTCGTAGTCACACTATTCTCCACTACATTGCTCTACTACACAACATGCTAAATAACTAATTGACTGTTTCATTGCCCAGGGCTATCTGGTGGTCTCACTGGATTATTTTATGTACTTGGATTAATTGTAGTCATTGCTGGTAATGCTATAGGTTCCCCCATTCCCTTTCCCTTTCCCTCGCCCTGTATTAATTTGATTACCCAAGGTGGCTTTTTGTTGAGAGTACTATATACAATAAGGTATATTATTAGCAGTAGTTTTAAAAATCATTTGCAAGCAAATTGCTGTGTCAATGCCCCATAATAATGTTGACTACTTCTATTTTTCACAAAATCCTTTTTATTTTTTCAGAAATAAGTCATATTCTTAAGAACTTTTGCTCTAAAGTATGAGCCAGTATGCATCATAATGGAACCCCCTCCAGGGTAATAACATTACTCCCGCCATAAGGGGACTGTACATTTAACAGTCAGAAGAAAAGGACCCCTACCTCATCTCAGAGTTGTGCTGCAGTTTTTATTTAAAGTCTTTCCCTCTATTTAGGAAAACTGAAGCTTGTTTTTGAACTGGGAAAGGCATTTTCAAGGACATTTTCTATTCTCCCTAATCCCTGCATGACCTGCCTATGTCAGCCATGCTATTCTGATTCGTAGTTTATTGCTTTCATTTGTCCACTCTTGCTCTTAGTCCCTTTAAAACATCTGTCCTTTAAATCACACAATGCTGCTCCAAGCCTCCCACTCTTCTGCCCATGTGATAGTATCAGGAAACTTTGAAGTGGAAATATTTTCCTTTCTAGGACAGTCTTCGGGTATCAGCACAGAAAGGGTGTCAGTCATGATAATGTATAAAGTTAGGATGAGTTAGATTAAATTTTCCTTACCACTGCTGTTTGAGTTGACTCTTAAAGCACTGGGGGTGGGGAAAAGCACCTTGTTTCCTCAGATCAGAAGCCCATATCAGATGAAATACAATTTTTCAGCTTTAAGGAGTAGAAACCAAGAGAATTGTAATTTGTCTCAAGAGGGCTAACAGTTTGTGCCTAGTGGAAAATTGCCATGTTGACACTTTTGTAATGATCAGATCCTGCCTTGAGTTAGTTTAATAATAGCTCACGCTTGTTGGACTCCTACTATGATCCAGGTCTATGTCAGAGTGCTTTATACACATGGCAGTTGTGAATTTGAGTCTGTAACTCAAATATGCAAATAGAACATACTTCTTTTTTCACTGAGATGCAATTCACATACCACAGAATTCACCCTTTTAAAGTGTACAATTTGGTGGTTTTTAGTATATTCACAAAGTTGTGCAACCATTACCAATGCTTAATTCCAGAGAGTTTCATCACCCCAAGAAGAAATCCCATGCCCATTAATAGTCACTTGCTATTTCCCCTTCTCCCCACAGCCTGGAGTCTGCTGTTCGAATTTCTGTCTCTGGAGATTGGCCTATTTTAGGCATTTGATATAAATTAATTATACAACATATGAACTTTTAAAAATGTCTTTCAAATTTTTTTAAATTGAAGTACAATGTGTAAATCCCTGGTGTACAGTGCATTGTCCCAGTCATGCATATACATCAATGTATGAACTTTTGTGTCTGGCTTCTTTCAGTTAGCATAATGTTCATCCATGCTGTAGCACGAATCAGTATTTCATTCCTTTTTATGGCCAAATAATATTCCATTATATGGCTATATCACATTTAATTCATTCATTAGTTGATGAACGTTTGGATTATTTCCACATTTTGGCTATTATGGATAATGCTGCTATAAAAATGTGTGTACAGCTTTTTGAACATTCATGTACGTTTGTTTTCATTTCTCTTGGGTGAAATGGAATTTCCGGGCCATATGGTAACTACTTTTAACTTTTTGAGGAACTGCCAAACTGTTTTTCAAAGCAGCTGCACCATTTACACTTCCCCATCAGCAATATATGAAGGTTCCAATTTCTCCACATTCTCGAAGACACATTATCTTTTATATTATAACCATTCTACTGGGTGTGAAATCTGGTTTCTCATTGTGGTTATTTTCCATTTCTTATTGTCTACAAGTCAACTTATTTTCTGTTGTAAGTTTCCAAATTGCCAGGCTTAAACTCAGTGATTTTTGTTGTTTCCTACCTGAGGTCACAACAAGATCCTAGAAGACCTGGATGTTGGGCGTCAGGAACTAAGTTGTCTGGTCCCTGATTTATCCACTGCTAAGGCATCCAGCAGCTTGATACACATGGCCAATACACGTACACAGTAATCTCTACCCATCGTGGACGCAGAAACCTTTTGTGAGATGCCTTAGGGTTCCATCTGCATAGGGCCATCAAGCAGCCGTGTATTGCTTTGTTCTGCTATGACCCTAGTGTGTGGTGGGTCCAGGTCCACCTTCCTCACTTCCTTAGCATCTCTAGTTTTCCTGAATCCCGAGGGAATCTAGCCTGTGGGAAATCTTTTTCCCTTCATTGTGTGTCCCACCCCCCAAATCTTTCTTTCTCTTACCTTCAACTCTGGGGCTTAAGATTGTAAAAAAAAAAAAGCCATGAAGGCAAGTATTTTACAAAAGAATTTTTTGGCCACATTATATATTTCCTCCTAGGCAGCATGTATAGAGTCTGCTTCTTGTTTGGGGGACGATTAAATATTTTAGGGTAGGTTACGCCCTCACTTGGCTTCTTTTAAGTGATACTACACAGGCAGCTACCAAACCCCTAGAAGGAGGTGGTCGACAACCAAAGTTACTATCTCAAAAAGTTACCCAGTCTTATATGCATTTTATAATTGAACTCTTACAAACTTAGGAGTATGAATTATTACCCCTATTTTCAGATGGGGATACTGAGGCTCTGAGAGATCAAGTAGAATATTAGGCAGATGATAAATATTGGTTGAAATAATTGAACTTACACAGCATTATATAGTTGATAAGTGATAAAACTGGGAATCATATTCTAAAACTCAAGCTTTCTACTTGGCAGCACTATTTAAAATTTGACCTCATTTGGGGGTTTGGCTCCAAATGCAATCTAACATTGAATGTCATCAGTAAATTCCCCAGACAATATTATTTCTTCTTTTCATACTGAAAAAAAGATGATTTGCATTATAAACATGAATCTGAGGTCTCTTGTGTGCTCTGCAAGTCAGGAAAAGTGTAAATATGTGTGTGTGTAGATGCCATAGAATCTGGATTTTTTTAAAACTCCTTACAGCAAACTTTGCCATGGTGGCTTGACTTGCAGAAGATTGAGTTGGAGCCAGTGTTAAGAGGAGGGATTGAGTGTTAAAGGGGCACTATTGTCCTTTTGAGGGGAGTGATCTTCCTGGTCAATGGAGTTTGGGAAGTTCAACTTTTCTGGGACATTTATCTGTTTCTGTCCCCTCAATAGCTGTGGCCGAGTGAGCTGTGTCCCACTGCACTTGGCTCAGAAATTAAAGTCTCTTCTCAGTGTTGGCCTTACTCACAGAGAGGCCAGGTAATATCAGCAAGCAGGTGAATTTACCTTTTGCAGCTGCTGTCTTGTCTTCCAATACCTTCATTCCACATAGTCGCAGAGGCCCCGCTCTGCCTGTATTTCCTCCCTCATCAAAATGTGCTCCTCAAGGTACTACATCAGTCATTCATGCTACCATGAATTCAGCTAAATTTACCAGGAGTGTGTTTGTATTTTAAGAAGTTTTTCTTGAATTGTAGGGAAAAAAATATTTTTCTTCATTAACAGAATTTTAAGTTCTGTGGAGCCAACTAGCTTATGGGTTGATTTTCTAAAAGTGGGGTTTATGTTGGGCAAATGAATGCTAACACTTAAATAAGACTTAATTCCAAGCCAGACAAGAACTAATGATTTCCATGTATCGTCTCATGTAGTAAACATAATAACAGAGCTTAGATGTAGGTGTTATTATTATACAATTTTACAGGTGAGGACATTGAGGCTCTGCAATGCTAGGTGATTCTTCCCAGTTTATTTGATCAATAAGTGGTGGAACTAGAAATTTGACCCAGGAGTTGCTGACTCCAAAAGTCTTCTCAAGTTGGCTACTAACTAACTCCCTTCATGCTTGTCTTTGAGATCTCAGACAGGTCAGAATACTACCTCTGAAAAAGAGTGAGTTCCCAGTAAATACAAAGAATGACTATACATCAGGCAAAAGAGGTGTGGAATATTATTTAGACGAGGTTATATAAGTGCCTGTTATGGAATAAATATTTGTATCTCCCCCAAACTCATATGTTAAATTCCTAGTTGCCAATATGTTGGTGTTGGGTGTTGGGGCCTTTGGGAGGTGACTAGGTTTAGATGAGGTCATGAGGGTGAAGTCCTCAAGGTGGGATTAATGCCTTTGTAAGAAGAGGAAGACACACCAGAGCGCTTTGTCTTCTCGATGTGAGGACCCAGGGAGAAGGCATCTGTCTGCAAGCCAGGAAGCAAGTCCGCCCCAAAGTCTGAATCTGCTAGCTCCTTGATCTTAGACATCCCAACCTTAATAACTGTGAGACATAAAAGTCTGTTATTTAAGCCACCTAGTCTATGGTGTTTTATTTTAGCAGCCTAAGCTGACAAAAACAACATCCCAGGCTAAAATATCAGCAGCCCCGAACTCTTAATCTTCCCAAGAAATCACTGAGGATTATATTCTTCGGGGCCAGGAGGCTTTGGATTCCAAAAGTTCATATTCTCACGTGCCTGTGTGTTCGTGTGTACGTTTATATTAGAGGTGATCATGCCTTTAGCCATTGCCAGCCAGCTAGCCACCATTTCAGCGGTGATTAACTTTTGAACCAACGCTGAAGGGATGGAATCCAGTTAGACTCGCCTTCTTGGGCAAGAGGAAGCAGAGGTGAAGGGAGTGCAAGGAGCAGGGTAAAGTGTGCTCTACAGGAGGCTCCCTTCTCCCCTGTTAACTTGTCTGTTGACACAGGTAGTTGCAGGGGTATTCTGAGGACTGACAGAAATAGACAAATTCTGTAGATGTGTCAGGAAGTTGGTCACCTGCCTTGCAGTGAGGAAAGTGGCATCTGTCATTAGGGCTGTGATTTATGCCTAAGCAGAGAGACAGTTTCTGTAAAGGCAGTTGAACTATGTATTACTGTATTGTCAACATTTCCTTGATCTGGCATTTCTTTTCATCCCACAAACAGACCCAGTTCTCCATCCTGCAGAAACCCCCTTTGTTAAGCTATCAATTTATTTCCTTTTTCAGTAATTTTTCAAACTTTCCAAGGATTTGTATCCTTCTCCCACTTTCTTACTTTTCTTTGGACTTCTGTTCCCCCTTGTAACTGAGCTTCTGTCTTCACCATCCCACTAAGAATGATTTCACTGAGAACATAAAGAAATAAAGCACTGTAAAACTGTCAGCTATCACATCCAAAGGACAGTATTCTACCTCATGCTACTGAACCATCGGCAGCATTTGGCTCCAAGGGTTGTATCCTCCTCCTTGAAACTCCCTCCCGCGTCAGGTGCTATTGTAGTACCCTCTTCCTTCTTCTCTTGTTCAAAACATTCATATATTTTTTCATTCTATGTATTAGCTTTCTAGAACTGCCATAATAAAGTACTGCAAACTGGGTAGCTTAAGCCACAGAAATTTATTATCTCACAGCTCTGAAGGCTGGAAGTCTTAAAGTGTCCTGGGCTGGGGGTGGTCCCTTCTGAGGGCTGTGAGGGAAGAATCTGTTCTCTTTGGCTTACAGACAACCATTTTTACTTTGTGTCATTCACATTGTTTTCTCTCTATGCATTTCTTTCTCTGTGTCCAAATTTCCCCTTTTTATAAGAACATCAGTCATATTGGAATAGGGCCCACCCTAAAGACCACCTTTTAACTTGATGACCTCTGTAAGGACCCCATATCCGCATACGGTCCCATTCTGCTGTACCGGCAGGTAAGACTGTAGCATATCTTCTTTAGGGGTGACGCAGTTGAACCCATAACACTCAACAAACTCGCTTTGGTTTCTGTAATTCACTGACACCGATCTAGGGATTGGTAGTTCAGGTGTACCGTTACTCAGTGCCTACCTTCAAGGAGACTTGGAGCCTAGTGGGGAGACAAACCCAGTCCTGGATTGTGACTTGGAACTGACAAGACGGAGACTTAATACAACCTTCTGGATGACTCCACAGCCCAATCCTGGAGATTCCCGAGGATGAAAGCAAAAAACCACGAGAAGCCCTGAAAGTGGGAGAGTGACTGTGACAGAAAGGATAGGAAATGACAAGCAGAGGCGGGGAAAGGCCAGGCGCCACAGCGAGGAAGACTCTTGTTGGACACTTTTCTATCACGTTGCCTGGGATGGCTAGTGGGTGCTTGTTCCCCTCCACAGTGGGGCAGGAGCACATCTCAACACTAGCCCCAGTTTGTTGGTAAAGGGGACTGAGGGGCAGCATCAGCCTAGGAGAAGGGTGGGGTCAGGGGCCGATAAGCACAGATGCAGGATGTCTGGCCCACAGTCAGGCACTCCCTTCTTTAACCTCCTCATACTTTCCCCTCTAGGCAGTTGTAGCTGAAAGATAAAAGCTTTCCAAGAAAAGCAGTGCCTGGGCCTGAGAAATGGAGGGGTCTCTTCAGGCATAGCATCGCTTGATAAGCAGAGAACAGTGAGGGGTGATCAAACCCAGACTGTGAACACATTACCAGTCAAGATAACTGATGCCCCCAGGGGAAGAACAAGTCACAGGCTAAGCAATCAAATAGTGAATAGCACAGCCAAGAGAAAAGATGGAACAGCCTTTATGGAAGCAGAATGAATGGAACAGAGAGATCAAGAATTTAAAATACCCATAGCGATCACCTTTAAGGAGATAGGAGAAGCTACTGTAATGTGAAGCAGGAACAAGCATGTCTGCTCTTACAGGGAACCTGGGTATACAACATGATGGGCACGGGAAATTTAACTGTGGTAGGTGTAACTGCAGAATGCCATGTAAAAGTAGGAAGCCACCAATTTCTTACCAAAAAAAAAAAAAAAAAATTAAGTGGCAAAAGTAGAAAATAAAAAAGATTTAACACAAAAATATGTATGTAAACTAAAAGCTCACATATTCATAAAGCAAGACAATATATTTTATAAGAATATAAGGATATATAAGAATATATATCAAGTATATTAAGTGGCTACCTGTTGGGCAGTAGATGCATAAGAGAATAGGGGTTTAGGAAAAAGGTGAAAAAATGAGAAAGAGGGGAATTCAACTCTGCACATTGAAATTAAACGTATTTATTGTACCTCTCTGACCAGACATTCCTAGATTTCTGCCCTGGTTCCTTTTCTTCTTACTAGCACTTAAATATTGACACTCTAATTGACTCTTTTGTTGCTCGGTAAGCGTTTCACCACACCTAGGACATCAATAACCTATTGCCAAATGAGTATCTCTAGCTTTCTGTTTATTTATCTCTGGTCCTGTAATTCCAGCTGTTGACTAGATTCCTCCACCCTGAGTTCTTAACTACAATGAGCACAGCTCCAAGTGCCTGGATCTGGCAGAGAACATGGTCTACAAAAATGATGGGTAAATACTTGTTTTGGTTTCCAGTCTTCTAAAGTTGTCTGTAGCTTCAGATATGCTACCTGCAGGTAAAATGATGTTAGAAGGAAGAAGGTGCAATAATGATAGAGGTCAAACATTCTCCATTTTATGGTTTTCCTAGTAAGTGGCTGGGAGAAGCCCCCAAATGGGATTAGAGGCTGAGCTGCTGGGATTATCCCTTTGGGGCTTTGTAGAGCGCTGTTCAGATAGTTTTAGGACTGGTTTGTTACAACATATTTGGCACAATATGCTTGAGTATATATATACGCAAACATTTGGAGTTGGAATACATTTTAGCTGTCATAGAATTTTATGGTTATCGCACTCCTTAGAGCCTTTTGGTTACCAAGTGAAGCTTCAGGGATGGGCTTCTAGCCTGCCCACGTCACTTCAACTAGAGAAGCTTTGGTTAGGAGAGGAGTGCTTGAGAGCACAGACCTTGGAGCTGGATCCTATCCCAGGCCCACTCTGTATGGCTGTGTGACCTTGGAGAAGTTTCTTCATCTTTCTGTTCTTTAGTTTCTTTCCCTGTAAAATGAAATTGATAATCACACTTGCATCTAGGATTTTGTGAGGATTAAGATGAGTGAAGCATGACGAAGCATCTAGAACCAAGACGTCTGCAGAGCACATGCTCAGTGAGCACTCCTATTGTTGCTGTTGTTACCACGACTTATTTCAGATAATGGGACTTGGGGTAAAATTTGAGAATGGAATTTTTTTAAAAGTTTAGGATTTACACTTTCCAGTTCTTTCCATAATTTCATAAATGGAGAGTCCGTGACTCATAATCACGCAGTCAGTAGTAGAGTGAGAATGAGATCTTGAGGCCCCTGACTCTCCGCAGAATCCTCTGTTCTCCCACCCCACAACCTTATCAGGTTTGGACACCCTAGTTCCCTTCCTTTGTTAGTCATTACTCTGTAGGTCACAAGTGACAGAACATTATTCAAACTGGCTTAAACAGAATAAGAATTTGTCTAATTTGATCACTCCTGTGTCCAGATCTGCTAACTCATATCTCCTTAGCTTAGCATCTCCTACCACCTTCCCAGGGAAAGATCTTTCCTCCTAATTGTGGCAAAAATCCGACTCACTCTCAGTTCTTGCTGGTCCAGTGTTTGGCATGTGTGCATATTTTGAATTGTTGTAGCCAAGGGGATAAAATGCTGTGACTGGTGAGAAATAGATCAGTGCCCATCCTGGAGCTGTGGAGTGAGCTAGTCCTCAGCACATCTTACACTGAGTGCGAGAGAGGTTGCTCCCAAAAGAAAACTGAACAAAGACGAAGGATTGATTATTGGGGAGACCAAAACAGCAGAAGCCCTCCTTATTTCCCCAAACTGACTTAACCTCAAAAGAACTAAACACCTCAGAGTAAACAGTCCTATAATTTAAAAGAACTAGGACATTTAGGTTTATATTATCAAACAGTTCACTGCTGGTTAAATCTAATTCGCCTTCATCCTTTGCTCCCCTTGGCTGCCAGGTCTTTCCTGCCCACAAGTCTGCTGATTTCTTGTTCTTTCCTTTCAACCAACAATTGAGATTATTAGGAGGGTACTTTTCTAAATGAGTATCCAAACTTCAAAATGGACCGGGAAGATATGTACATAACATTTTAGGTGATTTTACATTGCCAGCAATTCTCCCTATCAGTATTTAGTTATAATTTGAGTTTGAGTGACATACCTTTGATATCCTCTGGGAATACAGCATTTACACCATGAGTGCTTGATAAGTGCTGCAAGCTATGGGGGTACTAGGCCCCAGTGTGCACAGGCTTCCTTTTCCCTTCCAAGTATAATTCTAGATAAGACACTGGCCTCTAAGTCCCAAAATAACTTAGCCCCAGTCTTGGAAATTGCACCTCTCCCCTTGTGCCCTCATCATAATTAAAATGACTTGAAGCACTCCAGCTACAGTTTAGAAATTCAGTCTTCAGGGAAAGAGGACTTCCCTTGAAGGGATCTCATTTATAGAATTTTCTCTGCCTGACCTGATTGCAAAGCCCCAGCGGCGGGGACGAGGGGAGCTTCTTTTTATTATGGTGAGTTTCTGATGCTCATATGTGGCAGCCAATGTTGTTTGTGATCTATTTAAATTAAACATTATTTTGCACTGACTCCCTCAAGAGTCTGTATCACCAAAAAAAAATCATGATTTCACAAATCAAATAAACAGCTAAATACATACATACATTTGCACACTGATACCACTTGAAATCTTCATATTTTCGTAAGTTTGTCTTCGTTTCCTTGAAAGTAAAGCCAAAGGCAGACATTGACTGCTTCTCTGCACATCTCTGTGTATACAGGAATCTATAAATATGAATGCTCTTACTTTCAAGAGTTTGAAGATAGAACAACCAAATATTTGAATGAAAACTGGTCTTGCTTTTAAGTCACACTAGCTCTTTGGAAAACGTAGTAATAAAACCACGGTAACAACCACATGTTTCTCTGGAAATATCACTATAGTTAGCCCTTTCAAGAAGAGAACAAAACTGTATTGGAAACCTCACTTTGAAATAGAATGAAGCTAAACACCTACTTACAGTGATGCAGTTTTGGCGGGGGGGGGGGGGGGTTGTTCTTTTTCTCTTGCTTTGATTTCCTGGCCAGACATTTTGTATGTCTTTGTTCCCCTTTCAGTGACCATAATAGTCTTGGCAGAAAGTTTGCCATGTAGGTGAAAAACCCCTAGTCTGGGTATTTCTTGTTCTTTTGGAGGCTATTCTTAGAAATAACCAAACCAGTGGTTTGCTTAGAGGGCTACCTCTGGAAAGTCAGGAGTCCCTCCTCAGCCAGGCTCCAGACAAACATTTCTGTCTCCTCTTCCCAACTTCAAGATGCTTAGTGACCTTGAATCCCTCTTCCCCCTATTTGCAATCTCTTCCTGCTCATGAAAAAGATTCTATAAAGGAGGAATTTCAGAGTAAAGAGAGATCTTTGAGGAATCTGGGAAAGTTTGTAGAGAAGTCTCCTTGCAAAGTTTGAGCTAGAACTCTTACCTCTTTGGGGAGCTTTTGTCTCTCAAGCTTTGTCTATGGGATGAATTTTTTTTTTTTTTCTGTCCCTTCTTTGAGCAGGATGAGGGAACTGTTTATGTGTTGGGAATCTTTTTCCTGGGGAAGAGACCTAGAAGAACAAATAAACAGATAAACAGAGCTGGAGAGAGCTGGGATTTCCAGGTGACTGCTCCAGTGCTGTAAGGGGAGCCCTTGGGGTTAGGAGCTAAAACACCTCACTCTGCACCTGACTTAACTACTATCCTGAGGGAAGAGTTGTTCTGGCTGATTGGATTAAATCTCTTTTCACTTCCTGATTTGCCCCTGAAGCATGAAAGAAGCTAACAATAAGGATTCTAAATAATACTCCAGTCCCATTTCACAATACCCATACTAAGATACATCTGATTCTATTGGTATGTTCATTTCTACCCATTGTCATAGTTTCCTAATTAAGGCTTGTGTTATAAGTTATGGACATTAAAGAGGAAAAGCAATCTGTGGGAACATTTGCACTTGAATTTGATTTATACAAAACTGTTCATTTAAAGTTTCTTTTGTGGGGAGTGGAGCCATATCCACTCCCCACAAAGGAAGGTCCTGGGTTCAATCCCCAGCATCTCCTCCAAAAATGAATAAATAAACCTAATTACCTACCCCCCACCAAATAAAGCTCCCTTTGTTTTTATTTTTCCCCAAAATGTGAATGTGTTGCAAAATTTTAAATGAAACTTTGTATTTGAAACATGTCTTAAGACACAGGGTACCATCAGTAGTAATTACCTTTCCTCTAGAAATGATAGTAGGCACCAATAAGCCATCTTTCTCAATTGGTAGCTTCTGAGGCACTTAATGATAAAGTCTGGAATACTTTACCGTAGTTTACTGGGACTTTTGCACTGGGCACTGCCGAACTCTTAGCCTCTTCTTTGTTCTTGCATTGTAGTTACCCAACCCATCTTTCAGCACCTGGAGTCCTGGAAACTCTTTTGCCCCACTCTTCATCTGATAAACTTCTGCTCACTTTCAAATGTTAACTTAAACTTCATGTCCTCTCCTGGACCACAGAAGAGGTTGGTTGCCTTGTTACCTATGCCCTTAATACTCTGTCCATCTTTTGACCCTCATATATTTATAGTTATTTTTTCATTATTTTTCTTCATCATTAGAATACAAGCTTCATGAAGGCAGGCTTCATGTATATTTTTCCTTTTTCTTCTTTGCAGCTGTCAGCACTGGACTTGGCACGTAATAGGCAATAAATGTATATTGGACAAACACTTGCCTGTGACAGGATCAAATGTTCATATAAAACTTTTGGTAAAAAGCCTTTCTTCTGTTTCCTTTAACAAGAAAAGTGTACACATAGGATTCTGGGTCATTGATGTGCGAGAGTTAAAGAGCAAGAAAAGGGTGAGCAAATCTAACAAATTAAAAACGATAGTGTCATTTTTAATGCAATTAGCTCAAAATAGGCTCCATTTTCTTTTAAGTATGACATTAAGAGGCCTCCTGATTGCTCATGGTGCTTCCTAGTAGCTACTTCTAAGACCATCACTGAGAGCCTAACGGTACAGTATTTCAAGAACAGGCTTTGGCTTCACATTGGTCCTTTAAATTGGTCCATGCTGGAAACACTCATCTTCTAGCCTTGTCACCCCTCCTTCCACCAATCTCCAGGATAGTCAGTTAGTTCTGGTTAGAATGGTCCCGAAGTTTTAACTGACCTGACAGTGAAGCTTAGACTGAGCAAAAAATTCTTAGTTCCCTTAATTTGATTATCATGACTCCAGACCCCTATGATGTCCAGAATACAAGCTAGTCAAACTGCAGTAAATTCTATGCATCAACTCGCAGGCCACGAGCAGGCAGGCACCAGGCGTTTAAAGTCTGACATTAGGGTCTGCCAGCCTAGTGGCTTTACTTGGACCTCTTCTAGAATAGCTCTCTCTTCATCCCATGGAACCAGGCCAGATGCCTGGACTTCCCTTTGGCTGGATAATGGTCATCCCAGCTGCAAAAGGATTCATTTTACTCTTGATTTAACCTTGATGCTTCCTTAAGCCTTTGCTGCATAGTGTTAGCTCCATCAGAGCTTTTCATTATTAATGCAATTTTATTTTGGACCATTAAGTTTTTTGCATTCTAAAGCATTTTAAATTATTTTATCAATTTTTTAGCTTCTAAAATGTTTTTGAAGCTAGTCATAGTAGTATGAATGTGTAGTCAGTTCATAGCCTTAAATCTCCACAGATGGTGGTCACACTGAATCAAATGACATTTTTTAACAGAAAGTTATCCTTTGAAAGTTTGCATAGGAAATGATGTTTTGATCAAATTAAGGATAAGCATTTTAACAATTTACTTGGATGGTATGACGATTTACAGAAATAGGAAACCTTCCTTTTTATCGCTACCCCGTGCCCCTTCTTCCCTATCCAAGCTTATTTTAGTATTAATAACTGTATAGAAAGGGTGAGGTCTGGAACCAGTTTATGATAGCTTCATCATCTTTGTGGCATTTATTGAACCTGCTCTGAGAAGTTAGAATCTTTTCAGTCTAAGAAAATACACTTTCAAACAAACAGTTTATCAGGAAAGCATTCATTAGGAATAAAACCCATCTACACATCATAAAACATTGAATCAGAATTCCTTGTGCCCTCATAGATTCCTGAACTTGTTAGTCATTGGAGCCTTCTGATTGAACTGTTGTCTGGATCCAGTGTTGTTTCTTAATCCCAAGCATCAATCAAGCATTGACTGTATGCCAGGCACTGTCCTCAGTTTGGGAAAGTTATAAAGCATATAGGCTCATTCCTTGCCCCAGGATCTCATTGCTTATACTCTACCCAAGGAACGTAGAGTCATCCTTGTGTGAGCCCAGGTCATGGGAATGTAAAATGAGGTCATGTATGGCAAGGGTCTGAGAGCTCTTGACAACACCTCTCTGGGTTATGAAGGACATTATAGCAATTTAAAGAGATGAGAAAATTTTGGTTTATGTTTGGAAACACAGTTACGAGGACTGTCTCCAAGTGAATGCATAAAGTTGGCAGCAACTTCTTTGGCCTTTGCTTCAAGTCTCCTCTTGTTTCATTCAGTTTCAGTGCAGACTCTTTCGGAATTAGCTCATAACAACACAGTTTTATCTGGGTAATTACTTTTTCCCTTTTTTCTTATTTTAATCATGACAGAGAAAGGACCAAGTGCATTCAGAGTGCAGGAACAGTTCCTTGGCATAAGAAAGCTGATTTAAAATAGAAAATTAAAATTTTAAAGAAAGGAAGACTTTTTTTTTGACTTACGAAAAATTCCAGTTGTGCAAAGCCTCCTGGAATTAAACATTTGTATAAATTTGGCAGTGTTGGGGTTTATTTATTCATACACTGTCTTTTTCTAGAAATGACTTCAAGCAGACTAAAATGATACATGAAATACCCCCAAAATAACGTGTATTAAAGTGAGATACGAAATAAAAACAGGGGTAAACACAGAGTGACTTTAGAATAAGCCCAAAGACACATGCTATGGAGATACCACACGCTATGAAAGGTAGACAGTACTTGTGTCTGTGATTCCTGACACCAAGTTAGCACAGAACAAATGATAATTGGCTTAGAAAAAACTTCTGTATAATTACCATCACTTCCTGATTTACTGAATTGAGTTGTGTAGGCTGGTCCTCTTCGGGGATGACTAAGTAGACAGATTATTTTCTGTTTTATGTCAAACTGTTCAGGAGATTGTAAGCTCCTTGGGACAGCAGCTTGTTTTTCTTTGTAACTGTGGCATCTGACAGAGTGCATAGCACATACTGGGTGCTGAATGAACACTGGTTGGCTTGCTGAGTAAATGAGGGAATTAAAAAGTGTGAATCAGGTGATCTGCCAAGTTGGGGCGGGTTAATGGTTTTGTTTAGATTATTAATGTTTTTGTTGAGATTGTGACTAAGTGACATTCTTGGACTCCTGCAAATTTTAATTTTTAGTATTATAACTGGAATAAAGGTAGGTTTGTAAATTGAAGTAAAAGATGTTCCTAGACGTCATTTGGAAACTAATATATATTCATTCTTTTAAAATGAAAACTTCATGCATAGAAATAGCATTTTTAATATTTCTTAAGAAAGCCTTAAAGAGCTAATTTACAATAACTACATTATTTTTTAAAGGAAGCTTTTAAAAGCCTTTTCACAGTTTCTAGAATGTAGAACTGGAACGAACCTTCCAGAATGACTCATTATCCGCCTTTCCCACCCTTGTTCTGCAGATGAAGAGAGAGAACAGATACCTGATATTTCTTACTCAAGTTTATGCAATGTAGTGATGGCAGAGTCAGGCCTGGGGCTCTGAGCAGTTGCTGGTTTGAAGCCTAGGGACTTTTCCCTTTGATCAAACCATAGCCAGACCATTCCTTTAGACCAGTTGGGTTAAGTGACAAGGTCGCCTCCGAAAATGGAACTGAATAAAACATTAGGAATTGAGTGAAGTGATATTGGAAATATGAGGGTCTATGTAATTGTGTCTGGCAAATTTTAACAGTGGTAGTATATCAAGATTTTAATTTCCTTGGTGATTTTATCCATAAGGTATATCCGACTTGGATTTGATATTATTTACTACTGCTGGTGATCACTTGGATTCAATAGGGCATGTATTTACAGAAATTCAGAAACTGGCATGTATGATGCAGCAGTGTCTCCAGCATCTAATTCGGTATGCAAGTTTGGAGGTCGTGCATCGTATTTACAGGAACTCCATTATATTCATAATAGGGTGAATATTTTCCCTGGCCAACATTTTAAAGTTTACCAGGGAAATTATGTATTCATGGCCATGAATATGAAAGTTTGTAATTCCAAATTTAAATTTCTTCCCTTTTCAAGTTTATTTATTTTTTTCTGAATCATCTTGCTCTTTGAGAATGAAAACACTGAATAGCTTTTTCTTTATAAATTCTCAGCTTTGTTTTCCAGCACCCAAGGGTTGGGAGGTAATGGTTTAAGTGTTTAGAAGCCATGTAAAGTGAAAATCTTCTTGGCACCTCTGGAGGGGGGCGATAGGGCACAGAGTGTGGCCTAAATGATGCTGCTGGATGTTGGATAAAGAGCTGGTTCAGTCTCCTGGGTCTCCAGACCTTGTTCTTGCTTCAGGGCTGTGAACAAGATGCTAAAATATACTGCTGATCCCTTGCCTCAGGGAGCTGCATCAAGGCTTAAACTCGATTTAAGCACACAACACCTGGAAATGTTTTTATCTTCTTTACTCCAGGCTGGATTTGAACCCCTGACTTCGAGGAGAAGTGTTCTACAGCCCAGATCCAATCCCTAGAGTCAATTAAGCTCTTTCCTCATATATTTTCTGTTGTGCTAGGTTCTGAAAAGTGATGTTAAATGGTCCTGAGGGAAAATACGATGTTGTTGCTACTGTTGGCATTGATAGCAATATTGATGTGATGTAGTTTGTCTAGAGTTCTTGTATTTTACTAAAATTGAAAGTGTAAATTAGCCTGTATACCACAAACCAAAAACAAAAAGGTAGGCCACGATCTCCACAAAGAGAGGACAGTTTCATTATACATTTCTCCACGGAAGAAACGGATAAATTTTTCTAAAGAGTCTTGTCAGCAGTGCTGTTCATAACTGTGTGTTCAACAGATAGTCTAATTGCCCCATTTGTAGTGGTAGGACATGCTGGTTTTCTTTGACATTATTTACCCATCCGCTGGGTTTTGGAGCAGACAGTGAGACTGCATTTCAAACCTGAGGGCTGCTTGTCTTAAACATTGCTTCTGTCTCCATGACAAGTGTTTTATTGTCACGTCTGTCTGGATTCCTCTTTTGTTCAGTCAGGTGTCTGTCTTTGCAGAGTTCACAAGTTTCAGTGAAGGATCTGAGAATATTTTTTAAACCCTTCAGTTAAAATAGCTCTTCAAAAATCAACTAGCATGTTCTATATTCCTTTATGAGTAAATAAGACAAACTGGACACAATTCTGTGACTTACTCCTGTGCGTTGGGATACAATAATTCACATCTGTATAGCATTTCCCTTTAGTGCATATCAATTCACAGGTTACAGTCAACTTGATTATAAGGTAAAGCAGACATTCATTCATTATTAATTCTTTCACTTATTCATATATTAATTAAACTGATCTGTCAGACATTGGGCCAGGTTCCAGGGATACAAAATATGAAAAAACACTATCCTTGTCTTCTAGAAACTTCTAGATGGTCCCTTCATGTGGAAACTAACAAAATCTAATACTGTAAAGTAAGTATGTACAAAGTGTAGATAGTGGGCGAAGCAGGGAAGGATTGTCTGCTTGGAGGAACAGGAAAATATTAAAAACAAACAAACAAACAAACAAAAAAACCAAGAATTTAGGGTAAGATGTGAAAAGAAAAACGTTTTTCACACTGGTTGAGGGAGGATATTGAAGTTGGAGTACTAGTACCATTGTTTTGTAGATGAAGAAACTGAGGTTAACAAAATAAAAAGTTTGTCAAGGTTGTGAATTTGGTAGATGAGATTTCAGGTATTGGGACTGAGACGTTTCAGTTTCCACTACACTGATCAACAATGCAAACGGGGTTTTCAAATCTTCATAATTCTATAAAAGCAAGAGGTATATGTATTTATTTTGCTTCATTGTGAGAAGGCACTTGAAGTCTTAGGGAGAAAGGTAGGAATCTAACATATTTATAATTTTTATTTTGCGTATTTTTACTGATATAGAAACCACATTTAATGAAGTATAAATCTTAAGTGTATAGCTTGATGAGTTTTTACAAAATGGACATACTTGTAATCAAGAACTAAAGTACTGCAAGCTCCTTCACAGTCTTCCTCATGTTGGCTCTTGGTGGTTATACCACCTGTAAATTAACCACTATTCTGTCTTCTATACAAATAAATCAGTTTAACATGTCTTTGAGTTTTATAAAAATGAGATCACATAATACATACTCTTTTGTGTCTGACTTTTTCCCTCAACATTATGTCTGTGAGATTCTCCCAAGTCACAGCATGTAGTAGTAATTTTATTTATTATTTTATAATATGCCATTGTAGAAATATACAACACTTATTTATTTATTCTCTAGTCCATGAACATTTTGGTTATTTCTAGCTTATGTCTATTATGAATAATGCTTTTATGAACATTTCGTGCATATTTTTGGTGTGCATATGTGCACATTTTTCTTGGGTGTACCCCTAGGAGAGGAATTTCTGGCCCATAGGATATGGTATGCATATATCCAGCTTTACTAGTTACTGCCACATGAGTTTCAAACCAACCAAATTTTTCAGTATCTTTTATTATAGCTAGTAATTTCCTTGTGTCTTTTTTTTTTAGTAAATCTTTGCTTGCCCCAGGATCATGAACATATTCTTTATATATTCTTCAAGAATTCTTGTTTTATCTTTCACATGGAGGTCCACAGTCTATCTGGAATCGAGTTTTCTGTATGATGTGTCATGGGGTGAAGTTGCATTTTTTTCCCCCATGTGCATTTGATCTGGTGCTGATTCTTGAAAAGACTGTCTTTTCCCTACTGTGTCATGGTAGTGCTTTTGTCAAGTGTCAGGAGATCATGTAAGTGTGATTCTAATTCTAGGATCTTCATTCTGGTTCACTGGTGTCTAATTGTCTGTCCATGTGCCCAAACAATACTTCCTTAATTACTGAAAATTCATGATGTCTTAATAACTGGTACTATAAGTCTTCTTATTTTGTTGTTCTTCTTTAGGACAGTCTTTCCCATTCTTGTTTCTTGCCATTTCCACAAATAAAGCTGGAATTTTAATTGGGATTGTATCGAATCAGTTTGGGAAGAAATGAAGTTTTATAATAATGAATATTCTAATCCATAAATGTGATATATCCTGTATATTTAAGTGTTCTTAAATATCTGTCACTATTTTTTACTTTTCTATATTGAGGTTTTACACATTTTTCTTTTATTTCTCAGCATGTGTAGATTTTTATGCTATTGTATAAGGTCTGATTTTTTAAAAATCCTAATTATATGCTGTACTATCTATATAAAATTTACTGATTCTTAATATTGACTTTATATTGAGAAATATTAAACTTCTTTATTAATTTGTTTACTGTAGTTTAAGAAGTTTACAGTACACATAATTATATCATCTGTGAATGAGAACAGTTTTCTTCCTTTCTGCCATAGACTGAATATTTGTGTCTTCCGCTCCAAATTCGTACATTGAAACTTAACCCCTTATATGATGGTATTAGGAAGAGGAGCCTTTGGGGGTGATTGGGTCATGAGGGCAGGCCTTCAGGGATGGGATTAGTGCCCCTATAAAAGATACCCCAGAGAGCTCTCCTCCCCCTCCTGCCATGAGAGGACCGGGATGTGGGCCCTCACCAGACGTCAGTTTGCCCGCGCCTTGGTCTTGGACTTTGAGCCTCCAGAGAAATTAATTTTTGTTGTTTCTAAGGCACCCAATTTATGGCATTCTGTTGTAGCAGCCAAAAAAGAGTAAGAAACTTTGCAAGACTTATATATTTTATTTTTATTTCCTATTGCCCTGCCTATCACCTCCAGGAAATGATAAAAAAGTCACGAATAACTGACATTCTTGTTTTGTTCTTGATGTTAGTCAGAAATAAAGTTTTTAGTAAGTCACTATAGAAACCTCCTATTAAATATGACATTTATTATAGAAGTTTCCCATCATCTGTAATCAGATTAAAGATATTCCCTTCTATTCCTAGCTTGCTAAGAGTAGAATATCTACTAGGTAGATAAATCACCCCCTCTTCTTCTGGAAGGAGCCCATGAAAGTTGCCAACAAGCTCTTGAAATGTTATTCCAATATGGCTCCCTCCTGGCCAGTGGCACGTACAGGGACTGGGAATTTGCTGGTAACAAAAAAGTGGAAGAAAAGAGGAAAGAGGATCAAATAGGGATAGAAAAAGGGATTTTTTTCTCTGTTTCTCTCCTGAGTCACATTTCTCTGACCATCAGCATCTCAACTGGTCTGACTCCTCTCAACATTTTTGTATCTTTTTTCTCCATAATTTCTTCTGTAGATGACAATTCATGTGTGCCCCCAATAAAATGAATAGAGAGAATCACTCTTCTAGCCGTTTCACTGTCCGTTTTAGCTGGGAAATCACTTTTACTTTGCCGTGTGGGTAACTGGTGACCAGCTCAGACAGCACTGTCCCACAGGCCACTGCAGCAGACACCCACTGACCTCACATCCTGGGCAACAGGATAAGCCCCAGTGCTTCACAGCTCGTCTCTGGAATTTTCTGTACCAACCCCTCACATTTTCTGGTAACAGCTGTGCTATTGGAGTCTCAGCGATTAACAAAGTAGCAAACCATTCCCCTGGAACTTTCTTAGAATTGCCTCTCATGGGACATCTGATGGATCTCAACTTCACAGATGGTTTATCAGTACATCAAGTAATAACTTGCTCTTCTGTCTCCATTCTCCTGGGTACATTTTAGAAGAAAAAAATCTCCAGGTCATATGATAGGTGTTTTATCTTTGTTAAGACAAGCACCTGGTAATGAATCTTTATAATACTAGCTGCATGCTGAAGCATCCTATCCCTGGGTTCACTTTGAGTCTGTAACTCCACATTTTACTTCAGCTCTCTTACAGAAGCTCGAGATTATTTATTTTCTCTGTGTATATTCTTGGCATATTTCTGCCTAGAGGAAGAGCAAAATCAATAAGTCCTACAGTTTTATTAAGTTTCTTAAAGAGCTGGATATCTGATCTGTTAGCTGGAGTTGGTTAATTACCACCCCGTATGAACCCATCTTTGGATGGTGGTTTGTCCCACATGTTTTTCAGTTGACATTAGTAATAGTGTTGTCTAACTTGTCAACCTTATTTAAAGAGTAATTGTTGCTCCTGGCCACATATCAGTGCCTTTTGGTGTAGCCCAAAGGAGCCAGAGGTAAAGAACATCTTCCCACACACATATTCTTCTATTTTTTCAGCCTGCTCCATACTATTATTCAGTCTCTCTTGTTTCTTCCTGTGGGCCAAATTGTGGCAATCTTAGGTACCACTTAGCTTATACAAATTTGCAATTAAATTCAAGTGAGATCACATGACATATATTAAATTTCACTCTAATATGGAGAATCCTGTAAACAGGGTTTGTGATAAAACGAAGCAGGCTGTTCTCAAATTACTGTGCTCTACTGAGGAAAATCATCCAGCAGTTTGCACAAACCATTCGACCTTAGCTGGAGTCTCAGAGCTACCTGAGGTCATTCTCCATGCAGCTCGTCAACTGTTTCTCCCTTTTGTCTGCACAACTGTTCCAGACTTTCATTACTCTCTTCAAATTCCTTCCTCTACCCTATCTTCTCTCATCCTCAGAACGTATGCCTTCTTATCCATTCAGAAAAACAAGAAATAATTTACCCCGCAACCCAAAATCTCCTATAAAATGTCTTTTCACCAGGACCCATGCTTTCATAGTCTTTCCTATTTCCCACCACCAAAGTCTAATTCATTTACCCAATTACCTGCATTAGAATTTGTCTTCTGACTTGAAAGAGACCTTAGGCTGTCAGCCACCTAGCTTACGTTATATTCTGTTTACTCCCTTCAAATACAAATGTGTTCTTTAAAAAAAATCCTCTGACCCTCTAGCTACTATTGTATATCTCTTTTCCTTTGCAGCCCAACTTCTTTTTTTTTTTCTCTTTAAATTGAAGTACAGGCATTAACAATGTCCCAATTTCTGGTGTACAGCACAATGTCCCAGTCATGCATATTCATACATATATGCGTTTTCATATTCTTTTTCATTAAACATAATTATAAGATACTGAACATAGTTCCCTGTGCTATACAAAAGAAACTTTTGAAAAAATCTATTTTTTATATACAGTGGCTAACATTTGCAAATCTCAAACTTCCAAATTTATCCCTTCCCACCTCCTTTCCCTGGTAACCATAAGATTGTTTACTATGTCTGTGGGTCCGTTTCTGTCTTTTAGATGAGTTCATAGTGTCCTTTTTTTTTTTTTTTTAGATTCCACATATAAGTGATATCATATGGGGTTTTTCCTTTCTTTTTCTGTCTTACTTCACTTAGAATGACGATCTCTAGATCCATCCTTGTTGCTGCAAATGACATTATTTCATTCCTTTTTATGGCTGAATAGTATTCCATTGTATAAATATACCACAGCTTCTTCATCCAGTCATCTGTCAATGGACATTTAGGTTGCTTCCATATCTTGGCTATTGTGTATAGTGCTTGCAGCCACACTTCTTGAAGAGCCTTTTACATTCCCCATTTCCCTTCCTCATTGGCTATTTACTGCTCCTCTAACAACAATTTGTCTTTTGTCCCCAAAACAGCAGTGAAATCATTTCCACCAATTAACTTCAGGTTATTAAATCCAGTGGATATATTTCTTCTTCTTTAATTATTTCACAGTGTTAACAACTTCCTCTTTCTTAAACCTCTCTTCTTTTGACTTTCATAAATAACAATTTCCTTTTTGGTTTTCCTATTACATCTCTGGACACCCCTCTCAGTCTCCCTCACTGGCTTCTTTTCTTGTGATCCCTCTAAAAATGACAGGGTTCCCAAAGTTTTCTTCCTAAGTATGGAAGTATGTTTTTCCACACTGACTTCCACAACCACTAGTATGGATGACTCATAACTCTAAATATAAAGCTCATTCCTCTCTGCAGAGTTTCAGTCTCACATTCACTTGAATATCTCTTACCACAAGAACTCAGTATGCCCCAACTTGTCTCATTGTCCTTGTTCCTGAGCAAGCTGCTGCTGTACTTATCTTAAAGAATAGTGCCCAAGGCCCAGAAGAAAACCTGTCATTCCTGAATTTTCCTTCTTAGCCACTACATCTTTGCAAGTTTTTTCTTCTGAATGTAGCATAAATCTCTTCATTCTCAGTCATTGCTTTATTTCACCTAATTGCTTACATAGCTTTCTAACTAGCCTTTTCTTTCTTCAGTTTGACCCTACCAAACCTAATACACTTACTGTTACTAGAATGATGTTTCTAAAATGTGGATCCATGTTGATTTTATCAAAACTTATCTATAGATTTGATGCAAGTCCAATAAAAATTATGAACTTTTTAAAAAATAGATTTGAAAAGGTGATTCTAACATAAAGAATAGCAAAGAGCTAAGAACAACCAAGACATTTGTGAAGATAGGATGGACATTCTTTACGGATACCATGTTTATTTGGAAGCCATCATTAAGGCAGTGCGTTGTTGTCTCACAGGTAGAAAAACAACCCAGTGATCCATAGTAGAAAACCCAGGAAGACCCACTGTAAATGGAACTTTGAACAGAGGGTTAACTCTTAGGGCAAAATATGGAAAACAAACTACTCAGTATTTTAAGTAGGAGGAATTTAAAACAGGAAAAACAGAGTTATATAAATTATTGAAGGGCTGGAAGTACAAAGTTTGTGACATCAGGGTGCATTAACTTTATAATTCATTGCTACAACCACCCAGAGAGTCAGAAATGTTTGGCTGCTACCCAGAGGTCAGCAAACTTAGGGACACTCCTACTAAGGTCATAGCGTTTCCAGATTGCAACCCCTAGGCAGGTGACTAGCACAGGGATTCTGAGTCTCTCTGACTCCTAAAAAGCTTCCTATCTACCCAGGTCTGTATTTTTCCCCTGCCATCATTGCTGAGAATGAATTGTTTCTGTCTCCCTACTGTTTTCCAAGTTTCCTAAGCGTCTTTTTCTAACAGCAGCTGAGCTACATCTCAAACCTTGCTGGCAAAGAAGTTGGAAAAATTTAATCCTAGGTTTCTAGCTCTTGTGATATAGGGGAGAGCAAGAAGGGGAAATCAATGGGTGCCACAGGCCACAGAAAACATCTAGCTTGGGGAACATTGAAGATCAATGGAGAAAAGAAGAACTGGTCGATAAATAGTGCTGGGACAACTGGATATCCATCCCCCAAACTGAAATTGAGTTCCTGCCTCATGCAATATACAAGAGTCAACTTAAAGAGATAAGGACTTTTGTGAAAAGACAAACTTTAGGGAGAAAATATAGAAGAATATTTTTTCTAGTTTTGGGGTAGGGAAGATTTTGTTAAACAAAGTACAAAAATGCTAACCATAAAAGAAATGATTAATTTTAATATATGAAACTAATAACTTCCGTTTACCAAAAAATACCATCAAGGACATGAAAAGACAACAAAGTAGCATGTTTGTCACACATGTAACCAACAAAAGTTTAATACACAGAATATAAAAAAATAACTTTTATCAACTTATAAGAAAAATATACACATGGAAGCAAAATAGAAAAATGGGCAATGACATGTAAATGTATGGCCAATAACCATAGACAGGTGCTTAATCTCTTCACAATCAGAGAAATAAAAAATTATAATCAAATTGAAGCATTATACTTACTATATTGGTGCATATTAATAAGCAAATTTTGAGTCCTGACTTCACCTTCTTATGTACAACATCTTTATATGTTTTATCTCCTGAATACAACCTAAATCTGTTTTTTTTTCCTTTTTCACTCCCACTGTCATTGCTTTGGTTCACAAAGTAATGGAGAGAATTTGGATCAATGGGAATTCTTATATAATGGTCTTGAAAAGGTAAATTAGAAAATCAATTTGGAAAACAAGTTGGGATTGTCTTAGAAATCTGAACATGGAAACACCCTATAACTGAGTAAGCCATACCTAATATATAATATACCCCAGAGGAATTTTTGTACATGTGCCCAGGAGACACGCTCCTAGCAAACAGCTTGGAGTAACTGAGAACTGGAATTTAAAAAATCCATTATTAAGAGAATGAACATATATATATGTGTGTACAATATATACATACATATTGTGAATATATATATTGTGCTACATTTACACAATGGAATGTTGACACGGCAGTGGAAGTGAATGATCCACAGCTATACTCAGTCACAAATGAATCTTAGGAATCTTGTGTTGAGTAAAAGAAGTCTGAAAAGCCCTCAGCAGTATGACACCATTAAGATAATACTCAAACACACACATGAAGCAACATTTTTAGACATAAACATTTAATAAAGCTATTTTTAAAAAGCAAAGTAAAGATAAACACAAAATTCAGTATAGTGCTTTATCTCTGGTTTATGGAGGAGAGGGTAAAGTGAGAGAAGTACATAACTAGGTGCAATTTATTCAGAATGTGTGCATTGGATGGTAGGACCGAGAGCGTTATGTATATTATTACGCTTTACAACATAAATATGTGTTAATAAATTCTTTTGTGTATGTCAGACGTAGTAAAAATTTAAAGAAAAATGATTCGTATTCTGAGATGTTCAGTGTGTTTTGAGAGTAAGGCTGTCTTTTAATATTTATTTCATTTTTGGTGTTTAACAAATACATCATGATACTTTAAGAACCTGCTTCCTAGCTGCCCTCGTCTATCTCTATCACACATATGGCTACCCAGTTGCTAAAAATACTCATTTTACTTCAGTGCCAGAATGGCTTACTGGGCTTACTGCCCACCAAAACAAAAAGCAGTAAAATGAAAGCAAATATATATCAGAAAAAAAATCTGATTTACTAAACTGGAGGAAATGTAGCATTCATTGAAAAACACCTGGGGATGTTACGTGCTAATATCCAGCAGAGAAATAAACCTGTGAAAATGACAAAGTAAAGTCTGGATCAGTCACTATGGGTTTTTGGTTTTCTTTTGAAATCTTAGTACAGTTCACTGTTGGAGGTAGTGGGGAAAAAAGCAAAACGAAATAAAAGAGGAAATCGTCCATTGTCTCTTTTTTTAATCCTCCATTATCTCTGCGTTCCTTATGGTCATTGTTTCAGTGCCTTAGCTTTACACACAAGGCCTCTCCTTTTGGGTCTCTGGTTTCTCTGCCTGTCCTGCCTTACCTCCTGTCACATTCCTGGCCACTGCCTGCTCTCACCCTTCTCAGAAACCAAACTCAACTTCCTGTGGATCCCTGAGTAGGTTCTGCTGCTTCATGCCTCTGTGCCTTTGCCAAGTCTGTTTGCTCTTCCTGGAAATCCCATCCTTTCTGTCTTTCCCGCTGACCTCTCACTGGGAAGCCTTGCCTGATCCTTTAGTGTGAGGGCTCAATTAGTGTCCCTTATGCATAACTTTCTGGTACTTATCATGCTCTCATAGAAGGTAATTTTCCTTTCTTCCCCACTGGACCTTAAGCTCTTTGGGATCAAAAGTGATATCTTTTTTTTTTTTTCCAATAATTATACAAGTGCTACCCAGTGCTTATAAGAGTGCTTTATGGTCAATAATGTTAACTGAATCAGTGTGTATGGGGAAGGTACTATTGGGAGCCCAGCTTCCTTTACTGCCTTACCCTTCCCTCCACTGTTCTTCCCTAGGGCTGGAGGGCTCCTCGCACTCTCCTCCCCCAGTTCACTCTGCTTCACTTCCTCAGGAACCTTCTTTGCTCTCTATCAGTAGAGATATGATATATGTGTTTTCTCCATATGTGTTCTTCCAGAGCACCATTTATTACTCTTACTGTAGTTGTATATTTATACCAATTTGTATCATTCTTTGAATAATGTTTTGCTTCTTCAACTAGACTGTAAGCTCCCTGAGTGTAGGAACCAGGTCTGCTTTTGTTCATAACTGCACTTCTACTATGCAGCATAGGGTAGACTCTCCATAAGTATTTGCTAACTGAAAGAATGAATGAACTCTAAGCCCTGCTGGAATCAGGACACAGGAATGCACTGGTAGGGGATGCACAGCCCACTCTGTTATCTGAGTACGTGTGTGAGGGTGATGCACCTGTTCAAAGAAGGTTTCCATGGGCATCTGCAGGAGGGATGAAGATGGGGAGTATAGCATTGTGCTTGTTTGAGTTACTTATGTCTGAACTTAGAGGAGAAAAGGTTTACAGGCAGAGGGTGAAGGACTGCTTTTCACGAGGGAAACTCAGATGTGTGAGATACATTGCTTTGTGTCCTGGTTGTCATAGTCACACAAGTTGGAGAGAGAAGGGAATTCTCCTGCCCTTGCAGTGTTTTCTGCTGTGGGTGTGGGCACTAACTGAGGATGAACTTGAGAACTCCCTCTTTGCCATCATGTGCAGTGTAAACAGCCAGGCACTGCTCTCAGGTAGTTTTTTGGGGCTAGATCCAAAAGAAAGACCTCCTGGGAAGAAAAACCAGAAATAACTGAGATTCTGGAGCCCTTTGAAACCTGTCTTGTGTGGGGGAGTACAGAGCAAATAATTGGAAGGTTCTGTAAAGTCTTTAATTTTGATCCCTTTATATCCATAGGTTGCTGAGCCTGAGAAGTCAGGATGTGTCCTTGCAGTTCTCTGTGTTTCCAGGTAAGAACTTGTTTCTGAATTAATTGAAGTTTTGCAATGGATATAGTCTCTAGTCTCAGTCTTTAGTGATGTATTTTACTGGCAAATTTACTTGGTTTATAGTTTGACTTGTAAAAAGAGCCCTTTCGTTTGACCATCTGGAAATAGAACAAGTTATTGATGTTAATTACTTCTCCATATTCTATTTTTTGTGATCCTTTCAGTTTTCAGCCTTTGGTGATACATATGACTGCCATTAATATTTCATGTTACATGAGATGGCCTCTAGGTCTTCATTAAGCATGCTTATGTTGCCAAATGAATATGTTAATCTGAGAGAGAAAAGGCATTTATTGCCTCAGCCTTTTTGCCTAGACTTGGTTATATTTTCTATATTTTCTTCACATTCAATTTACTTTTATTCTTAAGCCTTTAATTACTCTGGAGGCAATCTTTATTATCTGTAAGAAACCTAACATCTGTAGACTTTCCTTCACATGAAAGCATCAATTCAGTTTCCAATGATAGTGCCTCCATTCTTTAAACGAAGGTACAAGGCAGGGCAGGCAACCTGAACAAGTTGGGAGGCATCATCCTGCATGTAAGGGAGCTTGGATCTGTTTCTGGGTCTTCGACTGACTCCCTGGGCCTCAGAGTTTTCCTCTGTACAATGAAGGTGATGAACAGAACATTATCCAGAAAGAATAGACCAGTACTCAGTTGTGTTGGGTACTTTGGGGCAGACATTGCTATATTCAACACACACACACAAAAAGGCCTGATGCGTATCAGAAGGTGGAGGAGGAGGCTGTGTCCCAGAGGCAGAGAATTTCTTCGGGCTCAGTAGTCGAAGCAAGTCTTATCTTGTCTTCTCCTCCAAAGAAATATCTCATGCAACCTAATTCTTCATTCCTCTTCCCTCTTTCTCCATCACTGACCAAATTTTCTTCTTTCAAGTCTCTGTAATAGGGCACTTTGTGCTCCTTGGCTTTCTAGCTATAACTTAAGACTTCTCTCTTCTCAACATATTTGAACTATGCAGCCTCAGGTAGTTTGGATAATGCTTGTCTTGGTATAGTCCACAGGGTCTTGTGACTACCTTAATTAGCTTCTTTGTAGCTGTATCAGGGCATCAAGCCCACAATCTACCTTCAGAAAATTTCATCCAGCCAAGGAGAACTCTCATTTCTTGGTCCTTTCTTGGGTCTAGCAGATTTCAGGCAGATGAACATTTTAGTGTTCCGTAACATTCAGATTCCCAGGCCTCCTGGGGACTCCAGTCCCAAAACTGAAGATGAGTATAGTTCTTCCTATTCTAGTTCAATCCATTGTTCTACCAGAGATTGGAGGACTTATTTATTACATGTGTCTAAAGACCAACGTTAATTTTTTATAGTTCATGTTACTTAAACTCATGCTGAAAAAGGGGTATTTTCTTTCTTACCAGCCCTGTTCTTTAGAGGTTATGATCTTTGGTTATTGTTCTGTAAACTATTGGGTTGTTGCAAGCTCCGTCTTGGATCTGGAAGCATCAGCAAAGTCTCACAGTTGGTTCCATTTAAATTAGGTTAATTTTAAGCTTCTCTGTAATGGGAAATCTATTGGTACTTTATTTTTTATCAATTTCTTTTATTATTTTTTTTTTTTACTGTTTCTATCATATGATATTTTTCTTTACAACAAATGAAAACAAAAGATAAATCCTGTTTTGTAACCAGCTTGGTTTTTCATATAGATATCATTTAACCCCAATAATTTTCTATGCCAGTTATCATGGTATTCCAGTGATTGTGGTTTCCATATTTATCAAATTTTTGATTGATCATTTAAATATTGGTACATTTAAAAATCTATATTCAGACATGTAATTGGGGTATCTGGCAAGCAGTGTACTATAGTTTGGTCATTAAGATGATTCATATTATGTAACACCTGTGTTTGTTTGACGTCTCACCAAAAATTCAGAGCTGTCTAATCATTGGCTTCAAATCCTCTAGTGCCTCCACTTTTAAATGCAAAACTGGGATGCCTTCCCATTGTTGGTTACCTCCATAAGAGAGAAGCCCATAAATAGTTCAGATTTCCAGGGAGTCTTGGATTCTGACCTGCCTCATAGGGATCAGGATGATAATTCAATTTTCTTTGTTATTTCTCAGTTTCCCAATCTATAAAAATGCATCTTTGCAAACAAGTGACAAACCAATTGTGTTAGTTTCCTACGGCTGTCATAACACAGACTGCGTGGCTTAAAGCAACAGAAGTTTACTCTCTGACAGTTCCGGAGGCTAGATGTCCAAAATCAACGTGTTGGTCGTGTTGGTTTCTACTGGAGGCTCTTAGGAAAAATCTGTTCCGTGCCTCTCTCCTAGTTTCTGGTCGTTACTGGCAATCTTTGGCATGTCTTGTCTTGTGGGTGTATTATTCCAATCTCTCCTTCAGTCTTCATGCGGCATTCTCCTCTATGTGTCTCTGTGTCCAGAGTTCCCTCTTCTTATAAGGACATTAGTCAAATAGAATTTAGGATTCACCCTAATCCAGTATGACTTCATCTTAACTTGATTACATCTGCAAAGCCCCTATTTCCAGATAAGGTCACGTTCAGAGGTTTTTGGGTGGACACAAATTTTGGGGGGACAATATTCAACCCAGTATGCTAACCAACCAACAAACTATCATTTAGCTTTTCTTGTTGGGGGAGAGGGGGTTTAGTGGACATCTCCTGTGAAAATTAGAAACAGATTTGGATGCAAGTCAGAGAAAACAAAAAAAACGTGTTTTCTCTTCTCTTTTTTTGTATATGACAAGAAACCTGGAGACAGATAGCACAGGAACAGGCACTGGACATTTAAAAAAAAAATTTTTTTCCAGCAGGACAAATTACTGCAGTAAAACAAATCAAATTTCAGTTAGCAAGGAAAGAGGGAAAACAGATATTGCAAGAGCAGACTAGTAATGTCTGTAGGACTTCCCCAGTTTATCAGAACCAGGACTCTGGTCCTCAGTGAGGAATTAAGGTTAATTGTTTTAAGTGGCCAATGTCTGTGCAGGCACGTGATACAGATCAGACTGACTTTTTCCAGTCCTGGCCTGGAATGCTTCTACCTACTGTCAAATAAAAATCTTGTTTTGTAAGCTTCAGCGACTCCCATGCTATTACAGCTTCCTTATGGAGCTTGTGTTTTGTGAATACATATCACTAACTGAAAACTATGGAACTGAAGTACTGGTTGGATAATATGCTAGTAAGTGTGTATTTTATAGTTTATGTAGCCAGCCCTCTGTTGCTGGACATTTAAGTGCTGATATATTTCTTATCAATTTTCTTTCATATAATTCTCTAATTGGGTGACTTTAGAAGTCTCCCACAGTCCTTAGTCACTGCATGAAGCTGAGATGTTCAGAGAGGTGGATTTTATTGAGACTGATGTCATCCTGAGTGGGACACACTGAGCTGGGTGCAGTTGCGTGCAATTTTAACCAGGCCAAAAGCGATGGCAAAGTATCACCTGATAGATAATATGAGAGTAAAGGAGAGAGAATAGTCCATAGTTTTTTGTTTACAATTTTCCCCTTTTTTGTCCCGATATGCGTGGCTTTGGACTGAGTTGCCCTTTCCCATTATTACCATTTTACTTACCCCTAAAATTAGCACAAAGATCTAATTGTTGTTAGTTCATTAAGACAGATTTTAAAAACTCAGTCTCAGCTACCCACTGCATTTTGTCTCCTCCTCTCTTCACCTCCTCTTTGGTTCTGCCACAACCATCTGACCCCTTACATAGGCTCTGGCCTCCAACAGATGCTTGGCTTCTCTGTATCCCATTTCCTTTTGTTCCTGGGCCTGTCTGCTAGGGACTTCTGAGGCAGGAGGAGGCCCAGCATTACACCTTTCCCCAGGCCGTATGCTGCACACTAATGCTCGCTCCCCGGGTGTTGGTAATTGCAGATACGGGCTGCTTGTGTCAGGGATGGAAGTGGGTGAACAGCTGCAGCTGCCAGGCAAAGATAATGCAGGAACGAGAATGTTGAAGTAGCTCTCTCAGACCTTAAATTAACTTTGCTTATTTCTCTTCTTTTTCTCTCCTTTTCCATTCAGTCTTTCTACCTTTTCAGCCTCTTTCTCAAGACTTTGGTCTGTTTTGCTACGTTAACTGAGTTGGCTGTTGTGGAAGGAATGGTGGCCCTCCCAGAAGGGAAAGGTACAGGGGCAGTGGGGCCAGGGGGGCTCGGAGGTGGGGGTAGGAATAGGAAGGCAGAGCTGCATACTGACGGGAAGAGTTGTATCATGTATCACGGCACCTCGCTCTAAGCACCGATTAGAGTGTTTCTGAGATTATAATTCAGTTCAGGGTTCTAATCCTTGGCCAGTATGTTAAAGTGTATATTGCAAGGCTAGTGATGTTTTGCCCACCTTACATTTTAATACTGGATAGTTCCACCTGCCTCTGGGAATTAAAGTGAATGATGCATTCCACACATCTTCCTTTGCACAGTTGGAGCACACCTCATTTGTGCAGCCCTGGCTTGCCAGTCTCTTACCTTGCTTTGCCATTCCTCTTGCTCCCTTATCTTGCAGGAGTACAAGTGCTATTTGTTCCTCTCTGTGCCTTGCAGCTCAGCACTGAGATAATTCACCCTTCCTCCCCTTACTGACTGACTCTAGGAGTGAGCACAGAAGTCAGCAGACTGCCCTCTGCCCGGCCTGACCTGGCTCCACGCAGGGGGCCAGGTGGAGGCAGCTTTGATAAGTTCCTGTGGCCACTGCACCAGTGGACTGGCCATGGGTGCCTCCACTGTGTGCGCTCCCCTGTGACCTGGCCCTTTGACAACACCATTTGTTGTCATTGATTTCCTGATGCTCAGAAGGCTGGTGGAATCTGCAGGCAGTTTCTTAAATCTTAGAGGAGGAAAGGCTGCTTTCTAACCCTTTTGGGATCTGCCAGTCTCTTTTCTGGCTGGAAAGAGGATCATCTAGTGACTGAGTAAGTGTTCGATCACTAGTCCTATTTAATTCAGCAGATATTTATTGAGAAGTTGCTTGTAGTGAGACGTGATGCCAGGCAGGACAAGGAATAAAAGATCAGAGACCCAGACCCTTTCCTTCCGGGAGCTCATAGCCCAGGGAGGGGTTGTAGTAAGACATGCTTCTGAACTAGATCTATAGGTCTAATAAGACATAATAATTCTCTGATACCTTGGGCTTTGGGTAGGCCAAGATATAGCAGATTCATTCTGACTGGGACAGGATCTGGGAAGTTTTAGGAGGTGATGAAACGTGAACTGGGCCATGGAGGAAATGTGTAATTGTAACAGAGTGTGTTTATGGGCACATGGTAGGGAGCGGGATGAATAGGAAAAAGAGTATTCCAGATGGGAAGTGAAGAAAAAAATACTATTGTGGTTTGGGTAGGGTTGAATTCCACATATGTATGTGTTTTAGTCAGCTTGGATGCCATAAAAATATCATACATGGAGGCTTAAACAACAGAAATTAATTTTCTCACAGTTCTAGAAGCTAGAAGTACAAACTAGGGTGTCACCATGGCTGGGTTCCAGTGAGAGCTTCCTCCATGGCTTGCAGGCAGCTGCCTCCTCATTGCTGGGTCGGAACATGGGGGTGGTGGCAGGGTGGGGGGAGAGAAAGAGAGAGCACGGAAGCCAGCAGAGAGTGAGCTCAGAGTTGCACAGCAGTGACCTGGGGCACCCCTCTGCTCTCTTCTTTGGGTCTCAGTTTCATCATTTGCAAAGTGAGAGAGTGGTGCTAGGCGATTTCTCAGGCAATGCAATCTTTCCTTCTTCCTTTCTCCCCAATTCCTTTCCTCCCTCCTTCTTTTCTTCCGTCTTTCCCTTTCTTCCTTCCTTCCTTTTTTGAAAAATATTTGTTAAACACTCACAAACCTCCTGCTGGATGTTGTGAGGGGAGTGTTGTGAGAGCATAGCACTGCCATGCTACACCTCTTGCCTGTCCCCGGTAACAGCGTGCAGCACAGTGAGCTTGCAGGAAGGACACGGAGGTTGTGCCCCACCCCGCCTGATCACCTGTAGTCCATGCACAAAGTCCTCCAGGCCCTTTTCCTCCATTGTCTGCACCTTCTGTCCTTCAGTCTTGCTTTTGCTGGGCCTCTACCTGAGCAGCATTCTAGTCTAGTCCATAAAGAAGGCAAGAGAATCTTTTTCTGTGCCCAGCGAGATTGTATATTTGAAGACTCAGGATCTCTTGTAGTGACCTGCGTGCTCACCCAGTGGGAATACTCAATTTCTCTATCTGCAAACTATGAGAAATTAACCACCACCTATTAATTGTCTGAAAGCAAGTTTATGCTGATGAACATAAAATATTAAGAACATACAGGTTTTACAGGTCAAATAGTACATATGAGACATTAGTATTGAGCAATTATGTACCATGTGCCTACCAGCGAGGTCTGCTGGCATTAAATCTAGTAGCGGCTGGTGCCTTAACCCCTCCTCTGTATCCCACAATACTTACCTTCTAGACATAAGTGGGAGACATTTAGTTTCTGTCCGTGAGGTTTCTAGGAAGTCCTGTTCCTAAGAACTTGAGTTACTGGCGTCTTAGAACTGAACTGCCCCCAAAGAGGTGACGATACTGATTATTACTAGTTTTCCTAAAGTGCACGGTACTAAATAAATCAGTGCCATTTTTTCCTTCATTTAGGTAAACTGATCTCAGTTACCAGGAAGGCTTTGAGGATTCCAGGGGATTTTTCTGACGAGTTTTGGCAAACAGACTGGAAGAGCAAATCCACACAAGTCCCTGATGGCACGTCTATCAGGCTTTTTGTTCCCGGCACTGCCCATCTGTTCTAAGTTGCCCCACAGGAGCAGGCACACATTCGAGGCCTCTCTGTCCGGACCCTTCTCCCTGGGGAAGGGTGCCTCTAAATAAAGTTGGGTTTTACTGCCATCAGTTGCCGAAAACTCTTTGATAAGCTGGAGGCTGTCAGTCACCTGCACCCAAGTGGATTCTGGCACCACTACAGTCTTCTTGTTTTGGATCAGTCCTGCTTGCCTGAGGTTATTATGCCCTGGCTCCTCATTACCCGTGGTGAAGCTCTTTCCAGCCTGCTTTACTTTGTATCCACTCTTTCATGGCTATTTTAAACACACAATTACTGGGGAAGAATAGGTGGCTTTGAGGTATAATGCTAACATCAACACCTGGCTCTCACAGTAATGCGACAATCTGTACCTTGCAGAATTATAGGTTCTGTTTTGATGATATGAGTTCATCTGGTTTATCTCAGTAATCATTTGAAATGTTATACACACACTCACACACATGTTTTTCCCGGAGACTACAACGATGACAATTTTTCATGAAATACAATGTACTTCCCTTCAGTGACTATATAAGCATTGAACAAAATCTTTTACCAGGTAGTTTTTCTTCATATAGAATCTGATTATTTTTAATAATAGCAATGATAATAATATCATTTATTGAGCATTCCCTATCTCCTAGACACATTTCTAAGCAGTTTAAATGTATTAGCTCCTTTATAAGCATACTAAATCAAGCTGAAAGGATATCTAATCAATGGACTTTGTGTCCATTGAATTCAGATAATTATCAATATTGTACTTTCTTGGAAATTCATATCTCTTAGGTTGTTTGTGGTCAATTCTTTTTCTCCTTTTTCCAAAGATCTTGGGGGTAGATTAAGCAGAGAAGTCTCCCTGAGCAGCCCACACAGCAATTGGTCCTCTCCCTCTTTGAAAGGAGCCGGCTGCTCTTTGTCGGTTTCATATCCCTCATCACTGTCACAAACTGACGTGTGTGTCTCCTCTCTTTCGTATCACTCTTATCTTCACGAACACTGCAAAGTTCGGTACAAATTTTGTGCTTAAACTTGATTTGGAAAATTCTGAAGAGCCTCTTTCTCTGTTCTCCTGGTCTCCCCTCACCACTGTCCTTGAGGTTATTAACCTGGATGATGTAGAAATTTCTGAGTGAGCCTACGCAGGAGTTAGTGTGCAGGTAAGCTTTTCCATGACTCCAATGCTCCCAACCTGTGCTTTCCTCTTCTTCCCCTTACTAGGATACTTGTGGCTCCTCCAGGGTTGAAATTAGGGAAAAAATGGGAGGAAAAGGGATGCGTATATACACATTCTTGCTGACTGATATTGTCCTGTGTTGGCATCAGCACAGTGTAGGGCAAACTCATGGAGGTTTTGGAGACGTCTCCGCCCCATCACTGAGATGTGCTCTCCTGCAGTTCACCTTGAGGACGGTAAATGAATTCTTCAGGCAGGTTACTTATTCTTTCCTCAGCCTCGAGCCACATAGTCTTGCACTTCCAGCTTCTCTCTGCTGGGATCACTTGACCCCTCCAAGTGGCCTTTGGAACAGGATTTAAGATAGCTTCAAGTCAGCTTTCCCCTTTGCATGGACCACTTCATTCAGGGAAATCACATGTATTCTTTGTTCCAGAAAACTGAGGAGGGACCTCCTTCTCTCCTGCCTGCAGAATGGCTGGATAACCACAATAACTTCCCTTTAGACTTCTCAGGAGTGATTGAGACTTCAGGCTACTTTGCCCCCAAGCACCAGGAGGCAAGGATTAAGTTTTGGCTTAGGTTAGGGAAGGGCATCTTTAAAGCCCATTTCACTGTTATTGAGCAAGAGACATGTATCTCCAGTTGCTGCACCTTTCTTACCGCTCCTCAAAATTTTCTTCTCTTCCTTCTATTATTTCTACTCTTTCTCAGCCTCTCCAAATTCTTTTGTGGATTGGAGGTGGGGGTGTCCAGCTAAATCCCTGAACTGGTTCCCTGCTATCTATTTTATAAGTCCTGCTTTTGCTTTCTCATAAGTCACTTTGTAACGTAAATGAGGTTGATCCCATGTCTTATGGCCCCAGTCAAAACTGTGCTGCTAGAGTTCCTTGAACATTTTGTTTTACCTACAGCCAAAGAGAATATTGGTAAAAGTTATGACTAATCAATTCACAGATGTGAATAGCCAACGCATATTAAAAGATGCTCAACAGAATTAAGAAATCTTGGAAATGTGATTAGAGCAATTAGATATCATGTGTATTTGTCATATTGATGGAGTGTATATGATTGATAACAGCTAGTATTAGTGGCATGTAAGGAGATGATATATTGTTGGTGGAGTATGCGTTGGGATAGTCTTTTCTGGAGAACAATCTGTCAGCTTCCATTAAGATAAGAAATGTGCACATTCCTTGACTCATCATTTCTGTATCTCACTTTCTACCCTAGAGGAATACTTGTCCATGTACTTAAAAGACAGGCCAAAGACGTTCATTGCAGCATTGCTTATGAGGACACAAACTAGAGGTAGCCCATCAATTGCAGAAGAGTTAAATTAGCAATTTTCCAATCTCCCTTGAAGTTAGTGGTGTAATATTAGTGAAGGAATGTGGGCCACTTACAGATTATGGTTTTTAACAAGTATGTGTGCTCTCTCCATGCTCTTCCACTTACTGGATGAATATAATCAGAAGACACTAGAATATGGCCAGCAACCAGGTGGAATGAGCTTAGGTTCCTGATTAGAGGAAAGCTACCTGTCAACCTGCATCACTCTCATTGGACTCTCATCGGTGAGTAAGGCATAAATGTCTACTGCATTAAGCCACTGATGCTTTGGGATTTATTTGCTAAAGTAGCTAGTGTTATCCTAGTGCAAATGATATGTAGCAGTTAAAAAGAAGGAAGTAGATGAGTAGGTGTTGACTTAATCTTGTCTCAAAAACGTATGTTAAATGAAGAAAGCATATAATATGATGTTTATTAAATAACATTTATATATGTGTGTGTATATACATATATATATATAGGCACATAGAAAAAGTATTGGAATGTGAACACCTTACCAGTGATAGTGGATACTTCCAAAGCGGGAAATGGGATTGGGTACTATGGTAACTGGAGACTTTTGCTTTGTATTATTGAAATTTTTATGAGGAGAGTATTTCTTCTATTACTTGCGTAATTAAAAATTATAAAAGAAATTGGATTGACTCCCTGGGCAATTGCTTGGCTCAGACTGCTCCTTTTTGTTTCTGTCCTATACGTGAGGAAAATAGATAAAAGCTTTTCCTTCTGCCCTTTTCACCAGTATCCTGTAATCAGTAGAGATTATTAGTAATAATTCCCAAATTATGTTTTTTGGCACAGTTATGAGGAAATTCATCAAGATTTTTAAAAACCACCACAGACTATTCTGAAATAACTTGAGAAGAAAAATGCTAACCAGTCAACTATGATGGCAAAAACACATGCAGATTTAAAATACCTTGATGGGACACTGTGAATGGAGCACGACTGAATTTGTAAGCATGCCTTTTAGAGAAAACTGGGCTCCCTCTGCTGTCATGACACCACCTTTCATCAAGCGACGATGATGGAACTTCTCATGTTGAATTCGGCACGACAGCAGCGTGGCAGTGATGGGAGCACAGCCCTTCCCTACACTGCTTTTGGCATCCAGGGAGTCACCAGGGTATGTCTTCTAAAGGAGTGAGAACGTCTAGTGTCCAGTCATAAGTGACCCAGAAAACAGCAGCACCAGAATGCCTTCCTCCTCCTCTGCCACGCTGCTTTTCATTCCTTGCTTCCTTCAGGCCCGCTCCGCCCGCTGGATCATTGACACATTTACACAAATGCACTTGGTGCCACTTTGGCTACCCCTTTGGTTACCAAGGCAACTGCCTGTTCTCATGCCCTTTGAGAAGAACCATTAGGGACTCCCTTAGAGGCTCTATGGCTTGGAGTGACCTGATCATTCCGCCCTCGCACCTTCATAAGGCTCATTTCAGGTCATGCCTTGGGTACCACACACCACTTGCCTAGAGTGTGGGTTTTAAGACTCATCCCTGTCTTCTCCTTTTCACTTCGTTCTCCTAAACAGGGTTGGATTTGGCCTTATACCTCCCATTTCTCTCCTCACTCAATGTTTCCTACACTAGTTTTATTCCATGATTCCTGCTACAGCATTTGGTAATAGTCAGGTAAAATAGGAATAGCAGTGTATCAATGTGCTTAGCGAGAACACCATAATGTTACTTTCCTTCCCTTGGTGTCTCATTGCTTATATTCTGCAGGTGTTTATCAGTGTTGCAAAATACCAGCCAGGCAGGAGTTTAAGCTGGGAGTTTTAGAATGGAATACCAGACATTGTGCTTCATGGGAGATGGAAATGGTTCAGTCTGGGAATGATGAGGTTGGTGAGGGTGGGGCAGCTCAAGGGTGAGTTAGGAGGTGGGCGGAAGCCAAGGGAAGACAGCTGCTGCCAGCAGAAGCTCACTTTGCCAAGGACCTTCTCAAGAATTACAACCTGGCAGTAAGCTTAACTTCCACTTGATTCTAATGCATTAAAGCTAACATCAAGGTAAAAGAAAAGCAGCTTGAAAAGTCTAACTCCTACCTCACTGTGTGTATGATTGCTTTTCAGTGAGAAGAGGAATTGTGGCCTGAGCAACCAGAGTGATGCAGGGAGCCAGCATTAACGAGAAGATGAATGACTGTCTTTCTGTAAGTCAAACTCGCCCTGTTGGTTGAGGTGTCTTTGCTCCACTCTCCAGCTCTCTGGTGACCTTGTTCACATTCTGCCAACAATCTGCTCATTCCATCTCCAGTCTGAGGCTTATGTGGATTCTGATGTGACCAGCACACAGGCTCCTCCACGTACTCTCTCCTGCACCCCCTCTTTTGCCATGGCCTGTGGGACCCTCATCATAGTGTAGAGGGGCAGTCCTTCATCTGGTAACTCCCTCCTCCTCTTCCTCTTTTGGTAGAAACTCTGCCTCCTTCTTTCTGTGTACAAGTTCCCTTGTCTCTAGAGCTCCTTCTGTACCATTGGCTGATTTTGATTCTTACAATTTGAATGCTTGAAGTGATTACACTATTGTCTCCCACCGCCTCTACTTGTTTCCTTTTCCTAAGTAATTTTAATGTTTTGTGCAGTTTTTTCTCTTCTGCCATCTTGGGATTTAAGTTAATGACCCTTAATCTCATCCTCCTTGGCTTGACTGAATACTAATTTTGTCCCCATCTCCATCTGTCCAGATTTTATCCATCCCAGGCTCAACTCAGAAACTATCCCTTCTTCACAGCTTTTCCTGATCACTGAAGCAACAATTACAATCTAACTATTTTTTTCTGGATGACTATATTCCTTTATTTTTACCATGTTATGTATTTAAAATGTTTGATCCTTAAAGTTTCCCCTTGTTAAATATATGATATATAAGGACAAGAACTGTCCCTAAATATGTTATTCATATTTATGTTTCTGTCAACCCTATTCCAGCACCTCCTTTTGCATTTGGCATACTGAGTGCACTTAATAAACGTTAATTTGGAGACTGAATGACGACAGCTGCCTCCTTACTGTTTCCTGTTACAGCGTTGCTTATTACAGTCCTATAAACTATAAGCCCCAAACCTCAAGAATTCCAGGAACTCCTTGGATCACTTCCACAATGCTATTTCTAATAATATCAATAATACTTTAAAGCAGATCTTGTATGTCGAGCCCTGTCATAAATGTTGGTGGAAGAGTATTATGACTTGCTCATAGTGAAGCCACTTGTCCTACTAGGGCTAAGGGAGGCCCCATCAGCCCACCCGAACCATACGGCCTGACCAGGATTATAAAATAGGGGAAGAGTCATCCCCAAGACAAAGAACATGTGCCCACTTAATTCCTTCCTTATCCCCATCCTGTAGCCCTCCTCTAGAGTCGGCTAAGTTGCAATTCTGAATAGATTCTCTTTTGCTTAAAACCCTTCAGTAGCTTTCAGCATGAAGTTCAAGGGCCCACTTCAGCATTGAGGCTTCCCTGAGCTTCCTGTTTCTGTAGCATCATCATCTTGCACTAAACCACATGCATGCCCACCCTTTAATCACAGCAACCTTCTTTCAGTTCTCAAACCTGGCATGCTATCTTAAGCATCTGTGATTTCTTCACTGCCTATTTTTTCCTTTCTAAATGGTTCCTTTTCTTCATTTTAACCTGGTATCTTAGTCAACTCGGGCTGTCATAACAAAATACCATAGACTGAGTGGCTTTAACAACAGTTACTTCTCACAGTTCTGAAAGCTGAACAGTCCAAGATCAAGGCGCCGACAGACTCAGTTCTTGGTGAGAGCGTCCTTCCTGGCTGCAGACAGATGCCATCTCACTGTGTGCTGACGTGACCTCTTCTTTGTGTGCACGTGGAGGGAGGAAGGCGGTGGGAGAGAGGAGGAGAGAAACAAACTCTGGCCTCTCTTCCTCTTCTTATAAGGACACTCATCACCTGTCATAGGGGCTCTACCCTCATGACCTCATCTAAACCTAATTACTTCCCAAAGGCCTCACAGCCTAACGCCATCACACTGGGGATTAGGGCTTCAACACAGGAATTTTGAGGAGATAAACATTCAGTCCATGACAACTACTGAACTCCTTTTTACCCTTTAAACTCAGTTTAAGGGTCATATATACTGGGAATCCCTCCTGACTTCCCTGTTTTATTCAAATTCCCCTCTCTGTTCTTACAGCATTATCTGTCTGGGTTGCTCTGTCCCAGCACTTATAACACTCTCTATAACAATGTGTTTACCTATCTGCTTCCTTTCTTTTTATTCAGTTTTGCATCCATACCACAGCCCAAGGTCTGACTTACAGTAGTAACTTGGTCTCTTTAAAGGATGTAACTGCCAATATGTTTCAGGCCCCTCTATTAAATTCAGAATAAAAAATCACTTTATTTATTTACTTCTTGCACTTCTGGAAGTGGTTATATTGGATATATTTATTATTCAACTCTAGAATTTTGTGAAACTTTCTATTCATTTCTGTTTGAATACTCTTTCTAGTTGGCGATTATTAATAGCTGATGCTGCGATTGAAGCACTTACAGAGTGGAGTTACATTAATTATTCTTTTGCTTTTTTGTGTATCTCACTGTACTGTGAAGTCCCAGAGGTAGGGTCTAGATCCTATTCATTATTGCACAGCCAATGCCTGGCACCCAAAAAGTGCTCAGTGGATGTTTATTGAATGAGTACCAATACCTAATCCTGTTTTTCCAACTACCCTCACATCTCCTTGTAGAAGTACTGAAATCAACTCTCCTTTTTTCCACACTCTTTAGATCCCACCTTTCTGTATCTTTTAAGACCTCCTGTTACATAATTTCTCCCCTCTTTTCTAGTCTGGAAGCACAGACACTAAGAGGAGGGCGTGCTGTCTGCTTGTGGTGCTTTCACACCTCTGAGTTCAAATGGGAGGGCGGGGGCAGCTGACTGCGAGGAGGCATCAGGAGTCCCATGTGGCAAGTTTACGGCGTCTTCATGTCAGTCAGATGCAAGTAAAGACTAGCAAGTCCAGGACACAGCCTAGGAGCCTCTGAAAGTGAGGGATAGGGTTGAGTTGATCCCTTGCTTAAAACTGTGGGCAACAATAGGATCATTTGGGGAAAGGCTTGGTGGCTACCACTTGCTCCATTGTTAACAGTAAGATGACCTGAGCAAATGCAGGGGTTCCAGAATAAGAGCAAAAGTTCAGAGTCTTAGTGTCAGCACTTTGCTGCTTCCATGCCCAACACTGTGCAAGTCATAATGCCTAAGAGCCTTGGTTTCCATATCCCTGGTGTGGAATAATCACGCATCCTCCTTACTGCATACAAAGTGTTCCTAGGATCAAATGAAATGAGGGCTGTAGAATGAACTGCAAAATGTTAGTGGGTTTATCAGTGTGAGGGGTTATTGTTGTTACTGTTATGTTAAAGAGAGGATGGTGTGCTTACCCAGTTCAGATGTACAGTGGTAATTAGACTGCCTGCTTTGCTGTGCCCCGTTACCAGTTACACCTATTACATACATAGTCAAGAAAAACAGTAACTAGTCCTCAAATATGAGGACTTGGCAGCACCATTTGTGACACACAGTTCAACCTAACTTTGCCTGGTAATTGGGGCGACCATCTATGTCAGCCCATTAGCTTTACCCAGAAGGAAAGCTAACTTTTCACACCTTCAGGACAACTTGGAACAAAGTGCCTACCAAAGTTATGCCCCTGCCTTCCTACAGAAACTGGAAACAAGGCTGCTCACTCTCAAAGTTACTTCATAGAGATGCTTCCCAGGTTCTTGACAAAGGTGTTTTTGGGTTATCAAGATGACAAAGGTCTGTCTAGCTTTCAAAAGGTGTTAGATACATTGCAAAGGGAGGAGAAAGCACTTAAAATTACAAGTGAATGGTTTAAGAAAAAGGAAGATAGGAAATCTCATTGCTTATTTTCAGTAGAGAGAGTTAAGCTGCTTCTGTCAAATTTTTATGTGTAAATAACTTAAGAAGTCCAAAGGTGAAAAGTATTCAACCCAGACTGTACTGGGGTTTATTTTTTCTTACTGATTTATGAGTGCTCACTCAAATTAACAGCAATATTTATCTTTCATACCCTGCATATATATTTTCATAGTACAGTTGACCCTTGAACAACATGGATTTGAACTGCACTTACATGGATTTTTCAATAAATACAAAAATACACATGTAGAAGAACATCGCGTGTGAGACTTGTATTGAAGTGGAGAGCCTAACCTTACACGAGCATAAGGTGAGTGATATTTAATATAAAGTTAATGATGTGTTAGTTTTCTTACTGTTTTATAACTTTGCTTTCAAAGAATTACACTAGGCTAGAGTGTGCTTCTCTCTTTTGTAATTGGAGAAACTGCGAATTAGCCTGTCTCAGGTAAGTGATTTTGTAAAAAAAAAAAAAAAAAAAAAAAAGTAATATTGTTTTCAGTCCTGTATTATGAATATGACTGTACTGCTGTATGCCTTAAAAATTTTATAATGATTCACTCCTTAGCGTATAGGATAAGCTACCATGAAGCAATCACGTCACTTACAATAGGCTACTATGAACAGTCAAGTTGCTGTTTCTTTGTTGTCAGTGCATGGCTCATTTTACCTGTAAATAGACAGGAATTCCTGTTTAACGTTATCTTTTCATTTTTCACGTCTAGTGTAAGTAATTCTTTTAACACCTATAGTGTTTTGTGTCATATAAGACAATGTTGATGTAGGTACTGACAGACAGGCAATTCATCTTATAAACAGATAACATAAACTTACATTATCGATAAACAAAGTACAGTACTATAAATATATTTTCTCTTATGATTTTCTTAATAACATTTTTTTCTCTAGCTTACTTCACTGTAAGAATACAGTATATAATGCATATAACATAAAACATACGTGTTAATTGACTACTTATGTTATCAGTAAGGCTTCTGGTCAAGAGCAGGCTATTAGTAGTTTAGTTTTGGGGAGTCAAAAATTAGAGGCAGATTGTCAACTACACTGGGTATTGGCATTCCTAAGCCTCATTGTTGTTCAAGTCAGCTGTGTTTCTTTTGTCTTCTAATTTCATGGCATATTTTACTACACATAAAAACTCAGACTCCCTACCTCCAGGAAGCTTGGGGGAAGCTGCAGTCAAATTTCACTTGATTGAAATAGTTAAAGTCAAAAAATTCATTATTGAATTCATACTTGATAATGTTTCAGCATTTTGCACTGAGCATCTTGGAAGTCTTGGGCCAAAGTAGGTTCTCAGTAAACCTTGACTGACTTGATGGATGGCTGAATTGTCTAAAGACGGAACACCGGCCACATCAAGAGGGATGAGTGTCATATCAGAGTCAGTGGATTCCTCTGCAGATTCCCCCAGATAATTAACTGCATGAATATCCACGTCTCAGCACTTTCCTCTCATCTCTGCCCTCCCCCACCCCACCGGTGGGAATATCTGAAAAGCACTTTTAACACAGACTTAAGTTTAATGGACATAAAGCAGTATTAATTAATTTGGCAAAGCTTCCTTCCTATGCTCTGCCAAATTCTAGAACTTCTACTACATACATCTAGTGAGCAATGGCTGAATAAGAGAGGGCCCTCTCTATTCTATTTCCCCCCCAGCCAAAGGCATACTTTCCTGATACTTGGGCTTGTTTCCCCAAATCTCTGGGGTGGATAAACTCTGCTGATGGTGGGTAGGTCACAGCACTACACCATGGGGGCCCTAAGTGGTGGATGGCTTGCTTCTTTTTGCTTGTGATCACCATCATCTTTCTCACTTTCCCAAGATGCTGTTTCTTTCCTGGTTAGGGTCCATTCTGAAACCTCTGTGATCCTCCCACCCTCAGCAAGCTTCTGAGAGTTTCTCTCAGCTCTCTGACAACCAGCCTGCTCTACGTGACACATCTCTTCTACAGCCATGCTTTTTATTGTGCATATGTATTTAGAATAACAGAGTCATATAGAGGTGATCACTGATGTAAAATATGATACTGCGAGTCGGCAGTTTCCTCCTTTAAGAAATCCTAAAACACGTCATTGTGCTTTCCTAGTTTCAACCAGTAAGATGTTGGTAATTAACTTAATCTTACTAGCAGTCATGAAAAAGGCAGTGCTTTTTCACTTTTTGGAGATACCATCTGTCTTGAACTATTGGGAAGAAAGAATCCCCCAAAGACAAAAGGAGCCCCATTTAATACAGGGAAACTGTAATTCATTTAAAGCTACCCTGGCAGTGTACAAAGACTTAGGCGACAGCCAAGCTTTAAACATTTAAACATTTAGTCAGGTGGTTATTTGGCATTATGCCACTTAACACACATTTGATTGATTTCATTTTTAAATCATTAGATCACATCATCCTGATGTTTTGGCATTTTGCTGGGGGCCTCAGCGTGCAGTGCCTTTAAAGAGAGCTCTCTACTGCCGTCTAATGGTGGATGAGTGAATGGCTGGGAGTTAGGAGGCAGTGCTGGCTCCACCACTGAGGAGGTGAGTTTGGGTAAATTGGATAATCTTGGGTAAATTAATGTATGTGGGCCTCAGTTTCCTCTTTTATAAGTTGCAAGTTGAATTGATTATAAAATCCTGTAAATACAGGGCTGTTTAATTGGCAAGGAAAATGCTCAGAACTCCGAATAACTTTGCATAAAGCTCTGCATTTTGGCTTCTGTGCAGTTTTCATTTTGACTTCTAATGTACTCCCTGACTCACAGGTTCAAGTGATTTATAAGGAGTTCCATGTTATCCTGTGAATTAATACACCCTTACACTCTTCCGGTCCCGGGGCTTTTTTTTTTTTTTTTTTGAATACAATAAGAGCATTCTTCATGGAGATAATTAAAAGCTTTTGCCCTCAACCAACAAAACAAGTTTTAATCAAAAAGTTGAATGTGGAGATTCTTCCTAAGAACCTGAATAAATCAGGTACAAACCAGGATGCAGATATGGAAGATCAAAGTGGAAATTACCTCTGCTGCTCCCTTGAAGAGCAAATTGTTTTATTGACTTTTCTTCAACAGAGTTCTTGTTCTGCCTTGTAGGGGTTTTTCTTATTTGCATTTTTTTAAAAAATGGAATTTGATGATCTGTACGGGAAGGAACAAAGACCTTTGACTAACGTAGCCTCTGCCTTGCTAGAGGCAGAGCTCACTTTGATATTGTGCTTTTTAATTATAGTGGAGACTTCCATGGCCTCCTGACTAAAAGCCAGCTACGGCCTTTCCTTTCAGCAAGCAGGCAAGGGTGTGGGAAAGAAAACCAGGGCACCTCAGTCTTCCCCCAAATAGGAGCCTGAGATGCTTCTGTCAGGAGAAGCTGCTTGGGCAATGTCTGTCCTTACCCAGACTTCAGCCTTTTGGGGACTGGCAGAAATGTGGGGAATCCCTCTCTCGAGAATTTCTTGGGGACACACAGGGCCTGGACAAGCCTCATATTACAACTTAGTCAACCTAAGGGGTGTGAGCAGCAATGCTTTGCTTGGTTGTTATGTAAGATGAAAGGAGTCTCAAAGTCGAGTGAAACTGCACAATTCAACTGCGTTCATTTACTCTAAAGACATCTTATTATGTAGGTTGTGCATGAATTTCTCCCATTTGCAGGAGTAAAGCACAGTAACCAGAAATCATCAATGTTTTGTAAACGTGACTAATCTCTTACATAGCCTCTCTTTCTCTCTCTTTTTCCTGCTGTTCAGAATTTTTCATATTGGCTGATATTTTGCTGCTGCTTTTCAGTATTATTATTATTTTAAAAAAATCACTTGAGGCCGTGGCATACTGTGGGGCTTAGGATTGATACAGAGTTATTAGGGAAGCCTGCTCTCTCAAGCCTTTAGATTGCTTTGAAATATTTTGCTTGAAAATGGCAACAAATAAATCTGAAGCTCTGCCTTCCAGAATCGGCAGCATGGTGCATTTCCAGGGTCCTCTTGGCTTTTACTGAGCTGTCGCCACCCAAAAATAGTGGTGGGCTCATAAATGTTTAGCAAATTGTGGTGATGAATGTGGCCAGGGCAAACGTAGCCAGTGTGTGTTTTTTTAAATCATGCATTATTTAGTACAAAGATGGCTCTTGGATGTTTTGGCAAATTAATTTGTATTGCACTTCAGAGAAGGGAGAGAGCAGCTGGGCTCTAGCCCATGTTGCTGCCCTGGCTGTATCTGCTAATAAAGTTGCTGCTGCCACTGCCTCCTCTGAAAGCACAAGTGGAACCGCAGGCACAGGGAATTCTCTGCTGCTTCCCTCCAGGGTTTTGGTTGAAGCCACGTCAGTCCTTCTGTAGTGGTTCCAAGGGTTCCTGCTGTGCTTTGTCAGCAGCGTCAGTGCAGCAACCGAGCAACCTTTTCCAAAAGAATCATCCTCTACAATTTAAAAATCAATCACAATGCCACCTCCTCTGAAATTTGATTAAATATGTACTCCTGGGTGTTTGTACAGTTCAGGTGTGACTCCTCCCTCATCACTGTGTGATGTTTTGTGTCACCTGTCATGAAAAGTCTTATATGGCCTAGGTGGTGATTTAAAGACATGGTCCGAAAGAAAACCGCATTTGAAAAAATTTTCAAATTTAGTTCCTCTTCTAAGAAAACATCAGATGGGAAGTGGAAGGAGAGGGAGAGTTATGTGAATATGCACATAAACACTTTAGAAATCTTCCCCGGTGTTGGTCATTCTGGTAGCCTCTGCACGAATGGCTGCTGTTACCCCACACCTCTATGTCGTTAAATCTCATCTTCCAGCTGAATTTACCCCAACAAAGCCAGCATGTGTGAGCCACCAGGTTTTCTTTTCTTCTATATTGCTGCCCCTTTCTGTTCGGTTGCCATTCAATCCTTTAAAAAAAAATTGGGAATATATATTTTTGTTGCAAACCCTCTTTCCTTTGGTTTTTTCCTAGTTCTGCCTGTTAGCCTTGTTAGGATTCTGCAAGAACCATCCTTGCTCATCTGCTTAGAGGGCAGAGAATGGGAGAAGCCACATGGGCAAAGCCAGAACTTTCTTCAGCAGGAGAAAAGAAAGGCTGGAAATACACATATTTTAATAACTTTTTGATGGCTACAGTCTTGTCTCTGAGTATACATGACCTCCTTCTAAAAATAGATAAGAAAACCGTGCTGTTTTCTGTCTTCCAGAGGAACTCTGGGGCACCAGGAGGGGCTGAAGCCTGGGCTTAGTTTTAGGTATTTTTGTAATAGAAACGTGTTTACTAAGACCTTGAAGACTTGAGTTGGAGTTAACAAAGAGTCTTAGGAAGAATAAAGGCTTTTCATATCACTTGATACTGTCATTTAATACTAAAAGATATTTTTTACTATTTCAATTATGAATAGCTCTGTGATTATCTTAATATATAAAAGTTTACCTTTTTAAATAATTTATACTTTAAGCCTGTGTGTTTGGTTATTTGGTTGCTAAATGGTTTCAAGGACTCTAGTCCTTGAAAAGGCAGCTAGGCAAGTGTTTCATGGTTAGACCTCTTCTAATGGTCTTTGTAGTGGTGATGATAAAGAAGATGATAGCTAATACTGATGGAGAGGTTAATTTGTGCTAGGTGTGTCTAAGATCTTTCTATTTATTAATAAATTTAATCTTTACAGCAACCTCATTAATAGGAACTTCTGTTATTTCCATTTTTCACGTAAGGAATCAGAGCACAGCGAAGTCACGTAACTGGTGAGGTGGGCTTGGTGCCAAGTCGCATGTATTGACTGAGCACAACCACTGCCTAGCTTTGTAGCCTTTAATAAATGGCCAAGCAGAACTTACCCTAGGGCTGCCTTTGGTGGGCTGTCAGCCAGTTTGCAACCTCTGTTCAACATTTATCTCTATTAGAAACACAGATTGGAAAGTTGCCACTGGCTTCTGATGTCAGATAATGTGCCATCCAGCTACACATTAATAAATAAGGATAGGAAATAGAATCAGAGCTTTTGGCCTGTCTGCGGCAGACAGATTACAGCCCTTAGGGCACCCAGTTTCTGAATAAATTAAAGTTGTCACTATAGAGTTATGGTTAGCAGTTTTCGAATCTGAGCGTCTGCTCTTTGGTGCCCAGTACTGTGCTAGGTAGACATAATAGAAGACATAAAAGAAGCAGAGAAAAATACATTATCACTTTTTAGAGCCACCTACAATTTTATAGGGAAAACATAACAGCACACTGGTACTGACAGTACATGAGCACATTTGAGTAAAATTCAAGGTGTGCTGTTAAGCTCATGAGTATAAGGGGAGCTTTGTATTGCATAGTGGAGACTGGACCTAACTCAGGGGGACACATGGCTGCTTCAACAGCTTCATCATCCCTGAGCCCTGGGAAATAGAAAATGTTCATTCCACGTTCACCATCTTCAAAGCCTTGAATGTAGCATGACTGTTAGCATTGAATCAGAAATTGGCCAGTGATATTTTTCTGCAGTGGCTTTGGATTCATAGATGTACAGATGAGTGTTAGAATTAATACTGAAAGGTATAGTGTGACCTCTAGAAGTGTCTTTGCCACTTTCTGGAAGTCTTGGGTAATGGTTCTCCATTGGTCCTGAAATGTCCAAGGACATGGCATGGTCCAAATGGATAAACCCTTCATTCATTCAATACGTAATTAGAAGTTGCTGTTATGTGTCAGGTTTCTGCCAGCTTTTTGAGATGTTTCAAATTCTAGGAAAGAAAAGCACAGAATTCAGTGTCAGGAAATCTGGGTCATAATCCTGGCTCTCTCCTTAATTTACATTGAGGCAGCATAAAAGTCAATTTACTTACCTTGGCTTCAGCTCTGCATTTGTGAATGAGCAATGGGCTACATCTGTTGTTCATAAGCTGCTCTGTGGAGGTCTGGGGTTTCTTTCTCAGGGTTGCGTGAGGAGACTGCCACAGTGGTTCTCAGCCCCTCATTCCCGGAGGGCATTTTGGTCCCGTCTGGGGAATGTGTGTGTTACAGGCATCAGGTGGGCAGAGGCCACAAACGCTGCTCAACATCCTCTAGTGTATGAGCTGGCTCCTGTGACAATGAATTATGTTGTCCCAAATCCCAGCAGCACCCAGGTTTAGAAAACTTGCTTTGGAAGATTCCTATGAGCCTGAGCTAGTGAGGCGGGCTTCTAACCAACGAACACCAAAGTATCACCACTTTTATTTGCTGGGTGTAGCAGACAATAAACGTGCAAACTTCAGTTTCCTCTGTTTTCTTTAATTGGGCTTAAATTATATTTTAATGCCTCCACTCTGGTTCTCAGTCAATTCAGTTTGCACTAAGGAACCTGAAGGTCTGCTTTCCTTTCATCTCTTCAGCTGTGAATCTACCTCTGGGGCTTGAAAACCATCTGCCGGTGGGAGGAAGTGGATGTATGGTTCACTGACATTTAATCCTACACTCTTGTCTGCAGCCATGCACTCCTTTTTGCTAGTCTTCAGCCATCAGGTTTTTTTTTTTTTTAAGTATAGTTGATTGACAATATTGTGTTAGTTTCAGGTGTATGGCATAGATTCAGTATTTTTGCAGACTTTCTTCCATTATAGGTTATTACAAGATAATGAGTAAAATTCCCTGTGCTATACAGTATATATATATATATATATATATATATATATATATATATATATATATATATATATATATCCTTGTTGCTTATCTATTTTATATATAATAGCTTGTTAATTCCTGTACCCCTAACTTATACCTCCCCTCCCCCCTTCCTCTTTGGTAACCACAAATTTATTTTCCATATCTGGGTCTGTTTCTGTTTTACATATGCATTCATTTGTATTATTTTTTAGATTCCACATGTAAGTAACATCATACAGTGTTTGTCTGACTTATTTCACTAAGCATAATATTCCCTAGGTCCATCCACTATGCTGCAAATGACAGTATTTTAAGATTTGTTTAGTGCAGTTCACAGCAAAATTGAGGGGAAAGTACAGATATTTCCCACATGCCTCCTGCCCCTGCACATGCATAGTCTCTCCTGTTATCAACATCCTCCACCAGAGTAGGATATTTGTTACAATTTATGAACCTGCATCAACACAGCATAATTACCCAAAGTCTGTAGTTCACCTTAGGGCTGACTCTTGGTGGTGTGTATTTTGGGGTTTGGACAAATGCACAATGACATGTAATCATTATTGTATCATATTGAGTATTTTCACTGCCCTAAAAATTTTCTGTGCTCCTCCTAGTCACTCCTCCCTGCCCCTCCCCTAATCCTTGGCAACAACTGATCTTTTCACTGTCTCCATAGTTTTGCCTTTTCTAGAATGTAATATAGTCAGAGTCATATGGTATGCAACGTTTTGAGGTTGGCTTCTTTCACTTAGTAATATGCATTTAAGTTTTCTCCATGTCTTTTCATGACTTGATAGCTCGTTTCTTTTTAGTACTGGATACTATTCCATTGATTGGAAGTGCCACAGTTTATTTATCTGTTCACTTACTGAAGGGTACCTTGGTTGCTTCTAAGTTTTGGTAATTATGAATAAGACTACATCCATCTGCATGCAGGTTTGTGTGTGGACATACGTTTCCAACCCTAGTGATCAGTTTTTATCTTTGCTGCTCTTGTCCCTGGTGCGCCATAACCACCAGCTCCTGGGTCCCCCAGATGTAATCAGTCTGGTTCCCTTCCTTGTCCACTTGTGTTCCCGTTTGAGGGTCACCTGAAATTTTCTCATTTGCTCCCTAACCCCTCTGGGCTGTGCAACCTGAGGGTAGGGCTTCCTCAGACCTTCTTTACCTACACCTGACCTGCCAGCATTTCTGTTCACAGTTGTAGTCCCACACTGAAGAGGAAGCCTTCTCTGCAAGGCTCTCTGCCACCCCTGAATAGGGGATATGCCTCTCTCTGGCTCCCAGACCCCTCAATCCTATCTGGATTTCCTTTGCAACTGTCCCCACCAACCATGACCAGCAACTCATTCTCTTGTTATCCATTTGACTGTCCTTTCTTCCTCCCAGCTGGTTGAAATTTCTCTCTTTAAGAGTGGAAAATGGCTTCTACATAATCTGGCATTTTTTTCTAACCTTATTGTATGAGGTATAAAATTAATACTCTTATTTTTATCAAAACTGCCATTTCAGTAGATGCTTTCTTCTTTCAAAATCCTCGTTCCTGAAATAGAAAAACTGTCTTTTGAGCTATTAACTCTGCCGTGAGTGTCAAAACTCTAAATATAGGAATTGACTTCTTTGTAACCCAGCAGTAACTGGCGTCCTCTAAGGATATGGAATGCCACTGATTCAATGGGTAGTGGGTTTCAGGATTAGTAGCTACAGTTTCCATGTGCTTTTAAAATGTGATCTGTTGCTTGAAAAAAGAGAAGGTGAGGAAGAAGGAAGGAAGGATGGGAAGAAGGAAGGAAAGTGCACAGAAGGCCTGGAAAGCCCCGAGCCTGGATGGTCTCTATTCTTACTCTTTCATCACAAGTGATCTGAATGCGTGAGGAGCCTGGCTCTGTTACCCAGGCCTACTGCTCTCCTTCCTTGATACATGACTTTCTTTTCTAAAAGGGAAGAAAGGCCTCTGAAATTTCCATAAAGAAGCAAGCAGATCCACAAAGAAGTTTTCCCCTTAAACTCACTGTCAACAGGAAAACAGGATTGGGTAATTGGAAACATTTTACATAGACATTTGGCTAAATATTACTCATATTTATTCCATTCCATATACATACTCATTCCAATGCAGAGCACCAGAGTATTTGCTTTGGAACATCTAGAAATATTCAAACAGATAGCAAAAATTTTTTCCTACATGGTAAAAATATAATTTCTCACTTTAGAGGTTGAGGAATCACTCATTCATTCTCTCTCTCCCCCTCACTGAACCTCTCTTTTTATCTCTCTATCTAATCTGCCTATCTGTATTCCTTGGTATAGGTCATAATTTCAGCCTACTATTTAGGAGACTAAAATTTAAATCCCTGTTGGCAGAGCAAGGACTTATTTAAAAGGCATTGTGTGTCATTCATTGAAAGAATGTTTGTTAAGTGTACATTCCAAGGATAAACCCCTTTGACCTAGTCTAAGACCTAGAAGACTACATTCTAGTCCTGCTTAGGTTATTAACTAGTGAAATAATTCTGAAAAAAGCCACTTAATCTTTGTATGGCCCGGTTACTTCACCTTTAAAATTGAGGGTTATTTCTATTGTTCTATTTTAATAGTTAGAAATATGTGTCTTTTTCTCCCACTGGCCACCCCTGGCATATACAACTTTCTTAGACTCCAGTGTGCATGTAAATATAACTCCCTTGTTTAATGATTTAAACTGTCTATGATTAAATAATCAGTTCTGTTTCACCAGTGTTACCTTATTTAGCAATCATGTGATAAACTCCACAGCAAATAACAATTACTGATTCTAATGAATGTAAGCCACTGGCAACCGAAGGACTAAAATCCATTTTGACTGCAAATAAGCATTCTGTATTTCAGATAAAGTCTAAACTATAACAGGTAAATTTTTATTCAAAGTAATCTGACGAATAAGACATTTCAGCTGAAAACAAAATAAAACCAATCCTATTATTTCTTTCCATTTAATTCCCTGAGTTTGGGCAAAATTTAATCAATGGAGGGTCATGTTGAAAGCTAACACAGTTATCTGGTGAGTCAGATTTCTGATTAAGGAAGGAACATTGAACTTTCAGTCAGCACAGCATTCTATGCAATGCAGCTAGACTTTCGGTCATGTTGCATCTGCAACTGGAGTCATTTATTACGATATTTCATTTATACAAAGGCATAGGTAATTAAATTTCAACTCAAACTTCACTATCTGATGGGAGCTAACATTTTAAATTAAGGGGACTTTTGGAAGGGCACATTTATACAGGGTTTACTGAAGGGTTCCAAGGGAAAAAATCACCTACCTACCATTTTAAAATCTCATGTTATGCCCCAGAATGCTTTCCTGGAGGTTCTCTGTATATTCCAATTCCCATATTTCTACCTGTTCTTGAAAGATGGACTATCCTGTTACCGATGTTGAGTAACAGTTCTCTGGGTTCACACGTTCACATTGACTTTTGAATTAGAATAACTTATTACTCTGCTGTCAGCTGACTGTGTTAACTCATTTTTTCTAATGTTCTGGTTTAAAGTAAGACTCTACTTGCATTCTAGTCTCCAGATGGAAAATTCACCTGTGTTTTAAAGTGTGTGTGTGCACCCATTGGTGTGAGAGGCAGAAACAGTACAGGAAGAGCGCAATACGGATGTTACTATGTATTCTGTTCTTGTCTTTCCTACAGTCTTGATAGGTTGATTGTAATTCTGATCCCAATGCTGACTCTACATCGGGTAATTATGGAATACTGGGTAAAGCGTTCACTTTCTCTTTCCTTGCCAAGGTGTTTGATGAGGACGTTGATGGGCTCTAAAGCAGTCTCTGTTGCTGTTAGTCAACATATATTAAAAGTCTAGTGCATTTTCTGCAAACATGAATAAGCCAGGGTTTTTGCCCTTTAAAAATTCACAAGGCTTTATTTAAGATGAATAAATAGATAAAAATAACTCTGTCGTGTACCGCTATCATCTGAAATTTCATTTATAGGAGATAGTGTTATGGTGTTTCTGTTATTTCAGATTCAGTATTGGCTGGAGTTGCACCTAGATCGCTATCATGTAGCTATTATGTAAGTGAGGAATGTGATACTCAGCTGGATCACTTAGATGCTTCTGCTAGATTACATAGATATTCTGTTCTTAAGGCAATCTCCTAATGCACCAGTATTTAAAGTGAACACAGTCAAGACTCATCTTTTGAACTAAGATCTAATCTATAGAAGAATCTGGCTGCAGTTGTTTGTTTCTTCTTCCTAAATGTTCATTTATTCAGAAAAATCATGAAAGAGAATTTACGAATCATTTGAATCTTATCAGGATCTGTTTAATAAAGAGAGGCAGTTGGAGCTGCGTATTTTCAGTTGTGGAAAAGGAAATTAATAAGAGATGGAGATAATCATGGCTTCTATTGCAGTCCAGGTAAGACTGTCTCCCACTGAGGTTTCTGCAGCAAGATGAAGTCAGTTGCTGATTGTGTTGTGCTTTTGTGCAGAGGCCTGTCACAATTCAATGTAGTGGGAATGTATCAAAGCACTGTCCACCCCCACAGGTCAGAATATTCTAATACCTTGTATTTATGTAGCACCTGGCCCCAGGGACCTCACAGTGCCGACACACAACATTACTCCCTGATTACATTTCACAAGTCCCTGTAGCGATTGGGTGACTGCTGTGCAAATCCAGCCATAACTGCATGCTCTGAGTGTGGAAACAGAATGGTACTTGGATATCCAGCCCCAAGTTTGAAATTTAAATGAAATGCTACATGATGAATTAAAGGCACGGAGGCCTGGGCTGGCCGGAGGAAAGTGCTTTGTCTCCAGAACACCATTAAGTGTAAAATTAGGTTTAAGGATTGAGTAATCATGGCTGGTAATATATTTTTAAAAAAGGACTAGACATTATGGATTATTATTAAGAAATAAAGTAAGAGATTGGTTATCAAGAGAGAGATTGTCTGACTCATTGGTCCAGTCTAACGACCATGTGTTTCCTGTGTGTCTGTGACTCATCGATATAAAGTGAACGAACTGTGCTTATTTAAGTCTATATCATGGCACAGTTCTACTTGTAGGAGAAAACTCTTAACAGAGGCAGGAGAAATTTGTGGCCTAGGTAGCATCAGACACATCCAGGCTATCTACAAATTGGCAGACTCCCAGTCCAGCAATGTAACACATTTCCTGGGGTAATGGAACACACCTCTACATCAAAGGAATGTGAATTCAGTCTTTCTCGGCATATTTTCTAAATGTGAATATCAGTGTTTTCACTGACTGTGCCATTATGCATATGGGGTCCTCAGAGCCCAGAAAACATGTGGTCATGATTTCCATGTAACAATAATGTTCCCAGTATAGACATCGGTAACAAACTAATGGTGTTGAGAAAGCCCCTCCTCCCTGCTCCTCCTCTGGGTGTCTTTCTGGTACCTGGGGTAAGGGCAATGAGTCCTTCCCTCTTGTCATAAGCTTGGCCTGTCATTTATAGGTAGACTGATAATCATCTTATTTTCATATGTGAGAAAATCCAACAAAACCTTCAAGACCAATCCCCAATTAGGATACTGATCATCATATTGAGTAACTTGCCAATATATTGTCATCACCATCAAAATGAAGGGAAGAAAATACTGTGGGTCATCATAACAAGTGTAGGAACATTTAGTTCCTTTTCTTCCATACTCAGAATGAATGAATGTATAATAGATCCAAGACCATTGCAGACCTTGACAATTCTGACTCTTGCCTTAGGCTCAGTGCTTTAGTAGAAACCCCTCTAGTCTTCTTTCTGATTGATTCAGTCCCCACACGGATAGGAGTGTACTGGGGACCAAGGGGATATGTCCACTTAAAACCCACTCTCCCCTTATAGTCCACACTCTAGGTGGACTATATAAAATTTTGTGTGCCATTTTACCAGACTTCTCTAAATCTGAGGACAAAGGACAATTGTTACAGGGGTACGTGGGTGGGGCTTGAATTTTTGGGTTGTGTGTCCCACGTATGCTTTTGCGGTCCCTCTCCTTGTGGTAATGAGTGGAAGACAGAATGAGAGAGTGAGGGTCCTGTGAGCTGGGGGTCTCTGTCTGTAGTGTTGCCCTAAACCCTGCAAATGCTAGGTGTGGATCTGTGTAGACAAATACCGAACCATCTCAGTCACAACCCTCACTTCTACCAATATATCCCCATAGTGAATCTTAGGCTTCTGGTTGTAGAAATAAATTTTTACTTTTACTTGAATTGCTACAAAGCCCAGGACCACCTCCTTTGTGTTAAAATGTAAAGGCCAATCTCAGATTACATCCCTCTTTTTCAATCTTCTCAAATCTTTGTAGGGATAAAGAATGCCAAAGGCAGCACACATATACTCAATCAAGAAAGTAATTTTGGAAATGATGGCCTGCACAAATGGATAAGGCAATTAGGTATGATACCAGAAGGCATGGCTTTAATGCTCACGTGAAATTATGTTCAGGGATTTTTTTTGTATGTATAACCGATTGCCCCTCTAGTCTGCTTTGTTCCTTGTTTCTTGAAAATAATTTTCATATCCCCTATTTTCCATCCGTGATTTCTCTTCTTTCCATGTAGCACATGTGATCCTGGAGATGCCCAGTATGAGTAAGACTTTGAGATAAGTAGACAGAGTAGCTGTTATGAGATTAAAGAATTGAGCATGACTTCAGAAAAGCCAGCCAGGTCTATTTCCTTCTCAGTCTAGTACCTCTCCTGGCCTATAGCTTATGCCTTTGTAAGGGGAGCAGGGGTAGCCAAGGAATAAAAAACCAGAGACCCTGAGAACTTGAAAGGAGGGAATGGGAGTCAGTGAGGAGGTAAAAGGGCCAGAAGGGGAGTGTCAACCACACTTGGTCTTTTATAAAATTTTAATTAGGGAGAGGCTTGGCAAAATGAATACTTGCTTACAAATTGTGTCATAGGCATTTAGAATCGTTAGGGGGTATTTCCCAAAGTGAGATTAGATGAGTCAGAGAATATCAGTATTTTAAGGTTCTTGAGAGCTAATGTCAAGTTGTAATCTACACTCTAACTAGAAGTGTCTGAGGGTTCCTATTTCACTGAATCTTTTCCGGCATTAGCAATTATTTCTTCTTTCTTATTATTTAAAAAAATTCTTTACTTAATAGCCAAAATGTTATCTTACTGTTTTGAATTTGAAATTGAAAACCATTATTAGTGAATCAAATGTTTTCAATATGTCTACTGCCTTGTATTTCTTCTTTTAAAATTATTTGATTATATTCATGGATGTATATTAGAATTTTAGCATTTTAGTTAGATAAGCCTTCCTTTTAGATACCAAATGGCACAGCTTGTGTATGTATGTAAAAAGTGACCAGTGCAATGTGTTTTAAACTCAATGAACTTTTTTGGTAGATGTACCCAGGCATTCTCTTTTCCTTTCTATTTTACTAAAAAAAATTTATTTTGAGATCTGATAGTGGTTGAGTGATTTAGAATGCAAATAAAGCTGATTTTGTCTCATTAAAAGACTGTTTTTAAACACTGGTCATTTAAAATCCGAACAGAAAATACTGTCATCAATTGCATAATAACTGTAGCTCATTCTAACTTGATATTTTTTTACTTTTTTTTTTGAGCTGTAGTCATTTTACAGTGTTATGTCAAATTCCAGTGTAGAGCACAATTTTTCAGTTATACATGAACATACATATATTCATTGTCACATTTTTTTCACTGTGAGCTACCACAAGATCTTGTATATATTTCCCTGTGCTATACAGTATAAGCTTGTTATTCTATTCTGCATATGCCTATCAGTGTCTGCAAATTTTGAACTCCCAGTCTGTCCCTTGGCAACCACAAGTTTGTATTCTGTGTCTACGAGTCTGTTTCTGTTTTGTATTTATGTTCTTTTTTTTTTTTTTTTAGATTCCACATATGAACGATCTTATATGGTATTTTTCTTTCTATCTGGCTTACTTTACTTAGAATGACATTCTCCAGGGATATCCATGTTGCTGAAAATGGCATTATGTTGTTATTTTTATGGCTGAATAGTATTCCACTGTATAAATATACCACATCTTCTTTATCCAGTCATCTGTCGATGGACATTTTGGCTGTTTCCATGTCTTCTAACTTGTTTTTAAATCAGCTAACAACTGTTTTTCATGTAAACACTGGTATGAGATGCATATAAAGTGATTTTCTCAACAGAAGAAAAGAATAGCTTTTTGCTGCTTTGAGAAATGTTATACAGAGATCTGGTGAGAGAGAAAGAAGTTTGTGCCCAGGATTTTCTCTTGGTTCCCAGAGACAGTAGAAGTGAAATGGCCACTTCATTCAGACTCCATCTGCTACAGGAGTCCACTCTGAAGCTTTCTTTCAATTATTTTCTGGACTGGATTATGTCTAAAGCAAGTTCTCACTTTAAAAGAATAGCATATATATCCTGGGTGAAGTATGGGAAGATATAGTAAAATATACTTGCCTCTCAAACTAAATCAAGCTTAATCTTTTTTGAATGGTTTGAGGTTGCTTTTTCTCATTCATTTATTCAGTTGATATTTATTGAGCTTCATGCTTAAGGCATTAAGTAGGGTGCGAGGAGGATATAAAAACAACTTCCTCTGGATCCCGCCCCACAAGCATGTGTGGTTGACTAGGATTGATGTGACACATTCTTAAACTGAAAAAAATCTGAGGTTTTCACTGAGGAAGTGATAAACTTATGAGAGGTTCACCTGAAGCGCCATGGATGTGCAGTGTAGAGAGAGCATCTAAATAATCCTATCTTGACCACACTTTCAGAATGTTGCTTAGTGTTCCATTTCCATTCACTTGTGTAGTAAGTAGGAGCAGCTGCATTGCAAACAGCAGAACTTCCTGGGAAGGCAGCTAATGTCTGCCCTTGTAGTCCACCAGGGGATCCCTCCACATTTAACACAGACTGTTGCTGTTTTGTGGCAGACCAGCATAATTTTCTTCTGCCTTCCATTTGGAATATTGCTTCTTACCCATTGAGCATATCTGATGATACTGAAATAGAGGTCCTGTTTTTCTTAACTAAATTTGGCACATGCGAAGTCTCTAGTCTCACTCTAGAATTTTAATCTAGAACAAAGGGACAGATTTCATCCTCGCTGGATTGTTACTATAGTTTCTATTTCTAGTCTTGGTTCCTGTTCATTTCTGAGTCTAGTTCTCTAACCTCCCAGAGGTTAGTTTGCAGTCTTCACCATGTGTAGGTTAACTAGGGCTGAATTTTGGTGCTACGTAGGGCAGCTGTTGTTTCCTGTTCGACACCCATTTCCTACCCTCCTCCACTTGCTCTCTGTCCAGGAGGCTGGCCTGAATGGACTGTATCAACAGACTTCTCTTTTCCTCTGGTTTCTGATTGTGTTTTGACAAAGGGGAGTTTCCATAGGAGACCAGAAGAAGGAAGAGAGTGAGATCATATCTCTTGGTCCCTTACTTGTGAAGTCAACTTTAGGCTGCTGTGTCTCTCAACTACGCCTGGGTCCTGACTGTAAGGGATGATGAATTGCCATGCTAATTAAACACACAGCAGTGCCAAGTCTCTATTGCTGAAGTAAGGGAATTAGTGGAGAAAAGGTGAGAACCTGAGAAACTGAAGGGGATTAGACATGAACAAGGCTGACAGATTTTTTCTTCTGAATTCTCCTGAACCTCTCCTGCTGGAAGGGACCCTGTGCCTGCCCCTTCCCTTTCCCATGCAAGGGAACTAGCTCTCCCCTCCTTAAAGGTTTTCACATTGCACTTGACACAGTGCTACAGTTGCCTCAGGAGTTGAGGCCTGCCTTCTTTAGCATTATCCAACCCAGTGTATTGCCTTGTGGTTCACGAAGAGAGTTAAATATCCCGACATTGTCCAGGATGGCTCAAAAAAAAAAAAAAAAAAAAAAAAAAGCTTATACACTGTGAAAATTAATATCCTTATAAAGTAAGTTTGGAAGTGATCCCTTTTCTTAAATGTTTTGGGAGAATTTAAGAAGGGTTGGTGTTAATTCTTTTTTTTCATGTTTGGTAGAATTTACCAGTGAAACCACCTGGTCCTGGGTTTTTCTTTGTTGAGGGGTTTTCTATTATTGACTCAATCTCATTTGTTATTGACCTGCTCAGGTTTTCTATTTCTTCATGATTCTGTCTTGGTAGGTTGCATGTTTCTAGGAATTAATGTGGTTTTTCTCAGCTAACCTATTTGTTGGTATATAATTGTTCATAGTAGTTTCAACATTACCCTGATATCAAAGGCAGACAAAGATATTACAAGAAAAGAATACTATAGGCCAATATCCCTAATGCATAGATCCTAAAATTCTGAACAAAATGCTAGCAATCTGAATCCAACATCACATTAAAAGGTCATACACCATCATCAAGTAAGATTTAATTCTGGGATGTAAGTATGTTTCAACATACACAAATCAGTTAATGTAATACATCACAAGAATAGAATGAAGGAAAAAGTAGAATGAAGAATAAAAATCACAGATCATCTCAATAGATGCAGAAAAAAAGCATTTGATAAAATGTAACATCTTTCATGATAAAAACTAGGTATAGAAAAAATTGCATTACAGAAGAAATTTACCTCAACATAATAAAGTCCATATATGGAAATCCTACAATTAACATTATACTCAATGGTTTTTAAGTTTTTTGCTAAGCTCAAGGAGAAACAAGGATGCTCACTCTTGCCACTTCTATTAAAAATAGTGCTTGAATTCCTAGCCAGAACAATTAGGCAAGGGAAAACAGGGCATTCAAATCAGAAAGGAAGTAAAATTATCTCTGTTTGCAAATGACATGATTTTATTGGTAGAAAACCCTAGGGACTCAACAAAAATTAAAACTGGTAGAATAGTAAATTTTGTACTATACAAAAACCAGTTGTGTTTTAATACACTAACAATGAAGTATACAAAAAGGAAATTAAGAAAGCAATCCCATTTACAATAGCACCAAAAAGAATAAAATACATAGGAATAAAATTAACCAAAGAGATGAGAGACTGGTATATTGAAAACTACAAAACATTGATGAAAAAATTAAAGAAGACACAAGTAAATGGAAAGACATCCTATGTTTGTTTTTAAGTTGAAAGACTTGATGTTAAAAATGTCCGTACTACCCAAAGTGCTCTAGGGCTTCAATGTAATCCCAATGAATATTCCAATGGTTTTTTTTTCATAAATCTATATAGAAACACACACAAAAAAAATCCCTTGAATAGCCAAAACAATCATGAGAAAGAAGAAAGATGGAGGCCAAAAACAAACATATAGACTAATGGGACAGAATAGTGAGTCCAGATATCGGCTTACACTTAGGATGTTAGGATAAGTATTATCAAAATAACCAAAAAACAAGTGTCAGTGAGGATGTAGAGAAATTAGAACCTTTGTACAGTGTTGGTGAGAATATAAAATTGTGCAGCCACTATGGAAAACAGTATGGAAGTTCCTCAAAAAATTAAAAATCGAACTACCATATGATCCAGCAATCCTACTTCTGAATGTATATTAAAATCAGGCTCTGAAAGACACATCTACACGCACATGTTTTTTTGCAAAATTATTTGCAATAACCAAGATAAAGAAACAATCTAAATGTCCCTTGATGGATGAACTGATAAAGAAAATGTGGTATGAATACACAATGCAATATTATTCAGCCTTAAAAAAGAAATCCAGCCATATGTGACATGGAGAATGTGGAGGACCTTACACTTAGTGAAATAAACCAGTCACAGAAGGACAATCACTGCATGTTTTCCCTTGTACAAGGTATCTAAAATAGTCAGACTCATAGATTCAGTGTGGAATTGTGGTTGCCAAGGGCTGAAAGGAGGGGAAAATGGAGAGTAACTGTTCAATGGATATAAAGTTTGAGTTCTCCAAATGTGATGAGTTCTCCAAATGTGATAAGTTCTAGAGATCTGCTGCAGAGCATTGAGTCTATAGTTAACAGTACTTTCCACTTCAAAATGTGTTGAGGGTAGTTCATAAGTGCTCTTACCACAATAATAGAGAAAGAAAGGTTACTTACGAACAATAAATGTATTTCATTATCTGAGGAAAAATATCTGTAGAGGACGTTATTGGAACAAGTGGCAAATCTCAAATACAGACAGTGAATTGTATAACAGTATTGTATCCAAATTAGGCTTCCTGATTTTGATAATTGTATAACGCTTATGTAAGAGACTGTCCTTGGAAAATACATATTGAAGTATTTCGAGGTAATAGTGCATGATGTGTGCAATTTCTTTTCAATTGGCAACTGATTGAGGGGGAAAAAGTGTATGAGAATGCTTTCACATAGAGAAAGAGAAACACACAGTCATAAATAAGGTGAAATGTTAACACTTGTTGAATCTGGGTAAAGGTTATATTAGAGCTCTTTATACCATTCATACAACCTTAATGCATTTTTAACATATAAAAATTGAAAAGCTAAATAAAAAAGAAATTTTTAATTCTGAAAAAAGAAAAAAAGAGAAAGTGACCTTCCTATTTTCTGTCATTAGTAGCCTGGAAAGTAAGCTTGGAAAGTAAGCAAGGAGTGGATTCTTGGGGTATTTGGGCAACACTGATGAGATATTCTCAGAGAAGGCTAAAGTCATTGAACCGAGTGTACTCATTTGGAATTCAGATATGTTTTGGTAAAACACTTGGTAGAGACATGTACAGTTTGCTAACTGGCTGATGTAAATCTGTGCCCAAAGTTGGCTTACAGTTAGCAAGGTTGAAGTGCCAGCACTCCTCACTCCAGCATTCTGAAGAGGCAGGGTCTGAGGCTGCAGGAAACGGGAGAGTTGGGATGAATTCATTATGTGCAGCCTGCGCAGCCACTCCCAGTCATATACTCTGGGAGAACGTGGAGGGCACGCTCGTCACTGAGGCACACCACCATCCTTGAAGACCTCTGAATTGCCAGTTCTCTCTAGCCCAGAAATAATGTAGGAAAATTTCAGTGAAATTGGGTTTTTGATCTCAATGGGAATAATATCACATGGAGTTGTGGAGAACAGGTGGTGATGCAATTACTACAATAAAATCATGTGTAAAATGGTTGTTAGAGAATTTCTGACCTGCAGGAATTTCTGGCAGTGGCTCCTTAGAAATGAAATAGATGGGCGGCCTAGTAAAATGCTTCTTGAAATATGTAGGCCAAAACAATTTTTAGTTTGGCTGGGAAGAAAACAAACTTGAATTACCTTAAGTGGGATTTATCCATTTCCTAAGTCAGTGCACAGCCGCAGATTCCTTTGAGTTAAGGGAAGGTAAGGTCCCTTTGAGGAATGACTGTGCCACAAACCCACAGGTGTTCTCCAGCTGTTCCTGAAGCCATTTAGCAGGGTGACTGTGCATGGGAGAGAATAGAGCTCAGCTTTTCTGGGGTTTATTGAGGACTGGCTCTGAACTTAAGATGATCCCCAGAAACCCAAAGTAACACTGTAATTCACAAGTCATTATAGGGCCTTATAGAGCTCAGGTTATGTGGAGTCCTGGATAGTGTCTGTCTAAAGGTGTGTCCAAAAAGGGCATGAACCCATACTCAGGTTAATTTTCCAGTTGTGAAACATATCATGCGCCTAGTAATTGGAAATAGAACTTCCATATTGGTTTCCTGACTTGGGGACTGAGGAGGGGAAAGCACAAGCCCAGTTTGTAGATTTGTCTGTGTAGCACGTCAGCACCAGCGAGACTAGCTGGCTGCTGCACTACTTTCCCACTTGGGATGGCCTGGAAGACATTGGTGAACAGAAATCCTTCATGTGAGCAGAAATTTCCAGAGAACATCTGGTTGTTTATTTTGTGTGGCAAGAAAGACAGCCTAAGATACAGACCTACAGGGGCTCATGGGCAGTAGTTAAAGGGCTGGCTGACTGATCAGGGACTTGGAAATAACAAAGTTGAAAAATTGGTGGTAAGATGTCTGACAGAGAGGGTTACAAATGAATCTCTCAGAATGGGTACAGCATGTGAAGATGCTCATCTTCCACATCATGCCCATCACAGGTCTCCAATGCAGAGATGAAAAAGATGTTCTGTGGATGCCATTTCCCCCCCCCCACCCACCGACTTCTACTCCAGTGAGCCCAAGTGCAAAGAATCTAGGGCAGCAGGGATAGAAGCTGTACATGGGTTCAATTTTGTGGTCTTCCCCTCAGTTGGCTACTGCCACTCCTGACTGTGCAAACTCCCAACAGCATAGACTAAAACTAAACTCGTGATAAGGCACTTTTTCCAAGGGAAGACCTGGTGGTGTGCTAGTTGTAGTCTCTAGATAGGGAGGGCAAAGCTTGGTCCTTCTAGGGCTCTGATTCATGTTTCAGAAATGCTCCACCCATCACTGGTGTATCTGAGGAGTATTTTTTTCATTCCCATGGTATACCACATGACGTCCCCTCTAGCCAGGGGATACATGTTCTACAGCAGAGTAAGCACAGAAACACAGGCACACACCCATGTTCTCAGCATGTGTTCTATCCCCGAGAAGCACTTGGATTAATAGAGTGCTGGGATGGCCTTCTGAAAGTTCAGTGATGTTTCTGGCTAGGAAATACCTTGTGAGGTTGAGGTCCTGCATAGTGGGATATGGTAGACATCATGAACAAACATCTCTGAACTACCTTCTCACACATTCGTTTCTCCGTTAGACAGAATACACGGCTGGTGGTACCGAAAAGTGAAGATGAGAGTGACTTCTGTCACTATTACACTTAACAACCCACTTGGGAAACATTTGTTCCCCAATCTGCAATTTTGGTCTTGGTGATTTTGGAGGACTTGGAGTAAGAAGGAGGAATTATTTTGTCAGGAAGCAGTCATTGCTCTGCTGTACCGGGCACTTTGGTCATTTAGGTTCCTTGTGGCAGAGAAGAGGGTCACTGTTCTATCTGGGGTGATTATCCCAATTACCAGGAAGAAATATGATTTCTGCTATTCAGTGAGAGCAGAAAGGATCAGGGGGCCCAGGGGGTTTGATGGAGAATCTTTTACCTCTATACTCCGTAGGTCCATACTTAGTAGTTTTGAAACCACAAAAACCCGATTACAACAGGACCAAGAACGTCTTATATTTTGTGGAAATAAAAGTTTGCGCCACACCATTGGGTAAAGTCTTTGTCGAGCTGAAGTCTTGGTGGAGATGGCAGGAACAGGGGACAGGGTGGCAGAGGATTATCATGACTTAGCTACAGCAGTTATCTTTTGTTCTGTAATAATTTTTTTCTTCCACCCTTTTCTCTTCTTTCTCATATGATGGATACAAATGGTAATTATCATTTTAGGTTTCAGTGGGAGTTGACTACATTGACATCAGCCTGTTCTAATGCATGAACTAGCGAGATACTTTGCAACTTCTGTATAGGGGACACGTTAATTTTTAAAAACTTAAAGAAAAATTTTAATTTCATTGAGGAATAATTTACAAACATTTATATGTATATTTAAAGTCTCCAATATGGGATGATTACCAATATCAAGGTAATTAACACCTCTGTTACCTCACATAGTTAACTCTTCTTTGTGTGTGGTGAGAATGTTTGATATCTACTCTCAGAAAATTTCAAGTATACAAATATTATTAACTGTAGTCACTAAGCATATTAGAACACGAACTTATTCTTCGTGTAACTGAAAATTTATACACTTTGACTTACATCACCCAGTTTTCACCTTCCTCAGCCTCTGGCAACTACTAGTCTATTGTCTGTTTCTATGAAATTGCTTTTTTCCCCCTTAGATCCCACATGTAGGTAATAGCATACAGTATTTGTCTTTTCCTGTCTGGCTAATTTCACCACCATGCTCTACAGCTTCATCCATGTTGTTGCAAATGGCAGGACTTTCTTCTTTTTTAAATCTGAATAATATTTCATTATTATGGAATTTTCCTTATTCATTTGTCCATGAAAGGACATGTAAGTTGTTTCCATATCTTGGCTATTGTGAATAATGCTCCAGTGAATATGGATGTGCAGATGTCTCTTTGAGATACTGATTTCAGTTCCTTTGGATATGTAACCAGAAGTGGGATTGCTAGATCATATGGTAGTTCTGTTCTTAATCTTTTGAGGAACCACCACACTTCCATTTCACCTGGATAAAGAATAAGAGGAGATATTGGAGAGTAAACCTAGGTTGACCCTGCTAGATATCTTCTGAGTACACTCCATATCTTCATCATTCTCCATCCTGGTCTCTGCTTCAGAAGGGTATGGGTTTTGGTCAGGTTTGGCCATTGAGATTCCCTGTAGGATTGCTTCAGACTGTCTGTGTCCCTTGACTGGGAGTGGCCCCTTTTATACAGCTCTGTTCTTGTGGGTTCTGGTAACCCCTCTCTCCTTGTTACTGCACTATCATTTGTAGTTTTTCTGCACTAACCAATGGCTTTGTAAATAGCCTTTTGACCTTCCTTGGCATATCCCAATGTGAGTATGTTGTTTGTTTGTTTTTGGGTCCCTGACTGATGCAGCTGCTTAACACCACAATACAGTGACAAACAAAACGAACCAAAATCTCAGTGTGTATTTACATTCATCTATATGTTGACATTATAGTGATAACTAATCTTTTAAAGCATCAAAGGATTAAATTTTATGTGATCAAAAGTTTAAGATGTGAAACATTTTTCATATCACACATGTAACACACATATTATTTTAGTACTATGATAAAGTTAAAATGTTTTATAACAATTTTAAGGGCTGAATAAACAGAGTCATGAATATTCAAAGACTTGGCCAAAATGTTGGTGTAGTACCAGAAATGTGATTAGAATCTTGTACTTTTCTAGAATATCTTCTATTTTTTGATACATGTGATACCAGAAACTCGGTGTATTCACTTTTCTTCATTAGCATGCCTTTTCCATAAACCATTTAGCTCAGTTTGTCCTATCGTTAAGGATATAGTACAATTTATATAGTCAATCAATGATGATTTCACAGAATCTTTGACAGATGTGATGAATTTTAGGTTGTAATTTTCTATTTAGTCACTTCTCTTTAAAATTATATACTGAACTTTTAGAAGTTTGGATTTTGATCTTTATTTCTATATGTTTAGTGTTCAGTACAGTGTCATTTAGTATCCATTCAGTATAATAAATTTGTTTAATAAATAATGTTCATCATTAGCTAGGGGAAAGCTAGGTAAGTCCTTTCTGAGTAGCCTGCTTTCCCTTAATATCTTTGAATGGTCTAATATCTTTTTAATTTGTTTCTCTGGACATGCCAAATATGAAGCCAGGAGCCTGTGCTTTTACGACGTGTCTTTTTTATGTTCAAAGTTTAGATTGCACAGCTGCAATCAGTATTGTTTCATGACCAGGAGCGTACCTTTTTACTTATATTCCTTCTTGCTGCCCGGAAGCCTTCTATGACTTCACCATCAGCTCTGTAATTATGGAATCGAGAAGCATGTCTTTGAAATTCAGAACTTGCTCCTCAGGTGGTCTGTTGGGACCTCCTCAGGTATTTATGTACGATGAGATTTGTTGACAGAATCCCTTCTATCTTCATAGACAGACTGAGAACCTGGTGTTCTGTGTGAAGGACACTAGTGAATAAAGGCTGACAAACCTGAGGACATATGTTCTGGAGACTGACCCAAACCAAGGTCATTTGCAGCCTGTCCTTGCAGGCTGGCCATGACACCTATTCCTAAGGAGCTTCAGAGCTGTCCGTTAGAATAGTAATGTGATATCTAATATAGTTCAGATCACGTAATTATTGAACTTTTAGTAAGATCCTTTTTTCAAATGAAAGGGAGTAAAATTGACCCTGTAGACCCTGTGAACTGGGCTGCCAGATGCGATTCCTCTTAGTGACATTGTGTACTGAATCCACAAAAGAAGGTGCACATGAACATATGGAGGGGAAGGGGATGTTATCACATTAAAATCATAACAATCTAAGAGGCTGGAGGAACACACAGGTTTTGTTATTTTTTTCCCCAAAAGTCTTTGTACCGCCTTTTTCACAATAAATAAGCTTGCTGTGTCTCCTCAAGGCAGCTGTCTAATATTGTTATATTGCTATAGAGTTCTGAATAAAAGAATTGCTCATTCTTCTCAGTTTTCACTTTCAGCTGTTAAATTGCATCCTAAATGACAGGGAAAATGACAATTGCTAAGAAATGACACAGTTCTTTGACTTATTTTCTTAGCCTAGTGCCATTTTGGAGTTAGGCAACTGGGAGTGGTGGTGGAGACTGGAGGGCATAGAGAGGGAAAGACAGAATTTCCTGTCCTGTTGGATTTTAAACACCATCAGGTGGAGAGGTATTAATACCTGGAGAAAACATAATAACTGTATTTGCAAAAGGGAAAAAAAGGATATGAAGTATTAAAAAGAGAGATAAGTTGATCACAAAAGTTGTCAACTTTTGGTTTATATATGTTAGACTTTTAGAAGCCTTTCTAATGGAATTTTGGGGTGTGAAAGGAATATTATTGTTCTTGCATAGAACTGATACCTACAATTCAAATAACCAGGACAGATTGCCTTCTTATTTATACCTACTGCCATTTGCTTGGTTTGTCATTGTAATTTCCGGTAGCCAAAGGAATGAGTAAGTCAGAAATATAATGCACTTCTGTGTTGAAAATGAGGAGAATGATGAAGAGTTGAAGGAGAAGCTTCCATGGTGTGTAGACTCTGGGGAAATTTTACTTTCTCTTCTACTTTCCAGAGACAGCTTTGTCTTGTACTGTCTCCTCATGTTCACAGCTGTACATGGTAGAGATTTGTAAACAAGAGGCTATCTGCATCTTCTCGGGGGATTTGGGATTTCCTTGGAATACTAATGGTGTCAGGGAAATAAGAAGAGCTGACACAGATTCCAGGGCTGGTTGCTATCAACAGACAATCAATTAGGCAAGCCTAACCAGTGTGGTTTAAATATCATCTCAGAAAATGTCCCTGCCTCAAAGAGAGGGTGGTGAGTTAAGTGAGTGACTTCCTCTACACACATACCAGGAGCTGTCAGTCCTAGTGGGCAGAGAGCATGTTCAGTCCTCTGCTGTTTGCAGTAAATGGCTGTGATGTCACTGCCCAGCAAACGAGAATGTTACCTGTGAATGAGTCAAGAATTGACACATCCCTCAGCTCAAGCAAGGAAAGCCTGTGATCTCTAGAAACTCTACATCCCAGACACAATTTCTTTCTTTGCTGCATATCAGTTACAACGTGAAACTGTATTAAGTATTCCAGGCCCCTGGAGTAAGGTGGCAGTGCAATAAGAGTATCAGTAGAGCTTAACAGAATCCTAACTTACAGGGAGAGAATTTTTTTTTTAATTGAAGTATGGTCAGTTACAATGTGTCAATTTCTGGTGAATATTTTTTAAGGGAGAATTTGGTTATTACTTTGTAAAACAGAGAATCAAGTCTCTTCTGCTGTCGTCTACCTATTGCTTATACATTATTTTCACTCATTTTTTTAAAATCAATCCAACATTTACTGAAAAACTACCTTGTCAGGCCACTGTGCTAGTCACAAGTTATATAAAGATGAATGTGATAAAGGTGGAACTCACCATTTGCCCTTCCCTAGCTCCCAAGCACATACCTGCTTCTGTATTTAGTGCTTAATCTCAACTATGTAGATGGCTCATTCCTTAAAGCAGCCTGCAAAATAGTGTGTATGTGTGTGTTTATGCATAGCTTTTATCACGTTTTCAAATAGGTCCAGTGAATAAATCTGTTAAAATTATTGCTCCTCGTAATTTGAGTAGATACGGGGATGTATTTGATTAAATTGGCAGATTTTAGACATCAGATTATAACTACAAGTCAAAAGCTGACAAATTTGAGGACCAAAGGGACACACCAAATAGTTGTGGAAAAGTCTCTAACTTCTGCAGAGCAGAGAGAATCTTGTTTGCACATTTCATCGGGCATCTGGGGCTTTGTATAAGAAGCGATTGCTGAATACATCACACATATAAATACTGCAAACCAAATAATGTGATTCACCATCAGCCACTGATCTACTTTTTACAAATCTAGCAATTATTGTTCATTGTATAACTTTACTTTGACTTTTTAGAAACTGGGATGACCTCTGGAGTATGGGAAAGTGTTTTGGAACATTTTACCATTTGGGGGATATTTATTGTTGTGATCTATTTTAACTACTTAAAATGCCATGCATAAATAATCAGTGTAATTAGGGAGGACAATTAGCAAATTACTGAATTACGTACTTTGCTATTATAAAGAATGACCATCGTTAACTTAATAGTAAAACAGCTCACAACTTACAAATTTCCTTAAATTTTGTTTAGCACTTTTTTGACATCTTATTTAAGGTTCAAAATAACCCTATTAGATAAGCACTACTATCCCTAAATTAAAGGCATGAAAATTAGCCTTTAGTTATTATCTGTCTTTTTTGAAATTATTAGCTGTGTTGGAATATCAGGCAAGCAAAGCAGATGTATAAAAAGTCCCCTTATTGGTGAAATCTAAATAGAACATTTGCTGAACATTTTAACTAGTATATTAGATATTGATGGCTTTAGTGCATGCAAAAATCGGGAGTTTTCAATAGCTGTGTGAACAGAATCTGATTAATAAATTTGTAGTCAGTGTTCCTTTCTGAGGACATTCACCTTTTCATGTCTTTGTTCTGATAGATCAGAACGTTACTAGATTCAACAGTTAGCTAACACAGTGCCGAAGTGTGGATAGAAATCCTGAAAGTATTTTATAGGCAATAAGATGTTAACAGCTGGCTACCATTTGATAGGCTTCATAGGTGCTTTGCACATATGAACGTGAACTTGTACGAACAAGCCTTTGTGGTAGAAAATATTTCAGATGAGGAAATTGGCATTCAGGAAGTTGTATGACTTGTCTAAAATTACTCGGTCAATGAGAAATCCACTTGAGATTCTAATTTAAGTCTTTTGATTTGAAAACTCATCCCATTACCCATGGCACTTTTCTAGGAGCAAATTTGGAGGAAATACTGAAAAGTGAAGTTAACTACTGTGACTCTCAAATTAGTTATCTACCCATTGGTCACATGTTCTCTTGGAGACCAATAACGGAAAGACAGTGCTAGCTGAAACTGATAGAAACGGACAAAAAGCATTGCCTGTTGCTGATTTGTTTTCCTGTTTGTTCCCAGAGAGTCGATTTAATGGCTACACAAGCGCTATTCAAATGCGGAGAACTGTTGAGGGTCACTCAAAACGAATAGCACTGTTAGTTCTGACTGGAGATAAACAGAATGAAACTGCCAAGAGTCTCTGCTTTGTTCTTTGCCTCTCAAAATCATCAACCCAAAGTCACCAAAGCTTCAGTGAATTTCACCCCTGCTTTCTAAGAGAATTGCTGTTTGCTGAAGGTGATGACACTGAAGCATATCTTGAATGACCTTGAATAATTTTCTGAGGTTTGGCTAAGTCAGTAATTCCACATTTAAATCTCTGAGTATGTCCTTTAGATGATTTAGTGAGTGTGTATTTGCACGCGCATGTCTTAGACACATGCCATGTAAGAAGAGCTAACGTTCTCCAAATCCTGAATGCCTTGGAACTCTAATCTTGATATTAAATATATAAAGATGTTATCATCCCAGTTTCGTAAATGGAGAAACTGAGTCTAATTTCCTGGACCTAGTACGGTATTTCAGTGTACTGTGCTGTCTCAGACACTAAGTGTGTCGTCTGATGCAAACACAGGCACGTTCATATAGACACAATTATGGATAATGTCAGGACAAGAACATTTGAATTTATGTTTCAGGTTTTCGTTAGAATTGCTTATAGAATAAGCAGTAGTAATGTGTGATAAAAGTACTTTCTATTTCTTTAATTTTTATTTAACTGGTTTGTTGGAGTCCACAGTGAATTGCCCCAAAAATATCATTGTCAAATTACAATGATTCATTTGATAGAGAGAAGTTTAAAAAGAGATGAATTGTTTTAATTAAGTAAACCCTCTTCTTGACAAATTATTTTTTTTTAAAGGGCAAAAAGATGAGGGACATTTTTGCCCTGTCATCTCTATGGCCACCGCTGAAATGTAATGGTGCTTATGTGACAGTTACAGTGAGCTAATGTCGTACTGCAGATGCTATGACAGAACCTATAATTACATTTTTCCCTTTTATTTCTTCGGAAAGGGAAATATGGACAACTTTTGTGTGTTAAATCAGATAACAGGGTGAAGCTGTCCCCCAAAGATGTGAGCATAGAGAGCAAGAATTTGATATTGAGTGTTGGAAAGAAGGTTTTTAATTTTCACTTATACCAGGGGCAAGACTGAGGAAAAAAAAATCCTGAGCAAGATAGGAAGGAAGAAGGTACAATTTACTCTATGTCACGGAAAAGGGAAGAATTTTATCATTTAATTGTTAATGTCATCAAAGAGATAAACTGCCTTATTCCATAAGCACATACCATTTATTTCCTTTCCTCATTTGGTTAGCTGTGGAAAGATGTCTGTTTCCAATGCAAGCCCTGGATTCTCTGGGCTCAAATGAACAGAGGCTGGAGAGACAAGCCTAAAGGCATGAAGAGGTGAGATAGGAAGCAGTGTGGGGATAACTTAGGAGGAAGCTGGGGATAAGTTCCTTGAGCAGCCAGTTGGGCTTCAGCCACCTCACTTTTCAGGCTTCTGTGGTCTTTCTGAAAGGAGAAGGTCAGAACCCCACCCCATCAGCTGTCCAGGAGTTAGCTAGTGACCCTGCTGGTTAACCCACCTTTAGTGGGTGGCTACTGTCTATGGAAGAGTTAATTTGATTATGATTTCTTGGTATGAATATTAAAACAACACACAACCAAACACCCTGCCCACGTAACAACTGATTCTGTTGCCGGTGTCTGTTTTTCAAAATAATCAATATTTGATTCCTGTAGCTTAAGAGTTTGACATATTAAAATAAATAAGGAGAAACACATAGACTTGGTTCTTGGGAACAAATCATAATTACTACTGCTGCATATGGGGTGCAAGGCTCAGTACCTATAGCATCTTCTTAATCTTTGTAACATTCTTGTGAGACAGGCATTATCATATAATGTCTCCTGGGGGTTAAGTATGACATGTGAAGTCACCATGCAGTATCCATTAGCAAGTGACAACTTTTCTAAACCTCACTTTCCTCATCTATTAAATGGGGATAACAGTAGCTGCCTCTTAAGGATAGCCTGTGAAAAGCCTAGCACAATGTCTGGCACCCTGAAAACTGTTCAGTGCCTGTTTTTATTAGAAATTCAGAAAGGTTAGCAATTTAGCTGATGTCACAAAGTTAGTGTATGGCAGGAGTAGAGATTCACATCCAATTTTGGTTGGCTTAAAAACTCCTTTTTCTGCTGTAGCACAAATTATATTTACTTCTTCATCTTTAAAAATAAGATTATTTCTTCTGAAAACTAAATCCCACATGCAGAGTCATGTTGGAGATAAAGGGATACTTTAATATGGTCCCGAATTCCAAAATATCAGATGCTGTATTTGACTCCCAATGCCAACCATGAAAGAAAGGAAGGAAGGAGGGATGCACCTGCCTTTAAGAGATCAAATTCAACAAACAGTCATATCCTAGGGCACAAGGACTCATTAGAAATGGCATTAAAAGAATAACCCAGAGCAGAGTCCTCTTAACTAGGCATAACCCTTAGGAGTATTAGTCACAACTCTTATGCTTGTAACGGACAGAAATCCACTTCTAACTACCTTGGGCAAAAAAAGAGGGAGTTTGTGGGAAGGCTATTGGGGTAGATAATGTGCTTATATGTAGAGTCAAGAGCAGGCAGTGATACTTCTCTGTTTCAGTAACACCTGGAACCAGGTAATCACATGACACCAGAACTCCTTTGGGTCATCTCACATCACAGTTTTAATCTGTGTTTTGACTTTATTATTATTTTTAAGTACAGACTTGTGGAAAATGTGACTGCTGACTGTTTCCAAGTTTCAAGCCTTCCATCTTTCAGCTTTCATTGCCATTGAGTCTAAATAACTTCCTCAGTTATCATCTCAAATCCCAAGGAAGAGCTCTGGTTGACCACACTGAGGCCCAGGGGTCAAGGGCTATGGGAATGTGACAGGACCCTTAAGAACCACTTAGAATTGGAGGGGGAGCAACTCCTAGAAAGGGAGGATTTATAGACAGGCTTCTCTTCAGCTACATCATGAAGCTGGAAAAAGGAAGGATATTAGTTTTCAAAACAGGTCCACCAAAGTGTAAACTTACAATTTGTGAAGTTTAAATTCGGGCATACATATTTAAAATGTGTTGTGTGGGAACTCTTTTAAGAAAACTTAAAACACCATACTATTCCAAAGCAGATTTTCCTAAAATGCATGACAGACTATCCAAACATATCTCATTTTGCAATCTCTTCTTCTTCTAAATGGGTAGTAGAATTCTACAGAAAACTAGGCGGCTTGGGAGATGGGGCTTTAAATTTTAAGGTTATTTGTAAAAAGCACAATTAAATTCTTTTAAAACATGCCACTAAGATTTCAAATCCCAAACTGGATCAATGCATTAACATAATTCTTGAAGTTTTTCTATTTATTTCAAAGTACTCGCATGATTTTCTCTTTTCTTTTTCTCATTCTGTTTTTGTTTAATTCCTATCACTAATTACCTCCATTACGGAGGTACAAACTGGTGTCTTCCGAAACCTTATTTTACTCCACATCTGTTATATTTTTTAAAATGAGCTTTCTCCTTATGAAAGAAATGGAGCTATAATGTGGTTTCTCTCTTTTCATCTTCCTCTTAAACATGAATATTTCCTAAATAGTGTTTGTTTTCATCCTTTTTCCTCTCTCCTTTAGTACAAGTATTCAGTCCCATAGTTCCAATTCTTATCTGTATATTGGATGACTTCCAAGCCTTTAACTCTAAGCCCACCTTTTCCCTTGTCTTTCATACCCTTTCCTATCATCATCTACAGGGAACCTTTCAACATCTACAGCTCAGTATGTGCAAGGTAGAACTCATCACCCCTCCTCTAAAACCTATTTCTTCCCAGGACTTCCTCAAGGGAACAATAAGTCCTGCTAGCTTGAGTCAGACTCTTAGTGACTCCGCCATCACCCTACCAACCCCAGTCAGTATCCAACTCTTAGCAGTTCTGCTTCCTCTTCTCCCAGTTCTTGGAACCTCTACTGTGATTCAGGTCCTTATTTTCTCTTGCCTGGACTGAAAAAATAAAAAATAAAAAACTTTTTTTTGGAAAAAGTTTATGCTTAAAGAAATTTACATAAATAATACAGAAAGTTCTTATACCCTTCATTCAGCTTCCCTAACGTTGACATCTTGCCTAACCATGACATGTCTATCAAAATTAACATTGGTACAATATTATTAACTGAATTATAGTCTTTGCTTGAATTTCACGTTTTCCCATGAATGTCCTTGGTTTGTTCCAGGATCCACATTGTACTTAGTTGTCATGAATCCTTAATTCTCAATAATCTGTGATTCTTTCTCAGTCTTTCCCTGTCTTTTATGACCTTGACACTTTTGAAGAGTATGGGCCAATTATTTCATAGAATGTCCCTTCGTTTGGGCTTGTCTCACTTTTTTCATGATTGTTTTGAGGGTGTCCTTTGTAGTTTGACCTGTACTTTTGCTCTTTAATTACCCTTGAAATGACTTCTTTCCTTCTCTCTTATTTGCTGTTTCTTCATTAAAGTGCATATGAAGTTATCTATTAGAAGTACAGATTTATACATGTCTCTATTCCTGCACAGAAAAACTTCTAGGGATACACTATTGTCTATTAGATAAAGTCCACGTTTCTTAGCCTGACATCCAAGGCCATTCATGGTCTTATTGCAAATCACATTTCTAGTCTACTCTTGGATCATAGTGAACAGGTGATCCTGAAGGCAAATTGACTTGACTTCCATTTTCCATGCTGGGTTCTGTGGCCCCAAGTCTCCTCCTCCTCATGCCTACCCTATATGAGATATGTGTGTGTGTGTGTGTGTGTGTGTGTGTGTGTAATTATTATTATCTCCATTTTACAGAGAAGGAAAGCAGAGCTGAAGGAGATTAATAAACTTGCCCAAGTTTAACAACCAGACTTGATATTTAAAGTCAGATTGTTTTCCCCTTGTAAATCTAGGGATTTAGCCTCTATACTATACTGTAAGCTCCTTTATTAAAAATGTGGATCTTATTCATCTTGAATTTTCTCACTGAATTCAATACAGTGCCTTATACATAGTATGGCTCCAATGTATGGTAGAAATGGATGGATCTCTAAATACTGAATTTGAGGATAAAAAATGTATAATTATGATTGTAAAGGGTAGAGAGAGAATCAGAAGTTGCTTATATCAGCATTACACTCTGATAAAGTTGTAATGTGTGTTATATAACAGTTATATTACTGTGTGTTATACAGCTCCAAAGAGGAATGTAAACCTGGCTCTTTCTCTAGTCAGCTTTGGAATTTAAGTTACTTTCAAAGGCCATGTGTTTACTTAATCTACCTTTTTTATGTTTCTTCTTCCTTTTTTTTTTTTTTTTAATGGAGGTACTGGAGAATGGACCTAGGACCATTTGAACCAAATGATCTACCTTTGAACTAAATCACACTCAACTCTCAACACAGCTTGGTGTATGACTGGCAGCCTGATAACAACAAAGCTGCCATGTTGGAAAGTATGGGAGAGGAGGGAGAACTGACATGAGCTTTCAGAGAAACGGAAAGATCACTAACCTGTCTGTTGAGGCAGGGAGCGAGGGAGTTGCTAGAGAGACAGGGCTTGAAGGGAGGGGATATTGATATTCCTACAGGGAGGTGACCCTCTGACCTTCCTCTTGTATGCTGGTTTGTGTTGAAATGTAGTTTCTGGGTTACTGGCCTTAGGCCTGCAGGGACTGTGAACACAGCACGTATGTGCAACTCCTCAGCTGCTGGAGGGCACTAATGTTTCCCCCAGCAATCTTGATTTGTGTTTTAATTTACCTTCAGAGAGCACATAATATATTTTTGGAGCTGGTTAATTCTCAAAACCTCTGTGTGCTATTGAAAAAGTGACATTTAAGTACTCTGCCTCTGCTTTTCAAAGTGCAGTGCATTCTCATTTTCAAACTCCTTTAGGTTCCAGAGACTTAGGGCATTATAAATTCTGCTCTCTCCATGGCACATTTGAGGACTAACTGCCCCCCGCCCCACCCCAACAGTGTGTTGACGTCAGGTGAGAGAATGAGTTGTAAAATACGTTTTACATCTATTCAGTAAGTCACTTATTTGCTTTTGTTTTACCTTTTTTTCCCCAAGGAGAAACTCGTTTGGGAGACTTTTGGCAATGACATTTTTAATCAACCAAAATAAAATTTTAAAAAGTTACTCCTTTCCAACGGGGAAGAAAAGGTCATAAATCCCTGTTTAAGTGAGATTTGGTTTTGAACTTGAGGGAGAATAGTACTTTTTTACTTCATCATCTTGAATTCTAGAAGCGTGGACTGTTTTTCTTGATAAAATGGGTAAAGTATATTCATATCTAAATATCATCGAAGTCTTTGCTTAAAAAGGTGAATTTCACATTAAACCAGATCAAATATCATTCAGTAATCCTTAACTGATCCTTCCTCATGAGTATCTGTCAGTGCTAGCATCTCCTTTTCATCCCATGGCTGCTTTTGGGACTCACGTTACCATCTTCTCCTCACTGCACTCTGTCACAGCTTCCCATTCGGTCTTTTGCTTGTATCCTCATTTGTTCTCAAATACTTTTTCCATACCGCAGCCGCCTCAACCTAACAAAACGCAATTCTAATCCATGTCATACCACTGCTTAAAACTCTCCAAGGGTTTATAAAGACCACAGTTTTTTTTTTTCTCCAGCTTTTTGAGATATGATTGACAAATATTTTATGTATATATATATTTTTTAAGGTGTACCAGGGAATATGTGTACCTATACGTTGTGAAATGATTCCCCAGCCAAGCTAATTAACCTATTTACCTTCTTTTTGTGATGAGAACACCTAAGATCTACTCTCCTAGTGAATTTTAAGTGTAAAATACATTATAAATTACAGTCTCCATGCTGTACATTAGATCTCCAGAATTTATTCCTCTTAAAACTGAAAGTTTGTACCCTTTGACCAATATCCTCCCATTTCCTCCAGTCTCTAACCCCTGGCAATCACTGTTCTATTCTCTGTTTCTAAGAGTTTGGCTTTTTTTAGATTTCGCATGCAAATGAGATCATACAGTATTTGTTTTTCTCCGCCTGGCTTATTTCATTTAGCATGATGTCCTCTAGTGTTGTTCATGTTGTTACAAATGGCAGAAATTTCTTCTTTTTGTGGCTGAATGGTATTTCATTGTATATGTATATCACATTTTCTTTATCCGTTTATCCGTTGATAGACACTTAGATTGTTTCTATATTTTGGCTATTGTGAATAATACTCCAAGAACATGAGAGTACAGATATCGCTTCAAGATACTGATTTCATTTTCTTTGGATATATACCCAGAAGTGGGATTGCTGAATCATATGGTAGTTATATTCTTAATTTTTTAAGGAAACTTTTTTTTTCATAGTAACTGTACCAGTTTATAGTCCCATCAATAGTGTTCCAATTTCTCCACATCTTGACCAACATTTGTTACCATCTTAACAGATAAAAGGAGATACCTCACTGTGGTTTTGATTTCCATTTCCCTGATTATTAGTGATGTTGAGCACCCTTTCCTCTTTGTCATTTCTATGTCTTCTTCAGAAAAATGTTTATTCAAGTCCTTGGCCCATTTTAAAATCAGGTTATTTGGGGTTTCTTTTTTTATTTGTTTTGTTTTGTTTTTGCTGTTGGGTTATATGAGTTGCTTATATATATTGGATATTAGCCCTCTATTGAATATATGGTTTGCAAATATTTTCTCCCTTTCCATAGGTTGCTTTTGCATTGTGTTGATGGTTTCATTTGCTGTGCAGAAAGTTTTTAGTTTGATGTTGTTTATTTTTGCTTTTGTTGTTTGTACTTTTGGTGTCATAGCTGAAAGATCATTGCTAAGACCAGTGTCAGGAAGCTTTCCCCCATGTTTTCCTCTAGGAGTTTTTCAGTGTTAATTCTTGTGGTTAAGTCTTTAATTCATTTTGAATTAATTTTTGTGTATTTGTAAGAAGAATTGTTGTGTGTGTTGTAAGATGAATGAAATGTTTAATTTCATTCTTTGCATTTGGAGATCCAGTTTTCCCAACACTGTTTACTGAAGAGATTATCCTTTTCTCATTGATACAGATAAGTGGAATGATATCTCATGTTCATGGATTGAAAGAATTAATATTATTAAAATGTCCACATGACCCATAACTATCTGCAGATTCAATGCAATTCCTGTCAAAATTCCAGTGGTGTTTTTCACAGAATTAGAAAAATTATCCTAAAATTCAACTGGTAATGGGCTACTCTAAGTAGAGGGGGAATAACACAAAGAGGTAGAGGTAGAAAATTACATGTAGTCAGTTTGGTTAAATTGTGAATCAGAGGTTCTTAAACTCAGCATTTGGAGTCACAAGAATTTTTTTTTTGAAAATACTGCTTTTAGGACCTGACTCCTGAGATTCTGAAGAATCTTTTCTAAAGAACAATCTGGGCATCAGAATTTCCCAAAGCTCCTCAGATAAATCTAATTTGCAACCAAGGTAGAAAACCACCATTCTAGAGTGTATAAAACTAAGTGAAAAAAATTTTAGACTTACAAGTTGCGATCACATGCTGGAGGAAATTACATAGAAGATTGGGCTTTGTTTTATGGGTGGGAGGGTTGATTAAATATTTTTTCGAATCAAGTGAGCAATAGAACATGGTGGTTGAAAGTGATGATTGTGGAGTCAGACTGTGTGTGTTTCAATCCTGGCTCTGTCACTTGCTAACTGGGTGCCCTTGGGTTTGATTCTGCCTTGAGGGCAAGATTTCCTCAATGCCTAAATCAAAACTTTAACAATAAATGTTGCCCTTCATATACAAATGTGACCCTTCTGAGCCTTTATGTATGAGGCTGAACTCTTGAGTTTGTTTTCTCAGGACTACAGTCCCTGAATTTGCTCTGGTCTAGCCTACATCACTTGCCCAGTATTCTTGCGACCATCATGCATTGGCATGAAATGATTAATTGGGCTCGAGGTGTCATGGTACAGGTACCTCAGCTGCAGAGAGGAGAGCGTGTGACCTAGCCTGTGCAAGCACAGCTGAACTGATTCACTAGCCACCGAAGCTAATCTCATACAGCTGTGAGGCCCTGTGTTAGGGAGGGACAGTGGCAGCATTTGCACAAAAAAGCGTGAACTTTACTCAGTATAAGCAAAGAGCCAAAATAATTATACAGTATTCTAAGAATAAGTATTTAAACCAAAAAGCTTAGAATCAAATGGGTATAACCAAGATAACATATGTAAAACAAAGAAAAACATATGCATATACTCAAATGACATGCAGAGATTCTAATAATTGTTTAAAAAAATGAGAAAGGACTGGGGTTGGTGTAATGAAGGAATATTTACAAAGGCAGTTCAACCTGAAGGCCTAGTGAGAGGGTAAAACTTATTCAAATGTAAGGGTGTAAAAAGAATCCGTATATTTTACTGTGGAAAAATCTGTTCTGTTTTTATTTGCTTCCTTAAAAGGCTCCAACCCATTCTAGAAGAATGCACTTCACTGCACACACCCCACCAACAGGGACAGAATGCAAATATTTTCCCTCACCTCAGGGGAGTGTTTGGAAACACTCTCTTGGAAAGGAAACCAGTTTATTTGGTTGCTAATTATTTTGGCTCTGGTTTTAATGAGCCATTCACCGTAAAAGATAAAGAGGATAATAAGGCCTTATTCTCTTTTTTTGGTAAAGTGATCTAAAGGGTATGGACAGATATCACTTAGTAGTTAAGATCACGGCCTCTGGTGCCAGACTACTTGTGTTTGTATCCCTGCTTATTAGGTATGTGTCCTTGGGCAAATTACTTACGCTTATCCTCTCTGTGCCCTAGTGTCCTCATTCATAAAATGAGAATAATAATAGTACCTATCTCAAAGGGCTTTAATGAGGATTTTAACAGTGGTTATTATTGTTATTATTATTCATTGTCATGTTATCATTGGCCTGGAACCCTAGGAAGGGATGGGAAATAGATGGTATAGACAGGACAGCACTCTTCTATATGATTCCAGAGTAATTGCCTAGGAAGTTTGTGGGTGTGTGTTGAGGAAGGAGAACCTGGAGATGAGGCAGTGTGCTGCCTGAACGTGTCTCTTGAGCACTGTAGCGAAGGGCTCCATCAAGAACATTGATTTGGTACCCAAATAATCAGATTTCTCCCCAGCAGCTACCTGCCTTGTCAGTGTCTAATGAAGAATCTACTTTGCCTGTACCCAGGACCCAGCCAGTTGACTCTGCAACCACTGAGAGAAGGAATAGTACACTTCTGCTTATTTTATATGTGTTTTCTTTATCAATTGGTAGTCCACCAGATGCACGGGCCATTAATGCTACAGGAATTTGGTTTGTCTCCCTCAGATTTACCTAGTGTGGGCTACCATTGAAGTCTGCAAACAACACACAAAAACCCTAGAACATTTGCCTCCAAAAGGGGACCCTGAGCTCCAAAGAGGAATTCCTCTAAACCTGTATGTCTAGGGTGCCTGAGTCAGACAAGCCTGAGGTCCCTGATCTGGAATAGTATTTAGTGACACCACCTATTGCACATGGCTGAGGCCTGAAATCATGGAAGGACCCCTTTTTAAAGAACTACTTGTTCGGTGGGAGGAGCTCAGACAAGTGCCCTGGGGCAGCACCACACAGTGGGGTCCTTGGACCACAGCTTCAGTGTCACCTGGGAGCTCATAAGACAATCGCAGGTTCCATCCTAGACCTACTCAATCAGAATCTCCCTCTACGAGGTCCCAGGAGACTCAGGTGTGCATTACAGCTTGAACAGCTCTGTTCTCCTGAACTCAGATGGGTCACACACCTCGGGGCACCTAACTCACTACTCTGGAGTCATAAAACACTGTGAAAGTTTCTGGTTAATTATTTACCAAAATTCAAGGAAAAACATCGCCAGAAAGCAGCGATAATGCTAATAAGCAAGACAATTACAAATAAATCTCCTCTTTGAATTAGCAGTTGAAGAAATATCCAAAGAAATGTATGCAGTTCATCCTGAGATGTTTTAAACTCTCAGCAGTCTTGACGAGGGAGATGCCTCTGGAATGCAGCCTTACGCTTAGATCCTTCAGACATTTAGATCAAAGGTGACAGTCATCAAAGTGTTTGTGGGCTCAAAGGCAAAAAGACAGTGGTTCTGAAATACAAGTGTTGTGCTGAGATGGTTTTTTTTTCCCCCTTTGTGCGTCTCTGTGAGGATGAGTGCTTCTTGAGCCTTTGAACCCCAGAGACCTGCCAGTTTGAGTGCAAGAGGTGGCATTTTCCTTTAAGCTGCGGGTTGCCTTCTGTTCAGATCCTCAAGCATCAAGGTCAGGTCCTGTTCAGAATAACTGGATGTTAATTGACTTGCTGGGAATTAATGTGCATTATCTTGTTCACACCAGTGTTCTGCGAGCAGTTTGTAAATCATTCTCTCCGGCGGGCTCTGACGTGGATTTGAAGTTTGTTTCTGTTTTATAGGAGTTGGGCTAATCTCTAGCCCTGCTAGAGGGTTAGAGAAATTAGAACGAAAGAAGGGGGACCTCTCCCCGGCATCCTCCTGTGTCATGAATGATTGTCACAATCGACAGGGATTGTGAGATTGCCTTTATCTCCAGGTCAGACACAGCCTGGCTATGTAATTAGGATAACACTTTCCAGGGAGACTGTTTTTGTTCTTTGCCAAATGTGTATAGGCTCCTGCTTGCTTGAACATCCTCTTGGCAACTAACCAACACACATACACACACACACACACACACACACACACACACACACAGAGGCACAGACTGGTTGGCACACTCCTAAAGACCATGCAAGGTGACCTCAGTGATTTGTATGGCTACTCCTTGTCATGGTCCATTTCTCAATGCAGTGGGCAATGTTCCAAACACACAAAAGCTCTCTATGCAGTAATCACTCCGACTTCACTGAAACCCCAAGCAGGAATAATACAGTTCCCCTACATCTTGCTCTGGTTTTGGTCTACATGAATATAATCCCACTGTTGCTTGTTTTTCTTGCCACTGATTGGCAATGTAAGTTTAGGCAAGTCAATGTACTTCCATTTCCTTATCTATACAATTAAGTGGCTATGTTTTTCAGCTATAGCCTGAGTTTCATGCTTTTTTCAAAGTTTGGTTCTTGGAAGCAAAATGGTTGCCAGCTCCCAGGCTGCTCATCTTGGACCTGAAGGCTGGAGCTGTTATAGTGAAAACTGCAGTGGCCTTAGAGGGTTTGTTTAGAATTCCGAATCTGCCTCTGACTTAATGTGGATCTGACCTTTGGCAGATCTCTTGGATCTTTAGTTTCCTCATCTGAAAAATGGGAGATGAGTATCCTGTCTTGCTTGCCCTGCAGGGCTGTGATGACAGTGTATTGCACTGAAAGAAGTTCTAATCAGTACAGAGGCTGATAAATTACCAGATTTGTCTAATCAGTCCTTTTAGCCAGGGATGTGGCACCAAGCTGGTCCCAATCTCCAAGTATCCTTGGTTAGCCAAAGCTGCAGTGCAGAACCCTAAAGAGTTTCCATTCCAGAGCCACCCTCAATACCACCCAAGTAGTTTCTAGGGGAAAGGGTAAGGCATATGAAATGGACATGAAGGCAGATTTGAGAACTAGTGATCTAAAGACAAGGAAATCTTACCACTCTCTTGATCTCAAGTCCTGATATTCATTGTATGTGACAGGACATATGATGCCTGAGGTATAGTGCAGACAAGGAGAGTCTGTAGGGGGCTGTCCTGCTGTCCCCTTCCTATTAAGCTTGACAAATACACCGTCTAGTCTTGATTCTTGGTTTTCTTCCTTATATATTAATTGGAAATCGTTTCTGTCACAACTATGAGAAATGAACTTCCTAAGAACTGTGTATCTTTTGGGAAAGAGGCAAGGTTCAACTTGAACTGCGTTTGCAGCCTCAAAGCCCTCTTTAAAGCACTAACCAGGGGGCAGTGGAGCTTCATCTGTTGCCCTTTTGGGGCACAACAGTATTAGGGGTGATAGAAAAAGGACAAGAGGAGGTGGCAGTGCAAATCAGTTTCTCCTTAGACCATTTTGTTACCTGTTAGAGTCTGTTTGGAACTGACACTGACTCCTTAAGTTCTGTGCCTAAGGAGCAGCTTTGGGATGAGTACCTGGAGTTCATGCAGATTGCTTCACAAGCCATGAATGCTTGGCCTTGGTCCTTCCCTTCACTGTTCTTCTGATCCAGCTCTGTATGTCTGGGAACGAACTCAAACTAGGTTATTTCAGAGCCATAGTCCCAGGCTGGTGCCACTAAGAACCTCAGGAGGTGGAGGGAGGAGGAGGAAAAAAATAACCCTATCTAAAACCTATGATTCCAAATTAAAGCAGCAAAGTAAGTTCTCTGCAGGTGAACTTTTTGTTTGTCTTTATTCATTTCACTTTAGTTTGTCAGTGACATGAGGGAAGAGCATCTGTCTCCTGCTGAATAGAGCCACGTTCTTACAGGTAAGAATGATACTTCTGGGGGAATGCATTTCTGCAGACTTGCCTTCATCTATTTCTGGGGTAATGGACTTGCACAGTGGCCTCAAGTGCTGCTGTTAATAGCTTCTTGCTTCTTCCAGCAGAAATGCACTAGAGCTGTTTTCAGATGTATGTTCACTTTGAGGGAAAGAGCAACAGAGCCTTCTGTGAGAGAAAGAAAAAAAGGCCCCTTTCTTTAATCTAGAAAAAAAAGAAGAAATTACCTCAGTGCGTGCTCCTACTGGTCTAAACAGCAGTATTAGGGAAAAAGCTTGATTCTCCATGACTGAAAAACATTTAGGACACGGAGCCTGGGCTCCATCTTGTCTCTCTTTCCCCTGGTTACTTTAACACTGTGAGCTTTGGACTCCAGGGAGAAAGTCTAAAAATACTCTAGCCTATTTGTTCAAAAGCAAGTAATAGAGATGGAAGGGACCTGCTTTTGCCTTAAGGAAAAAAGGGGATATAAAATCTTAATGTTTTCATTTTTAAACTCTAAACCAAAGTCAAAGCTTGGAATATTTTTCTTTATTTTTATTTTTAAGAGGCAGTGTGGATACATGGTAACACAAATTCAAAGGGCACAAAAAGAAATAGATTGAAAAATTGTTCTCCCTCCCAGCTCTGCCCATCAGCACTCCAGTTCCCCTTCCCTGGGGCTACCTCTGATGCCAGTCTCTTGTGGCTGCTTCCAGAGATGATGCTCTCTGCATATCGAAGTGTGTGTGTGTGTGTGTGTGTGTGTGTGTGTGTGTGTGTGTGTGTGTGTGTGTATCCGTGGGCACCTTCACAGAGTTCTCTCTTCCTTTAACATAAATAGTTGCATCCTATATACACTTTCCTACCTTTTTCTTTTTTTTTTTCCCCACTTAAAGAGATGTCTTAGAGAAAATTTCAGATCAGGACATAGAGAGCAATCTTCCTTTAAATGTCACTATAGAGGTCTACTGAGGAATGTATCATAATTTACTTAACCAGCTTCCTGCTGGTGGCAGCTTAGGCTCTTTTGATTCACTTGCTACTACAGTGTGAAATGAACAGTCTACATGCATGTGTAAAATATTTTTGAATTTTACACTGCCATGATGTAAATTGCTTCTCACATCTCTCCTCTTCTATGGTTGCAAGTCTCTGCCAGGCTCAGCAGAAAACTTAACCAGACTTAATTATATTTTATTTTTGAAGTATTAACTGTATGTCAGAGCGCAGTGTTAATTTCTGGGCCTGGGATTTCTCTGTGGTTAAATTTAGCTGTTACCTAGCCAGGGAAGACAAAAGTTTGAGCTGTGTTTCCACACAACCACTAGATCAGTTCTTGGGCAAATATGACCCTTTCTGCTACAATGGTAAGGTCACAGAAGTCATCTTAACACCCTGAGGAAATCAATTCCAACAATGGTCTAGGAACCAGCTCTGACTCAGGGCTTTCTCAGGATGCATAGAATTTCTGCCTGTGCATTGATAAGGTCATACATATGTATGTACCAGAACTCAGGGTTCCCTAGGGCTCTGGTTTTCAACTCTGAATAAATAGAAACTGGAACACATTTGAAATGAGATTGAAGGTTCTGGGAATATTGAAACTTTGTACTTCTATTTTCCAAATAGCAAGCATGTTTTGGGGATAGATAAATAGGGATCTAGCCATGTAGGGAGGGCATGGTAATCTTTTCATGCATCAGGTACAGAGCTATCTAAAGATACCAATATTGTCTTTAAATTTGGAAGCTTCCTTCCTCAGGGCAGAATTGCTAGGGAAGATTTGCCCTTTGGTTGTTAAAGGAAAAGGAAAGAAATATTGAGGAGGAGGAGCAGGCAATACTAAAGTAGTGAAAAGGACACAGGTTAAGAGTTGGAAGAACTGCACTTTAGTTCAAGCACTGCACGATTGTAGTTAGGACGAAGTCAGAAAGCCCAAGTCAAACTTAAGTTTAAGAAGCACCAGCGCACCAAGGCTCTCTTCAGCTTTCAAGCTTTTGTCTGCTCTGTGTTGGCTTTATATTTAGACTCCAAACAGTGGCATATTCACTGCTGACAACTCTTGTCCTGAATCTTCCCAGGCTCAAGACTGGCGGATAGAAAATTTCCTCTTCCCTTAAGAGTTTAAGCAAAAGTTCTAGAAGGGCAGGGGTCTAAAGTCAGAGCACTCTTAACCAAGTAAGTGGAGAAATGAGTACGTGGTGCCCCCAAATTCAAAATGCCTATAATAGCCTGTCACTAGACATCTGGCTTTGGCTCATCTAAGTTCATATTGTCTTACTTTCCTTGTTTGTAAAATTTGGTTAAACTTGATAATCTTTGTCATTTCTTTCAGTTCTAAACACATTTTCTTCTTTGTATCCTTTGCTTTTTCACATTTGCTGAGCATTTAACCTAAACAGGCATTTTCCTAGCTCCTATTCTTGACTGTTCATATTTCAATATGTATAAGAAACAGGTATGTGTCTCAAAATAAAAGTATAATATATGTTATGTATTAGAGATAAGTATGAAGAGCAACTGGAACACAGAAGAGGGGGCAGTTAATTCACTTGAGATCATAACGTCTGAATCTAGTTTGAAGTTTGACCAAACTTTGACAAGTCTGTGGTGCCAACGTTGGCGGTAGGATATATGCAGTAAAAGTCTGAATGAAGCTGGGATTACTTACAAGGAGAAAAATACAGTGGCAATTTCACCCACACTCATATGTACTGACTTACTGCTCCTTTTAGTAGTAGCCAAAGAGGATGAGGACAATATAGAGACCGATCAGAAGGCATTAACCAAGTAATTAAAGTATGGACAAGCATGATTTCTGAGCAACTACCGTAGAATTGAGTTAGGAAATAAATGCTGAAGTATAATTATGTAATAACTTTAATAGGAGATTGTCAAGAAACAAAACAAATCTAACATAAATAAGCCAAACAAAAGCACACACCACCACCAGAAAACAGCATAGTGACTTGTGGTACTTAACCCAATTAAGTTACAAATCAGTTAGCAACAAAGACTGGATTTTTTTCCTCCAAAATTTCAAAACATAGGAGAGTCTCTCTTGTGATGGATTGTTTGTTCATACCCAAAGTCAGAGGAATGAATTAGAAAGACCTCTTCAAGCCCTAGGGTCCTCACATTCTAATATTTTGCTCTATCTCCATGGTTGTTCTATGAAGTGACTTTACCCCAAATGAAAAATTGCTGCTACTTAATAGTTGATGCTTATTAGAGACAAATGTGCTGGTCCAGGGAACTATTTTTAAGAATATAGAGAATGCCACTCTCTAAATTTGGGATGGGGGGCATGTAATAACAACCCCAATTATCAGAAAAACATTTCTAGTCTCTTTAAGCATATTCTCCTTGAGCACAACAAAAGGCGTCACAGAGATGATCAGTATAAGGATAGGAGCTATTGGAACAGAAGGGGGTTAATCAGGGAAGAAAGACTGAGTTTTCCTACTCTCTCCCTTTCTAACCCAGTTCTTTTCTAAAGCACATTCTTGAGAGACTATATATATTCACATTTCTGGGGAGAGTTAATTACAGTCTTATTTAGAAAGAAGAGAATGCTTTACTTTACCGTTTAAAGTTCCTTCCAGGACTATTGTGATTCTAGTAAAATGCTGTAGGCATTAAATAACGTCAGAAAACTACATACGCATTCTTGGTTTTAACACAGAAAGGGAAAAAAAAATGTTTCAAAGTGAAGAAAAAGGGGACAAAAGTCTTTCCCATTCAATGTTTACTTTTTAGGAATACAAACATTTAGCATTTTTGTGATTTTCACGCAGAAGGTGAATGTCAGTTTACTGCAAAGATGTGAATTAATTCTTGAAGTAAAGTCTAATACTCACAATAAAATTTCAAATGCATATTAGGAAGACCATGCTGTGCTGGGCTCTGTGGAGAATATTGAAGACACAGTCACTCCCCCCCCCCCCCAGGGGACTTCTACACTAATGAGAAATAAGACTTAGACTGGCGCAGGCACGATATGCTAAGAGACAGCCAAGTAAAGAAAAATCTGCCAGGGAAAACTCTAAAGGTGAAGTGAAATTTGACCCTGAAACAAGTGTCCGTTTTCTAGCAAGAATGAAGGCAAGGGGAGGGTGTCAAGATAGAAGAAACAGCATGAGCCAAGGGACAGAGGTCGGAAAGCACAAGGGGCAACAGGTAGACTGTTGGACTGAACAAGTTGGTTCTGTCTGGAGTAGGCATGCCTTACCATAGACTTTACTAGTAGGAAGTGAAGTAGGGCAAAATGCTATGTAGAAATGTCTGCTATCCCTTTGGGAAAGGAGACTGACCCATTGGGAAGCATGGACAGACCTTGGGCTGAGCCCTTCCTGCTAGTGTTTCAATAGAAGGGGACAGGGCTAGAAGATCTATAAGGAGATCAAATGGAGAGAGAGAATACTTTCTGGGACCATCAAGATTTTCATGTCTGAGAGCCATTCTGATCATTGTTTAAGTTTGGTCTTTAAAGTCATTTTCTTGCCCCAGAGCAAACTTCTACTCATACTCCCAGCATGAGCTCCCATCTCTCTCCTGTATGCTAGGAACAGTGTCCTTTGCTGAGTATAATTTTTGCCTGATGCTTTGTCATGTGATCACAGATTTTCAAATCAACCTTACATATTAAATATTATCATTTCTATTTTATAGCCAAGCAGAATGGAGCTCACAGAATTTAAGCAGCTATCTCCAAATAATATGGGTACAAAGGGTCAGAGTCAGGACTCAAATTTGCCAGCCATGTGAGTGAGCCAGTTTGAAGTGGGTACTACAGACTCCGTCAAACCTTTAGATGACTAGAGCCCTGGCTTACATTTGACTGAAACCATATGAGAGACCCCAAATAAGAAGCCAAGTCCTTCCCAGATTCTTGACAAAAAGCAACAGGGAGAGATAATAAAATGACTCCTTTTGTGTAAAGCCACATGATCTGTCCTGAGGATATCTCTCAGGCCCCTTTCCTTCCTCAGCCACCTCTGTCCTTGCTCAGTGGGTTCACAAGGTACCCACAGTGTTGGGGTTAGAGGTTTTCCTTGGAATTGGCAGTGTGGATTTCCACTCACCAACGCTGACTGGGCTGCAGCCACTGCTGGGTATGTAGACGTCCGCAGCAGACCGACGCCAAGCCCCCTGTTGTGGCACTGTTCTCCAGGAGAGTCAGGCAGCTGATTGCACAGGACCATTTCCATCACGGAAGGGGCAGCACGTTGTTCTCACTGGGGTCAACATTTAGTCTGGACACTGAGTTGCTTTCCCTGCCAGAACTACCACTGATAGCTTTAAGGCCTGTCTCATTCACGGTTGTAGTGCATTAGTTTTCAGTGTTGCATAACAATTTACTACAAACTTACTGACTTAAAGCAACACATATTTACTATTTCACAGTTTCCGTGGGTCAAGGCTATAGGCATTGGTTATCTTGGTTCTCTGCTGTCTCTACAAGGCTGTGAAGTATTGTCAGTCTGTGTTCTCATCTGGAGCTCAGGTAGGGAAGAATCTGCTTCCAGACTCACTTGGCTTATTACTGGCTGTCATCTGAGGAACGATCGCAGGTCTTAGAGGCCACATGAACTTCCTTATCATGTGATCCACCCTCTAGGTAGCTCAAAATTTGGTTACTTACTTTTCAAGGCCAGCAGGAGAATCTCTCCCTCCAGTCTGTGAAGATAAATCTTATAAAATAATAATCATCCCATCACTTTTGTCATATCTGAAAAGTCCCTTTTGCCACATAAGGTAAAGCATTAATAGGTTCTGGGGATCAGGTTGTGGACATGTTTGGGCAGCTGTTATTCTGTCTACAATAGTGGGTTCCAGGGTGTACAAGCCTTGGGTGCTGCTAAATATCTTACCATAAAGAGAATGGGCATGACAATAAAGAATTATCTAGCACAAACGTCAATACTGTGGAAACTGAGAAGCTCTGCTTAAGGGGGATTTGTTATGCAGCATTATTAAGGCATTAGCTGAATAATACACTGATAATGATGATTTCCTAAAATTCTGCAAGTCTTACTACTATCACAGGAAAAGCAAAGAACTAAGAGTCATCAGACTTGTTTTTAAGTCCAAGATTTGCCATATAGAAATATTTGGAGTGTGGAAAATCGACCTCTGAATCCCAGTTTACTCACTTATAAAGTGGGAACAATAAATAATACATGAGCTCACAGAGTTGCTCTAAGGCTTAAGAGAACTTATATCTAAGAGATCTTTATAAAGAGGCATACGAAACCAAAATATGTTTTCATTGTTAAGATGACTGGAATTCTATTTTGATAAAAGTACATTAGAACAACATATTGTAGGACTTATAAAAATAAGTCACAATGTTTACAACCAGATTCTATGGATTTCTTTAACTGGCTTATTACAGCTTAACATAGAAATGAATCCAATTTTGAAAAATTAGTCACTGATTTTTCAGAATTAGAAGAAAAATACTAAAAATATGTGAGTATGTTTATAGTGTATAACATAGTTATATGTATATAATTTAAGAGTAATGTTTTTATTAAAATTTATAGCTATCAATTTTTGAAGTCCTTACATCTTTTCATTTCGTAATATTGTATAGTTTTGATCAGAATGAATATGTATTACAATGGAGGAGAAACGTATGTTAATTTTCATTAGGAGAAGTTGAACATATGAAACTAGTGAATACAAAAGGACGTGCACAGGTTCCAAGACAGCTGGTAAAGCGAAGCAGTTAAGGAAGGTGAGACTGCAGACTGCAGCATGTATGCATTTGTGACTCCAGATGGAGTTTGGTCAAAGGTACACAGAGAATTAGGATGCTACACACTGCAGGCCTAACCCCTGGTTGCTTTCGTCACAGGTCCCTTTCCTGGTTACTGATTCTAGAATGATGAGACTCAGGCAAGCAAAGTAAATACTAGTCAAGACCAAAGCAAGTTGTCCTATAGGAGCTTCATCTTGGAGAAGGTGGTTTGGAGAAAAGTTTAGCAAAGTTTGTGCAGCTTAAAAGTATCTGATTTTAAAAAGAGAAGAAATTTAGGTTTTGTTTTAAATAAGGCTGTTCTCAGCCCATGTGCTTACAACCTCTGTGTAAACCCCATTGCATCTCCCACTGACTCGATTATCCCTTGATGGAAGCAATCTAGCTTAACACAAGTATGATGTTTTGGAACACTGATCCCCAACAGTAACAGAGAGTGCCTTTGAGAAATTACCATTCTTTGCTACAGTAAAGGTGTTTGGACTTGGCTTTACCAAATGTACATAACTCAGGCTACCATTGCATATTTCTAAAATTTGTAGAAGGCAAGTATATCTCAAATTGTTGCTCTTTGGGAAATGAGGCAATATACAAAGATGGATGCCTTTCCCTCCCCTAGATAATGGTAAATGAATAGTAAAAATCTTAACCTTTTGATAGATTTTTCTCAGTTGAGTTTATGTTCACAAGTGACCAACATCCTTCTCTATCTACCTTCTTTATTCAGATAACCCTATGTCTCTGTGTGGTCTGGCAAACTCAGTGCTGTTTTGAGCACATAGTCTTGCCTGGAATTTGCAAGGCAATTTACAATTGCACCCAGGCATTAAGAATGCCTCTGACTGACACTAAGCACAGTGAAAAACAGGGAGGAAGCTTTTTGGACTTAGAGCTCTTAAATTTCAAGAGCAAGAATATTTCATTTTGAAGCTCAGTTCCTTTGGACTTGAATGTTTTTAGACTTCAGCTTGCAAGGAAATTTAATCTCTGATCTTTTCTCTCTGGGAATTTGATAATAGGAAGGGGTTTGTATTCAATTTTGGTGCATCTCTATGTTGTCATTTTATTACTGGAGTATCTTGATGTTGTCATTGAATCTCATTGCAGGATTTATGATGTGCTATTTTGGGTAATGTAGTTGGATGTAACTTGAGAACCAATATAGAGAAGAGAATGAGTTTTATTCTCATTCTTGAGTACAGAGTGGGATTGATTTAATTAATGCTCCTTTCTGACCCACTTCAGAATCTGTCAGAGCCAAGTCTAATCTGTCTACAAGCTGTCCCAGGATAATACACAAAAGAGCAGTGATGGTCTTAGGAGAGTGGTCTTGTAAAGGTGGGAGCAGAGTTTTCCTGATAGCTTGTTCTTCTATGAAAGGGAAAGTCTCAGCCCCAGGTGGCCACAGGCTTAATGATGAAGCTCAATGGCTGAGAGAACAGAAAACCAGAGACCTTTAGAAGCCAACACATGTTCCATGAGGAGGAAACTCAAATAGTATTATTCTTTCTTCTTTACTTACTACACCTCAAAGTAGGGTAGGAAGAGTTCTTCGTGTATTTTGGACCGAAGTCCTTTGTCTTATACATCATTTGCATATGTTTTCTCTCAGCCTGTGGTTTGTCTTTCCATCCTCTTAACAGTGCCTATCATTGCAGAATTTTTAATTTTGATGAAGTCTAATTACAATTTTTTTCCTTTATGGGTCATGCTTTTAGTGTAATATCTATGGGCTCTTAACTAAACTCTAAGTCCTGAATATGTTTCCTGTTTTCTTCTAAAAGCTTTATAATTTTATGTTTATATTGAGATCTGTAATCTGTTTTTTCTTTCTTTTTTTTAATTGAAATATGGTCAGTTTACAGTGTTGAATTCATTTTTGTATAAAATGAGATGTTTAGGTCAAAGTTGATAAATTTTTATGCACATTGTTATACAGTTGCTCTAATAAATTTGTTGAGAAGACTATAATTTATTCATTAAATTTTTTGTATCTTTGTCAAGAATCAAATTGCCATATTTGTGTGGAAATATTTCTGGACTTTCTCTTCCATTCCATTGATTTGTGTGCTATCCCTTTATCAATACTATGCTGTTTTTGATAACTGTTAAATTTACTTTCTTCAACTGTTGTCTTTTTCAAAATTGTCTTAGCTATTCTATTTTCTTTGCCCTTTCATGTAAATTTTAGGATCACTTTTTTCATATCTAGAAAACATTTTTATTGGTATTCCATTAATCTATAGGTCAGTTTGGGGATTTTTGACATCTTTATTATGTTGAATCTTCTAATCCATCTATTTAGGTTGTCTTTTATTTCTTCTATCAGCATTTTTAAGATTTCAATATAGAGCTCCTATACATGTTTTGTTAGGTTTATAGTATTAATATTTCATTTTTGTTGCAACTCTAAATGGTATTTTTTAAACTTCTTTCCAGTTATACATAGCTAGTACGTATGGTTGATTTTTGTATGCTGATTTTTAATCTTGTGATTTTGTTAGGAGCTCTCTTACGGATTCCTTGGAGTTTTCTACATAGCTTGTAGTCCTTGAGTAGGGGCGTTTTTATTTCTTCCTTTCCTTTTTGTAGTTCTTGTATTTCTTTTTCATTTAAACAGATTTTTTTGATAGGCTTATGAGGCTTGCTTTACAAAATTGGACTTCAGGGCCTTCCAAGGTGAGACTTTGGTCAACTCCATAGGTTGGGAACTCTGAACGTTTATATCTTGAGGGTAAAAGTGAACTGGAAACAGTACTGTCCTCTTGGGGATTGAGACTTATGAATCCTCCTACTCTTGGAAAGAATTCATGTTCTCTTGATTTGCTAGTGACACTAGCATTGTACCAGGGAAAAAATTAATTCCTCCATGGAAAAAAAAAATTACATAACCCTAGGCCTCATATTGTCCCTATTATTTTTATGTATATAGTGGATGACATTCAACAGAAAATACCCAAACATACAAGAGGAGAAGAAAACGTAGCCAAAACCCAAGAGGAACAACATCCTATAGGGTGGGTGGTGCACAGAATCACAGGTGATATGAGCAATGGAAAAATCATACTTTAAAATAACTCTGTTCAGTATGTTTAAGGAAATAAGTAAAGGGCCGGAATTTTGAAAGAGAACTGGAGACATAAAAGGCAATAAATTATGAACTTCTGAAACTGAAAAAATGTAACATCTAAGTTTAGGAATTTAAGGGATGAGTTAAAAATATTCAGAGTTGAATGGCAAATGATGAATTGGAAGGCATTTCAGAAGGAAATATCTAGAATAAAGCAAGCAGAGGTAGAAAGACAGAAAATACAGAAAATAGCATGAAAGAAATGGTGATGTGTAAAAATTCTAACAAGTTTACACTTCTGGGGTTCCAGGATGAGAGAAGAGAGAGTGGAGGCAGGAACAATAAGAAAGAAAGAATTGTCTGAAATTTTGTATAATAGATGAGAGACACTGGTTAGTTCATGCACCTCAGAGCCAGGTACCATGGAAAGTGAGGAGAGGCAGGCGGGGCATGGAACTGCCCCAGGCCTGCAGGAAAAAAAAAAAAAAGGATAAAAGACACCAAGCTGCAGATTGAAGACACTGTGAACAACAACTGGGACACAGCATCGTGTAGTAAAACTGCTAAAACTAGTGAAAAGGTAAAAGCCTAAAAGCAGCCAGAAAAAAAAGGCAATTTATCTAAAGAGACGTGACAATTGGAGTATCAGCTGACTTCAGTAGAAAGAATGGAAACCAGAAAAAAAGAGAAATATCTTCAAGGGGTTAAAATAATTCAAAACCTAGACTTCAAAATCCAATAAATCTTTATTTAAAAATGCAGAATTAAAGATATTTATTTTCAAACAAAAACAGAATATTTATAAACACTGAATAAACCAATGAAGGGAGGGTTTGTGTTCAAGGTTTGTGGAACCTGGAACTCATTAACTTTGGGTCCCTCTTTAACAGAAGGAATTCAAATTTTAAGTACAAAGTTAGGTTAAAAATTTAAATAGAAAAACAAAGAAATGCTTTTAAGAAAGCCAAAAACCCCCACAAATATCCCCAAATCCAAATTATATATTTTAATTAAATAGCTATTCATAACATATCTCTAATCCTTCTTCTAAATACTTCTGTATTGCTTTGTTGGACCAGTTTTACCAACTGTTTCATTTAGTCCGCTAGATATTATCAGGAACATGAGCATCAAATACTCTAAAATATAATCTTTTCTACTGAGATGCATAAAACATCACACACAAATAAACTTGATGTTTATAGAATTATTGCATGTTTAAACTTCACAAACACAAAAATTCTGATTTTATTTCATACAGTTCTCATCAAGAAAGAAAAGTGTATATATGGTTTATTTATAATGCTTCATTATGAGACGTATTCCTGTTAAGAGAAACTTGTTTTTTATTAAGCATCATTTAGAATCTAATCTTGTATTTGTGATTTTTGCATGTCTGGTGAATCAGAGTTTCCCACCTACTCCTACTATTGGTACATGTCAATCTGTTCCTTTTCTTTCTTTTCTTTTTTCTTTTCTTGTTTTACTTTTTCTTGCATAACCACATATTCTCACTGCTAAGTGCCACAGGATGTCTTTTTTTATTGAAATATAGTTGATGTACAATATTATGTTAGTTTCAGGTGTACTACGTAGTGATTTGACATTTGTATACATTGTTCAGTGATCACCACCATAAGTTTAGTAACCATATGTCCCCATACAGAATTACTAGAGTATTATTGACCATAATCCTTATGCTGTTTTTTACAACCCTATGGCTTATTTATAACTGGAAGTTGGTACCTCTTAATCCCCTTCAACTACTTTGCCCCCCACTCCCCTTTCCTCTGGTAGCCATCCATTGCATTCTGTATCTGTGAATCTGTTTCCATTTTGCCTTGTTTGTTTCATTTTTCAGATTTCACATATACATGAAGTCATACAGCATTTGTCTTTGACTTATTTCACTTAGCATAATACCCTCTAGATTCATCCATGTTGTTACAAAAGACAAGATTTCATCTTCTTTTATGGCTGAGTACTATTCCATTGTATACATATGCCACACCATCTCTATCCATTCATCTATTGATGGGCACTTAGGTTGCTTCTGTATCTTGGCTATTGTAAATAATACTGAAGTGAATGTGGGGGTACATGTATCTTTTTGAATTAATGTCTTTCTTATTTTCAGTAAATACTCAGCAGTAAAATTGCTGGATCGTATGGCAGTTCTATTTTTAATTTTTTGAGGAAACTCCATACTGTTTCCATAGTAGCTGCATCAGTTTACAATCTCACCAACAGTGCATGAAAATTTCCTTTTCTCCACATCCTTGCCAACACTGGTTATTTGTTGTCTTTTTGATAATGGCCATTCTGACGGGTGTGAGGTGATATCATTGTGTTTTTGACTTGCATTTCTCTGATGATTAGAGATGTTGAGCACCTTTTCATTTGTCTGTTAGTCATCTGGATGTCTTATTTAGAAAAATGTCTATTTAAGTGCTCTGCTCGTATTTTGATCACAATTTTTTTTTGATGTTGAGATGTATGAGTTCTTTGTATTTTTTGACATTAATTCTTTATCAGATGTATTATTTGCTAATATCTTCTCCCATTCAGTAGGCAGCTTTTTCATTTTGTTGATAGTTTTCACTGAGCAAAAGCTTTTTAATTTGTGTAGTTCCATTAGTTTATTTTGACTTTTGTTTCCCTTGCCAGAAGAGACAGATTCAAAAAAATATTGCTAAAACCAATGTCAAAGAGCTTATAGCCTGTGTTTTCTTCTAGGAGTTTTATGGTTTCAGGTCTTAAAATTGTCTTTGATCCATTTTGAGTATATTTTTGTATTTGATGTGAGAAAGTAGTCCATGTTGATTATGTTGCATGTCGTTGTCCAGTTTTCCCAACACCACTTATTGAAGAGGTTGTCTTTTCCCCATTGTGTATTTTTGGTTCCTTTGTCATGGATAAGTTGACCATTTAAGTGTGGATTTACTTCTGGCATCTCAGTTCTGTTCCATTGATTTATGTGTCTGTTTTTGCGCCAGTACTGTACTGCTTTGACTACTGTAGCTCAGCCTCCAGATTTGTTCTTTTTTCTCAAGATTGCTTTGGCTATTTGAGGTCTTTTGTTTTTCTATACGAAGTTTAGAATTATTTGTTCTAGGTCTTTGAAAAATTCCACTGGGATTGCATTGAATCCATAGAGTTCCTTGAGTAGTATGGTCATTTTCATAATACTAGTTTTTTCAATCTAACATCATGGTATATGTTTCCATTTGTTTGTGTCTTCACTGTCTTACAGTTTTCAGGGTGCAAGTCTTTTATCTCTTTAGTTATATTTATTACCAGGTATTTTATTCTTTTTGGATGCAATTTTAAATAGTATTGTTTTCTTCATTTCTCTGACAGTTTGTTAATAATATAGATAAATGCAAGATTTCTCTATATTAATTTTGTATCCTGCAACTTTACTGAATTCATTTATTTTAATAGGTTTTCTGGCGATGTCTGTAGGATTTTCTATATGTAGTAAAATGTCATCTGCAAACAGTGACAGTTTTACTTCTTTTCCAATTTAGATTCCTTTTATTTATTTATCCTGTCTGATCACTGTGGCTAGGACTTCCAATACAATACTGAATAAAAACGGCAAGAGTGGGCATCATTGTCTTGTTCCTGATCTTAAAGGAAGTAATTTCAGGTTTTCATTTTTGAGTATGGATGTTATCTATGGGCTTATATGGCCTTTATTACGCTGAGATATGTTCCCTCTATACCCTGGTAGCTAGGAAGATAAATCCAATTATTATTATTACTATATAAAGCAGTGAAATTGAGTCAACTGTCATTTAAAATAGGTATAGAACTAAAAGACATAACAAGAATAGCATATAAGTCAAGAGAGGGAAGAAACAGAGTTGCTGTTGTAAGGTTCCTGAATTGTTGTGGTTAAAGAGTGAAAGTAGCAAGAAATATTAGACTTTAGTAAGGATAGGAAGCATGTTTTAATCTAGCCAAATCACTGACAGAAGAGTGGAAGCATGTACAACTCCTGAGTTAATAGGGAGGAAAATGGAGTACTAAAAGATAATCAATCCAAAATTAGGCAAGGAAGAAGAAAAAAAGGAACAGAATGTAAGCTAGACAAATAGAGAACGCTTAATAAGACACAGATTTAGTTGCGTATGTATCAGTCATGGTATTAAATGTAAATGAACTATCTCATACCATCAGAAAACAAAGATTGAGAGACAACAACTATATGCTGCTTACAAGTCATGCACATAAAATATAAGACATGGAACATTTGAAAGCAAAGGGTGTGGAAAGATATATAATACAAATGCTAACAAGAAAGATTATTTTGCTGGATTAATGTTAGACAAAGGCAAGAAACATTGTTAAAGCAAGTAGGGTTGTTTTATAATGATATAATGTTAATTTCATTAGCAAAGGGCTAATTCTAATTAATTCTAAATGTCTATGTTGCATAAAGCAAATACTGACAAAATTAAGAAGAAAATAGACAAATTACATTCACAAGGGGCTATTTTAGCTTACCTCTTTTCTACTATATATTTAAGAAACAACAGCAATCTAAAAAAAAAAAAAAAAAGGAAAAAGAGACAAAAAAAAAAGGCCAGGGGAGGAAATGCTTGCCAATTCAGTTTATAAAGTTAGCAAATCTTGATATCAATACCTGAGAGGGACATTAAAAGAAACATCGCACATCAATCTCACCCATAAACATGATGTAGAACTTTTAAAATGACATGCTATCAAATCACATCAAGCAATACATAAAAATGATAGTATGCCATGACTAAGTTGGCTTTATTTTAAGAAAACAAGGTTGCCATTATATATGAAAGTCAATCAATGTAATTCATCACAGTAATAATAAAAAAAAGAAAAATCTATATATAATCTAAACAGATGCATAAAACACTTTTGCATAAATGCATAAAACATACATTCATTATGGGAAAATGTAGAAAACAATGACTAGAACTCTCTTAACTCTAATTAAAACATTTATTAAAATGGATCAGCTCTAATGACACTGATTCCTCTGAGATCAGAATCAAGACAGGGAGGTCCGGTAGAACTCCTTCTATTCAAAACCACTCTAAAGATTAAAATCAGTAAATTAAGGCATGGATGCATAAATAAAAGATGGAATTTAAAAAAAAATAAAATTTGTTTATAGATGATGGTTGAATTTCTACATAAAACTTAAAATCCACTTGTGAAGTTCCAGAAAATATTTGTTGGGATTTTGATTATAATTGCATTAATTTTTTATATCAGTTTGGAAAAAATCAGCAGCTTTATGGCACTATTTCAGTCTATGAAATATTTTCTGTCTCCATTTATTTAGATCATATTTTATTAGTTCTGTTATTTCTTGCTTTGCATATTTTGAAGACATAATTTTTTAGGTATATTTTCCCAGTGAATTGAATTTATTATTTTGATATCTTTCTCTGTATCCCTAAAAATGCTTTAATTTATCTGATATTAATCTAGGTATATCAATATTCCTTTGCTTATTGTTTGTAGGGTCTTCATTTTCTTTTCAAATTTTCTCTATCTTTGTTTTAGATGTCTTTTCTAATAGCATAAGGTTGTGATTATTTTATGTTGTCTGATGATATTTTTCTTATAATTGAAAGACTTAGTTCATTTATGTGTCATATAATTGGTGTTTATTTGAATTGAAATCTACCACTTTTCAAAGTGCGTTTTCTTTGCCCTACTTGTTCTATATTCCTGTTTCCTTCCTCTTTTTCTCTAGCTTTTTTGAGATATAATTGACTTGTAACATTGTATAAGTTTAAGATGTACAACATTATTATTTGATATATGTGTATATTGAGACATGATTACTACAATAAAGTTAGTTAACATATCCATTGCAGACCATATGTCTGATAAGGGGTTAATATCCAAAATATACAAGGGACTTATACAACCTGATATCAAAAAAACAAATAGTCTAATTAAAAATGGGCAAAGGAACTGAATGGACATTTTTCCAAAGAGGACACAGAAATGGCCAACAGGTCCTTGAAAAAGTGTTCAATATCACTAATTATCAGGGAAATGCACATCAAGACCACAATGAGTTATCAGTTTACATCTGTTAAATGGCTCCTGTCAAAAAGACAGGGGATGACAAGTACTGGAGAAGATGTGGAGGAAAGGGAACCCTTGTGCACTGTTGGTGCAGCCACTATGGAAAACAGTATGGAGTTCCTCAGAAAATTAAAAATAGAACTAATCATGTGACCCCGCATGTCCACCCTGGGAATTTATCTGAAGGAAAAGAAAACACCAACTCAAAAAGATTTATACACCCTGATGTTCACTACAGCATTATTTTAGCCGAGATATGGAAACAACATATGTCCATCGTTGGACGAATAGATGAATAGATTAAGAAGATGTGATATACATATAAATAAGAATAAAGTCTTGCCATTTGACAACATGGATGGACGTTGAGGGTATTATGCTAAGTGAAATGAGTCAAACAGAGAAAGATACTGTGTGGTCTTACTTATATGTAGAATCTAAAACAAAAACAACAAACAAAAATGAACTCATAGATAGCAAAAAACAGATTGGTGGTTGCCAGATGTATCAGATGGAGGACAGGGAAATATGGTGAAGTGGATGAAAGTGATCAAAAGGTACAAACTTCCAGTTAAAAAAGAAGTCCAGGGGATATAATGCACAGCATAGTGACTAGAGTTAATAATACCGTATTGTGTATTTGAAAGTTGCTAAGACAGTAGATCTTGAAAGTTCTCATTACAAGGAAAAAAATTGTAACTCTATATCATGATGAATATTAATAGATTTATTGTGATCATTTTGCAGTATGTACAAATATTGAATCATTATGTTGTACACCTGAAACTAATATAATGTCATATGTTAATTATCCCTCAATTTAAAATAAGAGGAAGAGAGTAGGACAGACATGCACAGAAGGAAGGCCATGGGAAAACTATGTGAAGACATAGGGAGGAAATTGGCCATCTACAAGCCAAGGAGAGAGGCCTTATAAGGAACCATCACTGCCAATACCTTGATCTTAGATTTCTGTCCTGCAGAACTGTGATAAAATAAATGTTAAGGCAAAAAAAAAAAAAAAGTACATAATGGCTTTTCCCTAAAGGTAGATATCAATCTATGGAAAGAATTTAAGGCTATGTCACAACTCACATTATTACTGTTGATTGCCAGCTACCTAACCAGAAAAAGAATGTAGCCCTTAGTGTTAGCACAATTAAAATTCTGATCCAGGAGTAGTAAGCCTGTTGAGAAACTGAAAGGTAATAAATTCAGTTCAGGGACATTTTCTGCATATAAAATGACCCTCAGTATTGACCCTGAAATGAAATCAAGTTCAAAATTGATTGGGGAAAAATCATTTGGGGTAGTTATAACATATTTATTCATGATTTTGTAGTTACTAAGACATTAGAGGCTGTTTCTCTCATTGCTGTATCTCCAAAATGACGAGTCCCCATAAATGTTCTAAGACTCAGTTGAGTAGCACCAAAGTAGGATGCAGATGGTGTGGCTGGTCACGAGTCAGTGTTAGTCTTCTGTGCCTTGCATCTTATCCCCAGTCCTCATCTGTGGAATATCATTGTCAGAACAATCTCAGCACAAAAATTAACTGTGGGGATTCTGGGAGGAAATATGGTTTTTTCCAATAGTTAGGGATTCCTAGTGAAATCACTTTATCAACCTTGCCATGGCCATGAAAGTCTGTGGGTGAGATGAGAAAATGCTGTGAGCAGAAAAGATGATAATGGAGGAAAGCTCACCCTTTGTTTTGCTTGCACCCTGTAAGATTAGGCAAAATCTGTGGCAAAGCTGTATTTAAAAAGAAACTTAGCATTCTGGAACCTGCCAGATTTTAGTTTCTAACGAGTAATCTAAGTGGTTTGAAATTGGTAGATGGGTGGAAATTTTATAGTGGTACAGATCAGAAAGTGTCTACTGTCTTTGTGTCATCTATGCCCGAATGGAAGAAAGACTCAATAAATTTTTGTGAAAAGGAGAGAGGAGGGGAGGGGACCATTTGTTCATAAGGTTGCCTAAAAATTCCTCAGACTCATTAAAGAAAGGGAACTTAACGATTTTACTTTACATCCAATCTGATCTTTATTTGTCACTCTTGGGATATATGTCTGGAAACATCTTTTACAAGTAAAGGTCAGAAGTGCATCAGTGAACATCTGTGTAACTAGAAATGTTAAAACTTCTTTGAGAGCAAATGTAGATAATTTGTAGCCCTAAGAGTCTGGTTATTCTTTTGTGCTAACATTATTTATAATATAAGTGGGAGTCATTGCTGAGACTGGCTTGGAAAGTGGTAGTTTCAAAAGGATATTTACAATTCCTGTTGGATGTCAATATATCAGATATTGTCCAGATCTATAGTCCAACAAATATAAAGTGTCTTCAGTGTTTTCACTTGTTAGGTTTGTTGGAAATGGAGCTGAATCTGGCAATATAGTAATATTATATCATTTTCATGAGTTTTACCAAATAGGTTGGTATACCTATAGCTATGCATGTTATTCTGAAAAACTGAAATCATCATTAATGGACTATATTGTTACTTGGCATTATTAAGTTGTTGATTAATGAAGCTGATAAATTCACAGAAAAATGTTACATGCTCCTTTTTTTAGGTCTTAAAAACATGCTTCTTGGAGTCCACATTCCACTTTAACAGACTCCCTAATTCATGAGAATGAGATGAAAAAACACAAACTACTAGACATTTAGGATATGATGGTTTTCAAACAGGAAAAAATTATAATAAAAAAATAAAAGTATATTTCTGGTTTTAACTCTTTTTTTCCAGAAAATTGTATGTACATACACTGGAATCATGTAATGGACTAATTTAATTCACATGGTTGGCTCCTTACCTGTTTCAAAAAAGATTTGACTGACTGATTCGGTCAGTATGACAGCCATGGTCCACCTGCACCTTTGTGGCTGTCTGTCATGAACTGTGGTGGGCAGAGATGACTTGCCATATCATATGGTTTATTCGATATCAGATGGATTAGTTTGAGGGGGAGCTTATGATCCCACAACGTGAAGCTACAGAAACGAAGTGAGAGACAGGAAGGTTGTATGGACCTTGAATTTATTTGCCAATGTTATCCCTATAGTTGAACATAATGCCCAACATCACTGAAATAACTAAAGGATAATTTAATAAGAAAATGTATGAATAAATAAAAAGAAGAAAAATGGAAGGTGGGTTGAGCTGACATTGGACTTCAGCTGAGAAAGCAAGATGTGGCCTGCATGGAATTTGATATTGCGTAGAAATAATCTAGGCATATGAGAGACATTGTGACTCCAGCTGTTGATCCGAGTTTGGTAAGGGGCGGTATTTATAAGTTCATGGAGGCTAGCAAGCCTCACTCCAGAGAACTTGTCCATCAGTCTTTTCACGACTCCAAAAGCAAAAGGTGGTGAGGCCTGGGATGGGGAGAAGGATATTAGCAAGAGCAAGACAAAGTTTCAGGTTTTAAAGACCCAATTATTTGATCATTTTTAAGTATACTTTTTAATTCAGGTTTGGACATTACATAGTAACATTAAGAAAAGTATACATGTCACAAATTTATGGTTCTATGAATGTTCACAAACTGAACAAACCCATGTAGAAAGATGTCAATAAATAGAGCATTACTATCACTCCAGGATATCCTTTTTATACCTTCTTCTGAGTCATTATTTATCCCTCCCCATGAAGGTAACCACTATCATGATTTCTAACACTATAAAGTAGCTTTGCCTGTATTTATACTTTGTAAGAACAAAATCATACAATGTGTACTCTTTTGTGCCTGCCTTTATTTTTTTGTTTGTTTATTATATTCTTGGGGTTCATTCATGTTATTGCATGCTGTTGGTTAATTCTTATTTTCTGTGGAGTAATACATTATGTTTATATAACACCTTTTATATATTCATTCTATTTGGTTTGTTTTCAGCTTTGGCTAATACAAATAGTGTCCCTATGAACATTAATTGTGAAGCTCTCTTGGTGAACATAATAGTGCACATTTCTTTTGGGAGGGTAGCTAGGAGTGGGATTATTGGATCATAGGTTGTGTTTGTTTATTTTAATGGATACTGTCAAACATCTCTCCTAAGAGGTTATATAGGTCTCCAGTTTTTGAAAGGGAATCTTTTGTAACTATAGTATAGGCAAATGGAGACCCAAATGAAGACTGTGCCCTAGGACTTGTTGAACATCTATGGGTTATTCAGAATCAGAGACTCATGTGCCAAAGCCAGTTAGCAGACAGAGAGGTACCATGAGGGAATAGGGCTCAGTTGAGAAACGCTATAGAAATCTAAGAAGACATGAGGAAACAGGATCCTAAGTCTCATATCAGTGATAACGACACAAGCCACAGAGGGGAATTTCTGTGGTCAGCATCTTGGTCTAATTAGCCGTGTGGTATATTAACTGAGTCCAACTGCTGCACAGACCTCAGCCGAAGCCCGTCCGAGGGACCTCAGAGAGCTCATTTCCCATCTCATCCCTGCATGGCTTTGTGACTGGGGCAGCTCACTAGCCATCACCATAAGTGCACCAGCTACTTTCACTTTCACACTAAGAGTCCAAACTAAATTCCCTGAGAAAGAAGCAGGTTTCTCTCCGCCTCAGTCTAAGGCTTTGTTCCTCATATCCTTCCCACAATATTGGCTGTGAGGACGTCCACTCTCTTTTAGGTAAACCACCCTCTTGGGAGTGATCTGGTTAGTTTATAGTCTTACAAAGCAATTATACAAGTCTCTATAAGTACATTTCTTAAAAACGTGGGTTATTTAATCTCATCCTGTTGTAGTATGAACATGTTTTAATGAGTTTAATTTTGAAATCAGTAGACAATAAGGGAAGTAGGAAATCTTCTGTATACTTTTATATTTTATTTCCTACTAAGTTTTTTTTTAATTTTAGGGAGAGGAAACTGAATCTGAGATAGTTAGGTAATGAGGGGTCTACATCTTCTTCAAATTAAGGCAGGGTGCACTCTTCGTGTAGAATAGCAGGATTGATGATGTGCACAGTATTCCCTTAGACTCACTTTCCTCTCTCTGCTCTGTCCTTTGTAGAAGAGGAGAGGCCAGTATGTTCCCTGTCCCACATATATGGCTCTTTCCTACAGTAGCATTAGTATAAAACATTTCCCTCGTCACAGGGAAAGCTGGGGTGCAGATGTCCTTTCGGATAGTCTTGTATCAGACTGAGTACTCCCATACTGGGAAAGTGACATTTAAGGAATGAAGAAGGAGATGATAGTTGAGAAATTCAGATGACTCGTTTGAGCAGCATAACTAATGGTTAACATACAGGCTTTGGCATCAGGAAGCTCTTGGTTTTAATTGGTGTTACTCCTGGCTCTGCCAGTTACTAGTTGAATAAGTTGAGTAACTTGTTTAACTAGTTGGGTAACTGTAGTAACTTGTTTAACTAGTTAAGTAACTGTATAAGGCAATTTACTTACCCTCTGAGTTTCCTTGGCTGAGAGAATTCACTATGATAATGTGCATTAAGTAGTTACACTTAAAGATACACCCACATGGTGGTGGTGGAGTTGTCTGCCCTCAATGCACTTGTTGGGGGAGGGTGCATTGCCTGAGAAGAATTTAAAAAATAATACCTACTAAAAGTTGGATTATAATTTATTATCACTATGTACCATCAGTTCTAGACAATTTCAGTAATAGAGTACTCCACCCTGCCAGATAACCCACTGCCGTCATCCCTGCCTTGGTAT